>NC_089652.1:14303750-14616666 GCF_037042795.1 Molothrus aeneus | reverse complement strand
TCTGTGGAATTTGGGGGAAGAATTTGGTCGTATTTTTAAATTTTTTGATACAGTCATAATTAAAGGCCATGCCTTTAATTGTCAAGATATTAACCTTTTTATCTCACATAGATCTCTCTAGGAGCTAGGGCTTTAAGGAAAACACCACGTAGCATGAAACTAAGGATAAACTGAGGTTATTTTCAAGACTTTGGAGAGATCCTGTATGCTATGTTACTGCCTCACCTAGTTATGTTGTAAAAATGCAGGATACATGTATTAGTAGCTTTTGACTTAGGTTGGACTTTTTTTATGCCTATTGCAGTTCAAGATGTCTAAAAAAATCCGTGGAGGCTCCGTTGTGGAGATGCAAGGAGATGAAATGACACGGGTCATCTGGGAGCTGATTAAAGAAAAGCTGATTTTTCCTTATGTAGATCTGGATTTGCACAGGTAATGACTCTGTGACATTCAGCTGAATGTACTGAAGTTTGCATGTGTCAGTAGGTGTTGATGGATTTTCTTTAAGCACCGGAAGCATGCCCTCCAGCATGTTCCTCACAGCAGTAAGCAGTGCATGCTGAGTTGTGAGTTAGAGTTTTGCCTGTGCTGTGCCTCTAAGAAAGTCTCTCCGAGACATGGCCTGTGTTTTATTTTCCTGTGTTTTGGGGTTTCCAGCACCTGGACAAGTCTGCATGACCCTGCAGCTTAAACAGTGAGAAGAAATATGGGCTTGTTTCAGCCACTCCCTGACTTGAAGCATAGCATCCTGCCCCCCTGAGTGGGCTTATGGCTTCTTGCCATGCCTGTTTGAAGATCTGCCCAGAGGACAGAAGGGTGTGTGTAGGGCACAGACTCTGCCCTGATGGCTGTGAGCCTGAGCTCTGCTGTTGACAATGTGAGCTAACTGTTGCAATTACTCCCTGAAGCTAGGCTGTGCTCCTATACTCCCTTCTGGAAAATAACAAATACTAGCAGCTGGCTACAGCAAAAGGGACATGCTATCTATAGCATCTGGCCAAGCAGAACAAATAATCTTTTCCTTTTCTGGCCACTGAGCTGTAATTATTAGAGAAATATCCAGCTACATTGCTCCTAGCGATGTGGACAGAGGCCTTCAGTGGTATCTGCCATAGTTAAACCCACAAGTCTGACCTCTTCCCCTGCCACTGGAGCCATTTGTATGCCACCTACATCAGGCTTTCTGGTGTTGGGAACCAGGCAGACAGGAGCCCAGCAGCATAATACATGCACACAGTCTGGAGAACATCCCTTTTCAAAGAGGGTGGGAGGAGGGCAAGCAAACCTCTGGCTGAGGCAGCACAGTGGCTGGATTCATGTACAGCTGGCTGTGCTTCAGGGCTGTCCCATGCTGGGCACCCATTGTTCTCCAAAAGCTATTAAAACAGTGAGTATGGAAATGACCTTCCTCTGATGTTTGAGAGGAATGTTGGCATTTTTGCTGCCAGAGCAGGATTGTGGGTCCACTGTCAAAGCAGTTTTTAAGTCTAGTATAGCTTCATGTGCTCAGTACATGAAGGAAGCCAGAGCCTTCAGCACAAGAGGTTTGAAATAAAGGCTCATATCTGGGAATTTTGCTGCTCCATACAATGAAAACCCTCAACTGACAGATGCCATTGCAGGAAACTCAAAAGGCAAGGCAGAGGAGATACTGTCCCATGCTGCAGCAAACCTTAGCCATAAACTGAAGCTCTCCTTTCTCCCATCTCCTACCAACCTCCACTAACAGGAGAAATGTCACTGTATAAGTTTGTTTTCTTCCAGTCCAGCAGCATTTGCACTGGAAGAGGGGTAACTTCAGTTGTGGTAGAATGCTGCAGCTACACCCACAAGCACATCTACATGTGTTTCTTGTCTTGTTTCTTTCCTATTGAACACAAACAAATGTCCTGGGAAGTCCTGATGGTGTTTGTGGCTTTGTTACAGCTATGACTTGGGCATTGAGCATCGTGATGCTACAAATGATAAAGTAACTGTGGAAGCTGCTGAAGCCATAAAGAAATACAATGTTGGCATAAAGTGTGCAACCATCACTCCTGATGAGAACAGAGTGGAGGAGTTCAAGTTGAAGCAGATGTGGAAGTCTCCCAATGGCACAATTAGAAACATCCTAGGTGGCACTGTCTTCAGAGAAGCGATTATCTGCAAGAACATTCCCCGGCTGGTGTCTGGGTGGGTGAAACCCATTGTCATCGGCCGTCACGCTTATGGGGATCAAGTGAGTCACTCCAGTGTTTACCCCTCTTTTTGTCTTAACAGGCTTATTCCTGGCTGGTATAGAGCTCCAAAGACTTAGACATCCCTGTGCTCCTGCTCTGTGCCTTGCATTCCACCTGGGAGCACACACGTGCTAGCACTTTGTTTGTACTGCACCCGGCAAGTGTGGGAGAGCCTGGTTCATGCCTCTCCCTTGAGCAGTGTCACTGTATAAACAGCATTCAGAAACCTGTGCTTGGATTACACAAGCCTGTACTTAGACACTTAACTCTGCTAGGTTATTGTTCTTCATCTCCCTAGAACGCTCCTTCTTACGTAAGAACTTTATGAATCTTCAGAAAATACTATTTTACGCTGCCCACCCTCTTACTTTGCAGGACTTTCTGGTGTCATATGTTGCTCACAGCAAAAATGAATAAAAGTGAGTGATTTCTAGAAGTGGGCAAAATTGCCTTCTGTATGGGGGTGTGGTTTTGTTCTGTTTCTTGCACAGCACACCTGCAGAGTTCGTATCTGACCTGGGCACATCAGGCTGTGGTACAGAAGTAGGGAAACCTCTTTTATCAGAACTTCCCTGACAATGGTAGTACAGGGCTGTGGAAAGCCCTGGAACCATTGTCAGTGTTGTGCCCTCTGGGTAGCCTGGAAGATAAGAATCAGTCATACTGTTCTCCATGGGCAGTCATATGTTATAAAGCTACCAAACATGGCAAAAGAGAAGAGCCAAGTGCTTAAATAGGTGGCTAAACCTGCAAACTGAAGGCAAGTCATTAAATTACCTGCTATAGGTAATTTAGGAAGATAAAATAATAAGTTTTCAAGAGGAAAATAATTGCAGAACCCTGACACTAGAAAAGAATGGGATTCAACTTCCTTAAAGGTTGTGAAAAATTGAGAAGGTTAAAATAATAGGAAACAGCGGATTAAAGGGAAAGGATTGAAACCCTGCAAAAGTATGAGATTAAAGTGAAAGGAACAATATCAGAACATACAAAGGACATAGGAGCGAGACACTAACTTCAGAACAGCTCAGGGAACAGATTCCCTTAATAGGAGGGAAACTACATGAAAAAGAATAATAAATTTCAAGGAAATGTAACCTTAAATAGTACCGTTCAGGACAATTGGGAAGATGAGACAGCATTTAAATACTTAAAGTTTTTAACTTCAAAGGCTCTTGTTACAGGTTGGCCTTTCAAATGTCATCTTGTATGATGTATGAACCCTACAAGATCAGCAGTAATATGAATGGCTTTAAGGCAAGGAGAGGAGCCTTTCTATCTACCAACCACACAACAGTCTAAATACTCTGCACTTTAAAACTTCAGCACATCTGCAAAAGTAGATACTCTGCTGATTGATGGAGGCCCAAGAATCTGTGAGCTTTTTCCCCTAAAGGGGAGGATGGCTTCTGAAATAGGCAGACTTTTGACTATTTAAGGATACAGTTCAGTGATGCTCTTGGCAGTGCTGGGTTAACTGTTGGACTTGATGATGTTAAGAGTCTTTTCCAACCTAAGTGATTCCATGACTCTCGTCTTTCTAAGCTCTAGTAAAATAATCTAGTGACGATATGGCTGAAGAAAAAGTCTGCTTAATGGGGTTTTTAGTACAACTGTTTTTCTGTAACCTGCCCTCCCAAATGAGGACTGTCTTTTATGGTTCTCTCTTCCTGATAGAAAAAATTATCATGGCTTTTTTTTTTTTCTTTTAACAGTACAGAGCAACTGATTTTGTGGTACCTGGACCTGGAAAAGTAGAGATGACCTACACTCCTGCAGATGGAGGCAAACCAGTCACATATCTGGTCCATAACTTTGAAAGTAGGTATTTTCTCTAATTAGTGATTAAAACTGATACACTGGTATTTTTTTATTTAATTCAACCTTGACATATCAGTCAGATCTGTTTGATGGTAAAATATGACTTTGAGGGAGAATGGGGGAGAAAGTTTTTGGGCCTTCTTCATTTATTGGTCAAGTACTGAAAGTACCTTGAAATCTTCCTGGGATCAAAGAGGCACATCAAGAACACAATCATATTAGATTGGCCACCTGTCATGCTCATTATATGATGACTCTGGTAGCAGCATATATGTTTTTCTCTCTGATCAGAGGCAAATTTACTATGTAAACTAGGTTTGACCTATGGGGAGATATATTTGAGAGCAATCCATGTGCAATTCTTTCTGGGTTTAGTTTGTTTTGCTGATCTCTATACCTTAGCAGTTTTTGCCCTTCTTTATGAAGCAGTCTTTTTATATGCTCAAGAGAAATGAGAATTAACACTTAACTCTGTAAGGTGTAAAGAGGATTTCACAAGGATGCTCCTGACTGTGTAGGCTGTAACTGTTTTAATAGATGCAGTACTAAAGGTTTTGGTGTCACTCTTCTCCCTATTGTTCTGCTGGTTGCAGACATTGCAAGGCTCAGAAGAGTCCTGACATTGCTGGGCTTTGTTAATGGAAGCAGTTACAGACATGTTGCCAGAACTCAGGCTGTATGCTCTAAGGGGCAGGATTCAAGGAAACATCATACAAGTCATGTCTCTGTCTGTCATTAATCAAAGGGTTCAGGATGTAAAGTCTTACGGTGATCTATTTAGCTACAAAAAAATGAAACCACATAAACCAGCATCCTTGTTTGTGTGCAGTTGGTTTGGCAAACAGCTACCAAGACTGACATATGACCCTCCTTTGTAATACTTGATTCCTCTGGCATGCTTGCTCCTAAGAACCTACATCTCTATCATCTCTTGTTGCATAGCCTTTCATCTGGAGTTCACCTTCGTGGCTAGTCCCAATCTGTTTTCATTTGCTAGGTGACTGGTGAGCCTGTGTTGGAGATGTGTGGCCATCCAGCTGCCAGTCTTGTTTGCTACTCTGCATTGCATCAGCAAACAGAAGGCAGGGAAGTGCAAAGATGGCAGATTACTGCTGTTGCTCTGGGGAGCTGCCCTCCCCACAGATAACTGTTGTGCCAGCATATCTCCCAAATGATTAAGGGAAGCTTGTCTTTTTGCTGTACTAATATGTTCAACCTTGACACTGAGTCAAGAGATTTTTAGGAGGCAGTAGGATTATATGACTGCAATAAGGATTTTCTTTTACATGTATGAAAATAGCTGTTTAATTCAAACTTAACAGCTGTCATCCAGCAACCATGAAATCATGGTTCCAAAGGACACAGTCTCTGTAGCTGATCACACCCTGAACTGTCCTTGACTCCATAGGGAAGGTACAGGGATAACATGTAACAACAGGAATTTCATTCTCTGCCAATATCAACTTTAAATGACATTGCTATCTTGGCAAGCAGATAAACCTCCTCTGCCTTCCCCTCTTCATTCTGCATGTATGTCCATATAGTAACAACCATCTGAAGGTGGTAAGGATAAATGGATATCAGGAAAAATAGATATTTAAAAACTATGGGTGTTTCTAGAACAAAGATCCCTAATATTGGTACTGTACAAAAACTAGATAGGTGGTGCTAGTGAGGTGCTTAAAATTAAGTACATGGTATCTACTTTTCACTAGAAACAGAGTTATGCTCTGAAAATGACAAAGCTTTCTCATGAAGCTCTAGACCCTACTTTCACCCACAATCATCCTCTTCCATTATTTGAGTGCTGCTTTCTTCTAGGTGAGCTGGGCTGCAAGTTCAGCGCACTTCCATTTGTGCTTCTAACACATCTGCCTTACACAGTCTAAGTCATGTGAATGTTGATAGTTCCTCAGAGCCTTCTCAGGACTTGCCGGAGCACCCACATGACTGGCACATTCTTCCCACAACTTGCTAGAAGTGAGCCTGAGCGGGTGGATCAAAGCAGCAGGGTAGGCCACACGTGTGCTGAAAAAAAATGCAGGAATTCATGTGGAGTCTTGTTTACCTGAGCTAGGCAAAGCAGTCCTTGACTGCTGGAGTTAGTTCTGAAGGTGCAAAGCATTTAAGGTGTGAGCACATCCCTTTCTGACTTTGACTGAGACCTCCTGCTCCAAACTGCTGCCTGCTGCTTTGATAGAAAAAGACTGTATTACTTAAATGGCTAGTAGGAGTTCAAGTACATTCACTTCTGTCACAGTGTGCTTGAGTACTTAGGCTGGATTAGAACAAAACTTCTTAGAGGGATTAGATCACATTATTAAGATATGTACTTGCCTGTAAAACAAAACCACTTTCCTATCCATGTGTCACAGAACTGCTGAAGCTTTGAGTTGATAACACAAAGCAAATCTTCTCCTGGAAGAACCAACCTTAAACTGAGAACTAGATTAAGACATCTGGGAAAAGCACCAGTCTGCCTGGCTGCCAGAGTATGCTATGGGGAGAATAAAATTCTTAAACCCAAACTAAATCTAGTTGATTCCTATCTGTTCTTCCTCCACTAACAGGCTGTGGTGGTGTAGCCATGGGAATGTACAATCTTGACCAGTCTATCAAGGATTTTGCCCACAGTTCCTTCCAGATGGCACTGTCTAAAGGCTGGCCCCTCTATATGAGCACCAAAAACACCATTTTGAAGAAATATGATGGCCGCTTCAAAGACATCTTCCAAGACATCTATGACAGGTAATCAGTTGTGTTCTTCGTGCTTCAGTGCATAAGTCTGCAGCAGGAACATCCTCTCCAGCCTTGTGAGTTGCTTTTTCAGACACTCAGCAACTCTTTAAGGGCACAGGGGATGCCATCTCTGTCACAGTCTCTCTTGTCCTGCAAAGCACAATACTCAGTGTGGAAAGCTCTGCTACATGTGGCTGTGGTGTCCATATCTTCTAATAAAGCCACAGATTCTCTGTGGGTGCCTCTATGATTCTGAAGCAGCCAAGGGAAAAAAGAGTAAAGAGAATGCAGGGGTTTTTTTGTTTTAGTCATATCTGTGTGCATCTCTCTATGTACAGACTGTGCAATTCCCTCTTTGTATGACAAGGTGTTTTGGTTTGTGTTTCCTAGAGAATACAAGTCCCAGTTTGAAGCCAAAAAGATCTGGTATGAGCACAGGCTCATTGATGACATGGTTGCTCAGGCCCTGAAATCTGAAGGAGGCTTTGTCTGGGCTTGCAAGAACTACGATGGGGATGTGCAGTCTGACTCTGTTGCACAAGGTATGAGGTGCTTCCTGTGCCACGCTGAAGCAGGCTTAGTGGCAGTCTCTTGTGTCCTTCTGTCACATCTTATGGAATGGCCCAGGATGTGATGTTCGGTCTCAAAACTTGTGTTTCAAAATTGTTGCCAGTTCATGGAGGTATCAGTCAAAAAATTCTGATTTTGCTTTTACAAGAAAATCTATTGAATGTAGACTCTGTAGTTGTATTTATTTACAGGAGGGAAGTTTCTACCACATGATAACTGGTAGGCTTTCTAGTCTCATGGACAGTATTTAGACAGCTGGTTCTTTGTCACTGACAGCTTGAGTTAAGCTGACTGCTGCTGAGAGTGATGGCAGGTGCTCTGCAGATAAGTCATAAAACTTTCAGGACCTAAAGCTACCTGTCAGGTGTAAAGAGGGATGTTGATAGGTTTAACTAGACATAATTGTAATGCTTGATCAAAATCCTGTATAACCAAGGTGCACGGTGCCAAAACAAATATGGATGCAGAATTCCACAGGATGAGATGTGTGGCTTTATGTAATACACTCTTTCTGAAGTAGTGCCACTAAACTGCCTCCCACAGAACAAGGATGTGTGTTGGACTTCTAAACAAAGCAGCTTTCAAACATGGAGATCTCTGAAACCTACAGGGTTAGAACTGGTGTGAATGTCCAATATCAGAAGTTGTTTGTTCCTCTCACAAGAGCAGATGCTCTTAATAAGAAGTTGTTTTGTTTCCTGTCACCCTGTGTGAAAGACAAACAGCCCAACACTTACTGTTCTCTTACCATACATTTTCAGTAGAAATCTGTCCAGCAAATTAGGTAAGAAAACTAATTTCCTTGAAATGGTGCAGAATGTCTGTATATCTATAGCTCATGCTTCAGCTGGACTTCATGTTCAGATGAACTGTTATTTTGATGTGTAGGGACTTGCCAGTTAATTGCAGAAGCACTACTGCAGCTCTGCTGTTCAGGGATTTTCCTTCCATCAGTGGGAAGATGTAGGGGGATTGTAGGATGGGGAGATGAAGGGGAATTTGAGGGAGCTGTCCAAAGGAGACACTGAGCTTTTGAAACTTGTATTTTGTAGGCTATGGCTCTCTGGGGATGATGACCAGTGTGCTGATCTGCCCTGATGGCAAGACTGTAGAAGCAGAAGCTGCTCACGGGACAGTTACTCGTCACTACCGCATGCACCAGAAAGGCCAAGAAACCTCCACTAACCCCATTGGTGAGCTGCTTTTCACTGCCCTTCATCATCTCTACACATGAAAGAGCAAGTTTAGAGTAAGAACATCTGCACCCTTTCTGTAGACAACTGTACCACTTAGTGGTGAAACTTGCAGGTCATAGTGCATTTTTCTTCCAGAGATTGTGATGACCCTTAAGGGGAAGGAAGGTACCTAAGATTCTTAAATGCTCATTGATCAAAAGAAGTTACAAAAGTCAGAGGGTCTGCAAACAATCAGAAAGTAGATCAGTAAATTACACACATGGCATGGAAATACCAACTATATAAGCACACAGCAGTGGGTTTTGGATAAAGGGGCAGAGTGAAAGTGAAGACAGGAATTAAGGAGAGAAAGATGGATTAAAGCAAGTAAGAAAGGAAAAAAAAGAGGGAATTAAAGGAAGAAAAAGAGGAGAAAAGAGAGAAAAATAGATCACTAGTCCTGGCTACAGCATTGATGTATTTTGGGCTGCTGTTTAAAGGGTTGTTAGAGAGTAGGGTATAGTATGCATTAGCTCCTTATAATCGAGAGCTGGAGGGGTCTCACTTTGGGTCACTGTTTATGGGGTTTACAAGAGAGTGGGCTTTAGTTATAGTAATTTTCCATCCTGGCTGCAATTCAAGTCAGTAACTTTCTTTGAAAGTTCAGTAACAAAAATATTATTCAACTTGGGTTGCTATTCAGGCAAGAAAAATACCTTTGCAAGGCTGTTCATTTAAAAACAAGGTGCTCATTAGACACCACTAGTTCCTGTGTTTCTGACAAGCTTGAGAAGGGCTTAAGTGTGGTTTGCCAAGGCCTAATGAGTATTTCTCAGATCACAGTGTGGCCTGAGGGGGAGGCAAGGGAATACACCTCCACAGTCCTCTCATGACTTAAGTCAGCTTCTCTGGGTCTCTACAGACACAGATACAGCCTCTGAAGCAAAAAACTGGCTGGAATGGAGTGAGTGCAAGCAATAAACTAGACCTAACTTAGCCTTTATGCATTCACTCTTCAGGAAACTATTGGTTTATAGCCACAAGGCCTTAAGGTTTAGGTTGGTTGTTTTTTATAACTCTTTCTGATGGCCCAGAAGAACCAACCACACCCCAAGCCATGTACACACTCAAAGTGTAAAGGTACATGAAATGGGACATGAGGGGAAGCATCCTCTAAATTTGCATAGAGACCAGAGCATAATGTAGTGTTAGGAAAAGAACTGTACCCTTCTGTTACAATATTCTCTGTAACTACAGGGTCCTACCACCTGTCATTCTTTCTGACTTGGGCAGGGAGAAAATAAAATTACATGCATAGAGAGATTACTGGAGGCAGTGAGTAGTTTGAGGTCTGCATTGGTTGTTTTTTTCAAGTTCCACAAAAGGCAAAGGATACCTAAATGAAGATAAGTGTTCTTTCCCATACCAGATTTTGTATCTTTTTTTTTCAGTTTGCTTTCCATGTTATTGGTATTAAAAAATCCAATTATTGTTCCACATGATGATTTAGAGCAACTTTCAGGAAGTTCTGGAAAGATAGAATAACCCAGTGTTCTCTCTCAGCCTCCATCTTCGCATGGACAAGAGGCCTTGCTCACAGGGCTAAGCTGGACAACAACAGTAGCCTCAGGAACTTTGCAGTTGCCCTGGAAGAAGTCTGCATTGAGACCATTGAATCTGGCTTCATGACAAAGGACCTTGCTGCCTGCATCAAAGGCTTGCCTAAGTAAGTGTCTGAAATAACCAGCTATGCCTAGAAAAGGCTGTTTTACATGGTGGTTCTGAACAGCATTGGCTGAAATGTTATTTTTAGTGTGGTAAAGAACAGGAGTCTGTCTCAAAGGACTTCCTGTACCCAGTGCTGTAAAACAAACATGAGACACTCCCTGACCCAAGCAACTTAGTGCAGATTGCTCTCTCCCTGCTATTGCACCAAATGAATGGGAGAAAAAAGTAAAGAAGGAACTGCAAAGATTTACATGTTTTGTATGACAGTCTAGCTATGGTGGCCAGATCCTGACAAATGAAGAAGACCTACATAACTGTAAAATACCACCTGGCTACCTCTTCCCAGAGTCTTATGGCAAAAAACCCAGCCTGATGAGTAGGAGAGAACTCTTTTGGTTTTAGAGGCAAAACACAGAGTTGTTTGAACAGTCTTCTTCTGCTTTATTTAGAGTCTATACAACTAATACCTGTCTTGTTTTGTTTCCCCCTGCCAGTGTCACACGCTCTGATTACCTGAACACCTTTGAGTTCATGGACAAGCTTGCTGAAAACTTGAAGCGGAAGCTGGCCTCTATGCCCAAAGCTTAAGGCATGGGTTGCACTCAAGCTCCCCTAACAAAGTGTCTCCCACTTACATCAGAGTGTAAGTGGCATTGTCTCAT
This sequence comes from Molothrus aeneus, assembly GCF_037042795.1. Lineage (NCBI taxonomy): Eukaryota > Metazoa > Chordata > Aves > Passeriformes > Icteridae > Molothrus > Molothrus aeneus. The sequence continues at coordinate 14,605,752 of NC_089652.1, read as the reverse complement.
TTGTTGTGCTTCTTTTAGGCTGTTCTTCAGCTTTGGCCATCTGGTATTATCACACTGGTAGATACTTCCTATCAGAATCATCTCTTTGCCCAATTACTCATTTTTCTCTTGATTTTCTGTCTGATCACACTTGAGTCTTCTTGCAAAGCACAGGCACTGGAGGTCGCTTTCCTCAAGAGAAGTGATTTCTGTAGACTGGAATCACCTAAGGGAACTTCATGACTTGAGAAGGTATGAGCTGGGGGTTTTAGCAAGCTCTCCATTTTGTGTCTCAAAGATAGGTTCCTTCTTAACCTGCTGCATTAAGTCAACACTTCCAGACTCTACAGCTGTGCTGGATTTACCTCATATTTACGTCAAGATCTTGGACTCCATCAGGAGAGTGGGAATGGTGCTCCACACCACAGTCTCTATTCCTCCTGTCAAAACCCTCCTCCCACACCTTCTGCCCCATCTCACAGACTTCAGTCTCACTAGAACATGTTACAGCTTTTGACTGAAGAAGCTTTGCATTTTGAGCACACTCTTCACCTTGAGATCTGTCAGGACTACTTTCTGCATTGTTTTTAATTGCAGTTGTTTTCTTTTTTCCTGTTCTTGCTTTCTTAGCAGTTGTTCTCTCATCAGTTTTAGGTTTTTAATAGGCTCCTTCCGAGGTACAAACATTCACCCATGACTGCTCAATCTTGCTGAATTTTTACAGTCTCACTCCCTCCAGATGCAAAACTATACTAATATATAGATGATACTCTAATTGAAGGAGATTCCCATGAAAAGGTGGGAGAAGCTGCAGCAATAATAGGAAGCATTACATGAACCAGAAATTGAAATTCAGCCTGAAAAATGTCAAGGACCAAGAAATAAATTTTTGGGTACTTGGTAGATGCAGCCAGTGCAGTAGTTCCTCCAGACACTTTAAAGGAATGAGAAGAAATACAAGTGCCCTCATCAAAGAAAAAATTACAAGAGTTAATGGGAACTTTAGGATTTTGGAGAAAACATGTACCTGGCTTTTCTGTTCTGCTTGTATTGTGCTTTGTTGTGTAACTTTACAAACACTAGATAAAAATGAACATAGACACTTTTTAAACTTTTAGAAAATCATGTTTTCTGAAACTCTTTGAGCTGCTAGGTGAAGCCCTACTTTTGCTAAGCAGATGAATTTGACAAAAGCTCAGTATTGGTCTGGATTCCTAGTTTTGTTCACAGCAGACCTGAGGTTTTTCTCTGTGACTTTGATCTATGTTTATCTCTTCCTCTCAGTCTGAAGGCCAGTCTGTGTCACAGCTCTGGTTAAACCAGCAGTGACCTATGTGCAGCAGACCTTAGAAATGAATACCGTCCTTCTCTCTCGAGTACTTCCCAGTGAGTATAAGTGAGCTCAGAGGGCTATGCCAGCTCTACCACAGCCCTCCTGAATTTATCTTGTAGTGCCAACCAGAGCACACTGTCCTGATACCAAGGGATTTGGTTCCATTGCTACAGTCAGGACTGTAGCATTTGAGTAGCACTTAGTAAATGCTGGAAACAAGCCTTATAGGCTAAGAGCCTACCAAAGCCATGCTGCAGTGTCTAAATGCAGGCCATGCATTTAGTTATGCTCCTTCTGACTGGATGTGAAGCATAGGAACTGTTAACCTCTTCCCTCTCCCCACAATTCATAAAGGTGCAAACTTTTCTCCATTGTCTGGGCTATTACTTACCCTTGTTGTCTTACGGCAAGTCGTATCATGACTGTGAAAACTTATTCCATCCATGGTTGTGTGTTGGTTTTTTTTAAGGAATATTTTTAATTGAAACTAAAATAAAAGCCAACTAACATTCTTTGTGTCTCCTTCCTTTGTGTGATTAGCAGATATGGGGAAACTGCCTCAGAGAGAGACTCCAGTAGCTTTCAGTACAGTGCAGTACAGGCTGGGACAGACTGTTGCAATGTGATATAAACAAAAAGTATCTCCCTTCTTAGAATATAGTTTCAATTTGTTTTAGCCTAGGCACAGCTGTCATGTGTAGTGTCATGGTAAATATCAGGTAGCGTACAAGAATTTGAAAATACCACTTGCATTGAAATTTTATTTTGGGAGTCATAAAAACTGATACATCATTGCTCAGCAAAACAAACTGGTTACACATGAACAAACTCCCCCTCCAGCTGACTGCTCGAGGTGGTGATTAGGATAGAGATACCACTGTTAGACTAAAGGAGATACTATTACCTTGTGTTTGAAGCACAGTTCTGTAACTGCTAGCACCTGTCTCCATACCTTCAATGTCAATGAATACAATCTACTATTCTGTTATTAGCACAAGCACATAAGTGCAGCTGGAAAAAGTCCCATTTCTGACCCACAGAGACAATGAAAACAATTAGTGGGAACACTTGGAGATCTAAGTTCCTGGCCTGGCTTCTGACATCAGTGGATCAATACAGGCATGTTCTAATACAACAGCACTTATAACAAGTATTATAAGTGTTATTGACTAGCTCCTACCTGGCTTCCAGAGTTACAGAATACCAGAGAAAGCTTGGTAACTTCCAGAAAACTGAACAACTAAATAAGAAGGCATTTTTGAATCTTAGGCCTTTTTTTTTCCTAGTTTTAATGACTTAATGGTACAGCTTAAATGTAAGCTATGTAGTAGCATTTACCTGACTGCTGATGACACTGTTTTCCCTCTTCTAATGAAGTTTCCACCTTCTGGAGTCCTCTGAATACAGAGAATACAGCAAGACCCAGCCTATCCTCATGAACTGACAGTTGTTGCTGAAGTGCTAAGGAGAAGGAGTAAGTATGGTCAGAAGAAAAGAGCAGCCCTCTCCCTGCTCTGCCATAGAGGAAACACTTTTCCTGCTTCCAAACAGGCACATTTCCTTCCCTTTTACAACTGGTGTGATCTTTTCCCCACCACTCTCTCAACATTTAAAATCAATGATCTTCAAAGTTACACAGCAGACCTAAAAAAAAGCAAGTGCTTGAAGCCAGTGGGTACTGCAGTGGAAGAGTAAAGGATTTCCTGAAACACAACTGACCCCATCTGGAGTACTGTTGTCCAGCTCTGTGATTCCCAGTTTAAGAGGGATATGGACCTGTTGGAGCAAAGCCAGAAGGGGAACACAAAGATGATCAGAGGCTGAAATACCTCCCCTATGAAGACAGACTGAGAGAGTTGAGGTTGTTCAGCCTGGAAAACAGAAGGTGCAAGGGACGCCTTATCACACCTTCCAGTACCTCAAGGGGCTACAAGAAGGCTGAAGGAGGTACTTTTTAACAAGGGCAAGGAGTGATAGGAAAAGGAGAGATGTTTTTAAAGAGCTCTGTCCCATGGGACCCTCTCCTCTGATCACCTTTCCTGTAGCAATACTCAGAATGTTTAAGACAAGACATGTTTAGATCCAGTCCTAAGCACCCTGTGTTTTAAATATTCCTTAATGTATGGTACAGAGCTCATCTTCTGCTGCAGAGAGCTTTACATGGCAGCCAGGGGCAGAGAACATGAAGAAAGCAGAAGATAGCTAGGAGCTAATCATACAGCACGTAAGGGCCATGCCCATCATTAAAACAGACATCCATCAATTTGTGTAAACCACTTTCCCCACTCCGTAAGTCCTAAAGATTTCAAAACAGAAGAAATACATGGCACAAGGCTCAATTTGTCAAATTGGTCCTTGGGTTGCCTTAGTTGGAATAGTTCATCTGCCTGGTCAGCCACCTCCATCTTTGCTTGGGCCTCTGTGTTCAAAGCTGTAGCCTTGTGGCTAAACGCGTGAGCTTCTAGGAGCCTGGGGGCTGCTTTCAACCACCGTTCTAATCCTTTCTGTTGTAACCAACTTGCCTGCCTTGGCACTGAGACATCCTTCAGGAAGCCATTCTTTGTTCTCTTTCATCTTCTTGGTCATTCCCTTGGCTTTGACAGGCTTTGGTTTTTTTTTGCAGAGAGAAGAGTGGAGGAACTCAGTGTCTGTAAATGGGTCACCCTGCCTCAGTTTCCTGCAGAAACAAAAGGGTTACATTGAACCATCAAGTATTCCTTGAATTCATGTATGATTTTAGTCCCTAAAGTTTCTAATTTTAGTGCAGGTCTTCCCCATAAGATGATTAAGTGGTACAGTTTGTTTCTTGTCCAATAGAGTACTTTCTGGTGCAATATAACCAGCTATTCACAGAAAGTTCAAACTGGGACACTTTGCAGGGAAAAACACACCAGAAACATTATATAACTATGAAGCTGTCATTTTAGGAATACATGACTCTGTGCAATAGCCATTGGATGTACTGAATCTACAGTTTCCTAGGGAAAAGATGCTGCTATTTATTTAGGTATATCTGCTAGTGAATATAGATACCGGATGCTCTCAGGGGGAAAGTATTACTCAGGTGTCTAAAATTTTAGTCATCACAAAATGTAAATGAAATCAGGGCTTTTGCTGGGCTGTCTTTAACCTGTCTTTTATCCTTGTGCTACTGCCTCATTAGCACAGGAGTGCCACAGATGCAGTCTGCCAAGAGATGTGCTCATTTCAACAAGTGAAATAACATCTTTGGTAGCTTGTTACCAGAAGCTTAAACATCCATTTGTACTGATGCAGAATTTTGGCATAACCACACAGTGGTAAAAGAGGAGGGTCACAGAACACAAAGGGTAAGAACTTTGAACAAAGCAACAGAAGGCCCAGCCCTGGAGAGTTAGTGTATGAGAGCTGAGCAGGGGTTGCAGCATGGGAACAGTCTTTGGAATTAATAGTTTAAAGCCCAACCTGTTGATTGATGGCTCTTTGTAGCAGGTTGGCTTCCGTTTCCGCCTAGATGAGCACCCTGACGCTTCCTCCGAGCCAGAGTGAGACACAACCCTGGCATTGTTCAAGTCCTGTAGTGGCCTGATATCTGCAAAGGGAGACATTCACATGGTTTGATCAAAGTGATTCCAAATTATTTCCAGATATCCTAAAAAATAACAGCTGACAAACAGAAAAGAGTTGCATTACCAGGTTTCTCTGAACATGCGCAATCCAGAATCTAAGCATATTGCCCCTAAACTCAGGAGACCATTATAATCCAAAAATACCAGACCTGCTCCTGAAAAGTCAGCTCATAAATCAAATTAGGTTCCTCAATGAAAAACTCACTAGTACTGATAGTATCATTGGCTCTGGTGTAGTAGAAAAATGATATAAAAACTCTATTTGATAGCTGTAATGCTCAGGAGCTTACAACCTGGAGAAGATAGCAAGCTTATAGCACACAAACAACCTACCAGCAACCTACTCACTTCCAGCAAGACACAGGACCAGTGCTCATGCACCTTTGCAAGTGGAGACAGCCAAAAGGAGGCAGGAGAACAAACTTCCTCCCTCTCTACAAAGTACAGCCCACTCCAGTTGTAACAGGCCTGTTTGTCAACAGCTACAGAAAGAAAAACCCCACAAGACTACTGTTTTTACAGAGCATCCATTAACAGCAATCTCCCCAAAACTAACAGCTTAACTATTGTAGTACCAGCCCAGGGATGCACCCTCCACATCCTTTTAAAAAATAAACAAACAAAAAATAAACCCACAACCAAAATAATTTAGGTTGGGTCCTGGGTAATTTCCAGTGAAGATATCACCTTAGAAGTGCCTTGCAGCACTAAACATTCTGGACCAAAAATTTTCCACCTTCTTGTTATTTTGTGCCCCAATAATACTGACTGACTTTAGTAGGCAGGGTCAGCATCAAGTTAGATTTTGAAGTGCTTAAATACTTGACTGTCTAAATTAATAGGTATGCCCTGTAGATAACAAGAGTGGTAAAGCAAGACTCAGCATATCCTGCTAGTCTTGTCCCAATATCTACACATGGACAAGTGGACAGAAATTCTTATAGAAATGCTGATAAACTAGAAGCAAATGCAGCCACAGAAAGGACAGGACAGCACAAGTGGAAGCATAAATATTGTACTGGAGACTGATCTTTAACTCTGAAAAAAGAGAGGAGAGGAAGGAAAATATAAGTACTTGCTGCATGGAGTTTTTGCCTCATCTCCAAACACAGGTAGCTTCCCCATCTTAGTACCTACCAGGTTTCTGTGAAGGTGAGCTCCAAGAACTTGACTGGACTTGGTTTCTTTCCCCAGATATTTCCTCTGCAGTCATTTCTTGAAATATTGGGGAGTTTTTCAGCAAAACAGGGAGTTTTGCTGGCATTCTGTTGCCCTCAGTACTTAAGTTCTTGGAAACTGGTACTTCTGTAAGTCTGGAGCTGACAGACAAAACTGCAGAACTGCTCACATGGGAGGATTCAAGACTGTGTGAAAGGTCTGCAAGACTATCTGCAAGTGATATCTCAGGTAGCTGCTCCTCCAGGAAATCACCTGGCTCAGACAGCAGATGGCTAATGCAGGAAAACTTCCCCATCAGGACAGTCTGCTTGGATGCAAGTTCTGTGGAACTCCCAATGAGAACCTTGGCTCCATCACTTTTTCTGGCCAGGGAATCAGTCTCTGGAGGTTGAGGGTTGCTCCTCTTCCTCTGAGGCCTGGGTTTGCAAGAGGCTTCTTTTGTCAAAGCATTCATGTTGTGGTCACCTTCACCTTGCCCATTTTCTTGAAGGTCCCCTGTCTGGTTTTTATTGCTCTTTTGATTGCTCTTAACAGCTCTGGGGATTTTGCTCACTTTGCTCCCAGGAACAGACCTGGGAGGTAGATTTTCACTCCCTTCAGATTCTGTCTGGAAACAACCCGAATTTCCTGCAAGATCCAAAGGATGGACAATATATGTTTCCCTGCGCTGTTTTAGATTACCTGGCAAATTCTTTGTGCTCCCATTAGCTACTCCTTGAACATCTATGCAGGGCCTAAAAACACGAACTTCATTTCTCTGATCACAATTACTATTCCTGGCAGTATTCTTCCTGATTGTTTGGCTTCTTTTAGGCCATTCTTCAGCCTTGGACTCTGGTATTATCACAATGTTTGGTAAATATTCCTCATCAGAATCATCTCTTTTCCCAATTACTCTAGTTTTTCTGTTGGCTTTCTGTCTGATGCTCTTTCTGGTCACACATGAGAATTTTGTAGAATTCTGTAGACTGGAATCACCTGAGGGAACTTCAAGACTTGAGAAGGTATGAACTGGGGGTTTTAGCAAGCTCTCCACACTTTGCATCCCAAAGACAGGTCCCTTCTTAACCTGCTGCATTGAGTCAGCACTTTCAAGACTCTGCAGCTGTCCTGGATTCACCTCATGAGTACTTTCAAAGTCTTGGACTCCATCAGGAGAGTGGGAATGGTGCTCCACACCACAGTCTCTATTCGTCCTGTCAAAAGCCCCCTCCCACACCTTCTGCCCCATCTCACAGACTTCAGTCTCACTAGAACATGTTGCAACTTCTGGCTGAAGAAGCTTTGCATTTTGAGCACACTCTTCACCTTGAGATCTGTCAGGACTACTTTCTGCATTGTTTTTAATTGCAGTTGTTTTCTTTTTTCCTGTTCTTGCTTTTTTAACAGTCTTTTTCTCTCTGGTTTTACACTTACCTTTGCTTTTAACCTTTACAGGAACAAACTCAGGGACTTGGCTATAGCTAGGGTCCATTTCAACACCACACCCCATTCCTTTTGTCTGTGGCTGCTCAAAAAAGGTCTCTTTACCCACAGAGTTTCTATGAGAAACAACAGCAGTTTGAGCAGGTGAAGCCAGGGGACTGGGAGATGGCAGCTGTTGCTGTGTGTTGTTCTTGCTGGAGCTGCTGTTGTCCTGTGCAGTACTACCCCAAGCTGCCTGAGTGGAACTGACATGTGGGAAGATATCCAGAGCAGAAGATGGAGTGCTTGTAGCAAACAGGGTGGAACGCTTTCTCCTCTGAGTAACGTGCCCTTGTGAGAGACGATCAAATAAATGTTTTGCCATCTCATCAGCCTCATAAAAAAGAGTATGACTTTCCAAGGCAAGTGTTGGCAAATTGTTGGGATTTTGTTCAGTGCTGCACACGACCTCTGTTGGAAAGAAAAAAATCATGTTTAAGGCTGAGAAATGCAGCAGGCAATTGCCATCTTTCTCCATACCAGTAAAAACCTTGCTCCATACACTGCCACAAATCCAGAGCATAAAAAAGCATGATTTTGAGACAGGGATTCCCCCAACTTACTGTGTATCAGATTGGCTTCTCTCTGAACAGAGGGGCAGCCCAAATCAAGTTCCCCTAACCAGCTGTAATATTAGGAACACTTATGATCTGTATAAGAGCTATCATTTGTATGGCAAATCCACAAGAAACAGTGGTGCACCTAGTCAGATTCTGCACTTTCAGACATCTCCAAAAGTCTTATCCAAGCTCAGTGCCTATTACTCAAAAAGCCTGTTTTGTGAGTTTGATCTACTGCACACACACCACATATCCCTCTGAAGACTGATTCTGGGATATATATAACTCCAGCAAGAGCGGCCCCAGTGGAGCATGTAGTTAATACCAGTCATTAGGAGCTACTGGAGTTGTGGTTGAGAGCTAACTGGAGCTATGGCATTTACGCATTTCTGAGCACAGACACAAAGTCATACCAGAAGAACAGCAAGAGATGCAAATTTACCTCCAAATACGTGAGAGTCATGAAAAGCCCCCTCTGTTGCCATTGCTTCAGTCACCTTCTTGCCATTCTCTTCCTGGTAGAACTGAGGTATCTCATCGTGCTGTGGTGGCAAAGTATCTTTGGAGGCAACAGGCACAATTTTCAGGGCCTCATTAGAAGCAGGTCTCTGAAGTTCTCCTGCATTAGAAGCAGGTCTCTGAAATTCTCCTGAGGATATTCGTAGCACTGTGGAGCTGCCAGCTTGCTGCTCTGCATCATGCAGCTTGGAAACAGGCACTCTCATTGGTATCTGTGTAACCCTGGTGAGAAGGAAGAGCAGAATGGATCATGTTTCTCATACATGACAGGCCCCAGAATCCAGCAGACTAACTACAGGCCACGTGTGGCAGCTCCAAGGACTGCCCTGTCTTCAGAGACTACACAGAGAAGAAAGAGGACTTCAAATATACTTTAGGAGATCGTGCTCTGACCATCTTTCCAGAAAGCTTACATGATACAAGGAGGTGACTATTAAACGTTTTTATGTAACAAACATCAAAGTAGCCAGCTATGGCACTCACTCGCTCAAGCAAATCTTGCTGTACTCAGCAGCAAAGAGAAAACTGCCTAAAAGTAACACAGTCTCAAAGAAAGGAGGTAAAAAGACTAGTTTTTGCACAGACTCAGCATTAGGACAAACAAGACAAGGAATGGCAATAAAAAGACAGGATAAAGGAAAGCATTAAGCAGTGGTGGTTCAGAGAAGCTATCTCATATAAAACTGGCAACAAGGCACACACATAAAACACAAGAAGTTTAGCATATAGAAATTCAGAACAAGCTTGGTGGTATCATTTTAAAGCCAACCTCAGAAGCTGACCATCTACAATATCATCAGCCCAGCTATCTTCAGTCATGATGCTCTTTTGGCCACTGGACAAGGATGAAGAATTTATATGGAACTGGAAATAAGAGAAATAGGAGAGTGAGTTAAAGTTCTTGAAATCCCTTGTGCAGCCTCCTGCACAGAAACAGCAGAAGCTCAGTTTCTCTAGAAAGTATGTAAAGTATTGCCAGCAACTCTCTCACGATATGGAATAAATTATGGAACAAATTGCAGCAGAATCAGATTGTGTCTCCACGGCCTAAGGATGAAGTTAAACTAGTTCAGATAATCTGAGACTAGGAAGCAGAAGTATTTTCCTATCCACCCATGAGACAGGACACAGGGAAAGTGCCCTATTCCCTATCCCAAGTTGCCATGGCAATACTTCAAAAAAGAAATTGAAAAGAAGTCACAACCTGTCAGAACAGAAAAGCCTACTGCCCAATATAGCAAATAATCCAGAGGAAAACAATTCAAAACTGTAGTTTTCCTACACAAAGACTTATCCTGGAAATCCTTAACACCAAACTGGCCAGCAACACAAAGCAAAAGACAGAAAAAGACAGCCCCCTTCCCAGAAGCAGTGTGCTCAGGTTTCCCATGGTTTACCTCAGACAGCTCGGCCATCTTAACTGCAGCCATAAGATTGTCCATTTTTTTCAACATATTATTCTGTATTGAGGTAATAAAGAGAGAGAAGCCATAAAGACATTACATCAAAACATCTCTTCCAACAAGGATGCTACTAGCCAGAGGAATGTTCTGGGGAGAACACAGCTTGGAAACAAAAATAAGCAAATGAATGGCAATCTTTTTGATATGTTGAGAATCCAGACATTCAACAGCAACAGCTCAATCCTCCCACAGCTGAGATGCTAGTGCAGCTCACCCTGCCCACCACCCCTCCCCATGCCAGGCACAGTGAGTGCCTTACCAGGAAGGAGAGCCTGTGCCGCAGCACAGCATTCTGGAAGTGGCACTGCTTCACCTCCTTCTGTAGGATGGTCTTCTCCTGGGTGAGCCGCTGTGCATTGGCCTTCTCTGCATTGAGGGCCAGAGCCAATGCTTTATTGTTCTGCTTTAGGGAGACTTTCATAGTGGAGGAGTTGTCTGTGAGAGACAGAGCAGTATCACACATCATCAACGTCCAAGGTCTCACCCATAATTCTCCCGTCATCATAATTCTCTCTCTTCCTAGACCAGCCTTCCTCACATTCAGATCTCTACAACTCAATAGCCCCCTCACAAAATTAGCAGTATCCTTCCATAATAACATGTAACAACACTTCAGATACCCTCTCCATCCTCAGTGGGTCACACTCAGGCAGCAAGCTACTTCTTAAATTCTTAATGAATGATGGCATGGTTGAAGTGCTGAGTTTAAAAATATATGCTCCTTGCTTTGAATAAGTCACCAACAGGTAAGTCCTCATCGCCATCCAAAAAATGGGAGAAAAAACTGTTTTCCTCTATAGTTGCCCTTGAGTAAATTTGGACCCCTGTTTCCCAATTTCAAAACAATTAAATAAAAGTAATGGAAACATCTGAGTTTTTAAAGGTAGTCCAAATTATATCCTATTCTATCCTTGCATTACTTCCCCCATAAAAACAAGCCAGTTGGCCTAGATTCTGCAGAGGATTGCATATACACTAAAATACTTCGTACACCTTGGGGCACCTTGCGTGGCACTTGACACTCATTTGCAGGGCACTGAATTCACTTAAAACCTCCGGGCAGAGAAGCAGCTGAGAAGCAGCACACGAGCTCTGCTAAGGGACTGCTGCCCACTCCCTATGCCACGGCCAAAGGCCCAGTTATAAGCTGACATAGCAGCCAGCATATGTCCACACCGCAACGCAAAATATACTCACTGATGATCTTCGTTTTGATTTTCGATGCAAGCGAGGCATTCAACTTCGCAGTCCTCAAGGCACCCTTTTTCTTCTCCCGCATCCGCTCCCTCACGTCGCTCAGACTGAAGAAGGACATTTCGGCAGCCTCCCACGCTGCCATCGCTGCTGAGAGCGACACCGAGTAGGGTCAGCACCCGTATTTCCCTTCCCCAAGCCCTCACCGGCCAAGGCTCGCACTTCCCCGAGAAACGGCGCCGCGGCCCGGCCTGGCCCGGCCCCGCGCGGACCCCCGGCGGAGGAGGACGAGGACGAGGAGGAGGACAAGGGCAAATAGGAAGCCCTGCCCGCCAAGCGACTTTCGAATGCCGCGGCCGGCCCGCCCCTCGCCCCGCCCCGCGCCTCCTCTGCGCTCCCGCCGGGGCCGGATGAATTTCCTCTGCCGCCCGGGGCCGCCGCCGAGGCCGGACGGGCTCCCCCGGCCGCACGGGGCTGCCGCGGCCCCGCTGCCCTTCTCGCGGGAAGCGGCCAACGCTGAGGCTGCTGCCGCCAGCGGCCCCGGCCCCGGCCCCGGCCCCACAGAGCTAACCCGCTCCTGGAATGCCTCAAAGAAGGCCGAGGGTTCTTCTGAAGGACATACGCCACCCAAAAAATTGGAGTTTGTAATTTTCAGCTGTGACAAAGACAGTTAAATGTGACCGTTAAAAGGAATTACTTTTATTCCTACGCACTTCACACTTCTGTCCTAGTTAATACATTGTTTTCCAGACACCCTTGAATTTGCCTTCAGGAAGTTGACATTATGTGTGCTGGTGAATATTTTAAGGAGATGACCCATACAGGAAAAGCAGACAAATATTTTGAAAATCAATTTACAGTGCAGGTACCATAGAAGTAAAGCTGCTGAAAACATGTCTGTTTTCCCAAAATGGGTTCTTTTACCTGGTGTTCAAGAGGCCAATCCGAACAGAGAGGTGAGGTATTTGATTTTTGTACAATTCTGCACAGAAAAGAGTGCTGGGTGTCAAATCCACTAAACCAGCATGACTACCAAAAACTATCACTATTCATACATTTTAGTAAACAAAGGCATTAATATTCATTGGCTACAAGTAACATAGTTCTCTGATTAATTAGTATTCTATCTACTGTTATAGTCTATGTGCTCAGTCTCTCTTCTTTTGAGTTGGTGAGTTTTGTGGTCGCAATCTCCCCTTGCCAGAATTACTTTCTACCTACTTGGGGCTGACTTCAGCACAGTTACTGAGTTGGTTTTGTTAGTTTCTTCTTTATCTTGGGAATTCTCCCAAATGTCCTTGCGGCTTGCAAATTCTGCATTCTTTGTTTCCACTATCACTAGTACATCCTTCTCCCAAACTTTGTTAATGTCCTTCTGGAGCTGAGATTATTGAAACATTTCAAGCTCTGAACCTCAGCAAGGCAGTTCTACTGATAAGTAATTTATGTTTCTAAAACCTGAACGTCATACCTCTGCCACAGACAAAGGTAGCCCTTTGCAAGAGTCCTAAACCCTACTCCTATTTTATGAGTATTTGTTAATACATAGCAGATGAGCATTAGATAATGGCAATTGTTAAATATATTTATTAATTCCAACCTAATTAAGTAGCAGATTGACAAAACACTCTCCATACCTATCCTGAAAATTAGACGTGCAATGGGTAACAATTCTGCAGGCACACAGAACCTGTAGCTTTATTTCTTGCTCTAAGGAAACAGACTGCCATTAAATGCTAGTTCTTTGGGTGTGGGTAAAAGATGTAAGTATCCTCTAAGGTACACTCTGTGATCCATGTGTGACAAATTCCACAGTTTGGGGGCCTAAATTTTCTCTACTAAGTTTATTAAGAATACCGGTCAGTAAATTAAATTAACAGTTGGCTTCTTAAAATCAGAGACCCTTTCTGACACAGCTCTATTGAAACAGTATCAATCTTTGCCAAGAGATGTTGCTGATGTCATTTCTCAAAATTTCAATTTCACTTATTCTGAAAGTGATTGGACAAATTTGGAGAAGTTAAAAACAAGCAAGAACTATTAACAGCCAAGGCAACACTTTTTGCTCAAGAAGGTCCTGAATTGGAGAACAGAGAAATCAAGCACTGACACAGCTTGATGCCTGCTGGCACAGTCCCCCCATCTCTTCCACGGGCTTTATAGTGAATGTTATTTATTTTTTCCAGGGAGGAGAACAAACACAGTGGCGTTCCCCACCTTGAAATGATACAGCAGCATTTCTTACTTTGGGGGAAATGGCAGGGATGAGCTCACCCAAGGACTAGGGAGCAGACTCATTTCAGGAAAGTCCCTTTCTTCATCAGGATATCACTTTTAAGGCCACATAACAGTAGAGGGGTTGGGTTAGCAGGACATTGGGGCAGTCCTGGCATGGCTGTGTTCACTTTGTGAAGGTCACTTTTCTCTCTTGCCTGGCCATAGCAGCAGATAAGACCTGGGTGGGTGTAACTGGTGGAGTTATGCCTGGCATGCAGTAGATCTGTTTCTCAGAGCAAACAAGCAGCAGCTCTATTTTTGATATGTTTGCCACGATGCATGCATGGAGGATGCTCTCAGAAATCAAATCCAACTTAATTACAAGCTCCTCAGCTGGGATGAAAGGTGGGGAAGTGCTAAGCTTGGTGCTCCTTTTGCCATAGAATAAGTGACAAAGGCAAATGAAAGAACCAAGAGAAAGCACAGCACAAATTCTATAAAAGCGAAGTAGGCTTCTTCCTGGAGAACATCTGCGTCTCGTGTTAACACATTTCCTTGTATGTTTTCTTAGACCATCACAAAGAGAGACAGCATTATGATCATGTCTCATAAACTGATTCCTATTTTTTACTAGGAAATCATTTATTAACAGGAGTACATTTCCAAGGAGGGGGATGGCTTTTTCATTCAGAACTACAGCCTGCAAACCTCCCTTATCTACAAAACCCCATAGCCTCTCAGTGACTTGCTAGCCATCATGACAGATTGGCTACCATCAGCAATCCCATGAAAAATGAGACCTGCATCCATTGGAAGGACAACAGTGGTGTTTAGAACTGCATGTTGGGATTTCTTGACTGTTAAAATTTCTCCTAGTACTGTAAGAGAAAACATAACATTGATGAAAGAACAAGTAGCCAGGATCCTTGCTATATGCCACAAACACTGCAAATGGAACCCTAGATGGGCTCTGGGGGGGTATCAGTACTAGTTTTTCATTGTTCCATTTGGTAGAATTCTGAAACAGTAGTAGAAGATTGTAGCTTCATTTACAAGTAATTAGATCCATCAGAAAACCCAGTGAATAGTCTCTGCCTCCCTTGTTAGCAAGTCTGCTAGGTTTCCAACCAACCACTAGAGGCTCAGCAACAAAACTCAATGCCTGGAAGTGTATTAGTATCATCTCTCTGGAAAATGATAATGCAAGCTGGAGGTTTAACCTCTTTTCTGTGGTGGTTCTGATTTGCTGCTTTTTTTCTTTTAATTTCTCTCAGATGAGCAGCATTGTTTCTAAGCAACATGAGAAAACAGCCGTCCAGCAGGAAGCCATAGCCTAATTTCACTGGCACACAAACTGAGGCAGAGACAAGAAACAGGGAATTCCTCTTCCGAAATACCCCGAGTCAGAGAGGCTCCAAACCCAGATCCTGAGGCCTGTTGCAAGAACTGACAAAGGTAGAGCATGATTTCTTCTGTACATTTATGAGAGACAGAATACAAGGGCAATATTCATTAACAGCTGTGTGTATCATGAAATGCAGGAGTAGAGCATGCAGTTCGATGTTACAATGAATTGCTGCGCCAAGTGCTGGCTTTTTTCTTTGCTGTTATTTCATCGCTTATATCCGGTCTTCTTTCCAGTCCATCCCCTCTTTCTACCATATAGATCTGATTAAGAGACACACACTAGGGAGAGGAAGCGAGTGATAAGAAACTCAGAAGTGGTAGCAAGTGCAGAGCCATGCACCAAAGATTCCTCTCTTAGTGCCCATTAAATTCGCAAGGTTCCGTTTCCCTTCCCGAAAAGAAATTTCATTTCCTTTCGGGAAGGAAACGGAATCTTGCGACCCTGAAAAGAAAGGCTTACAAACACTCTGGAAAGGAGATAGGATCAAATGAAATGCAATTGAAAAAAACCCCAAAAAAACCAGAAAATTGGGAGTTTTAGTGTCTTCAAGAAATGGTCTCTGAGAAAATAAGCTGCATTGCAAAGGACCAAAACATGCCAAAACTAAGCTCACAGACGTTGCAAAAGCAGGGGAAAAAGTCAAGGAGGAAGACAAAATGTGGAGGGGAAGATTTGAGGGACATGGCATAGCTGCTTAAAAAAAAAAATTAAAAAATAAAAATTTTTGCCATATGCTAGCAAGTGCAGGCAGATGCAGCAAAGCTTGCCAAAATTGATCCCCACTGAAGGCCAAAACAGAAAAGAAGGACTTAGAAACACGCTGGAAAGGAGATAGCATCAAAGGAATTGCAATTGGAGGAGAAAAAAAAAAAATTGGGAAATTTGGGCAATTTAGGGACTATGAGAAAATGGACTGGGATTCTATCAGAGCAGTGCAAAAAACCAAAACATGCCAAAATGTAGCACCCAGTCGTTGCAAAAGCAGGGGAAAAAGTAGAGGAGCAAGACAAAACGTGGAGGGGAAGATATGAGGGACATGGGATGGACACCTAAAAAAAACTGAAAAAAAAAGGAAAAGATTTTTCCCCAAGTCCAAGCCATCAAAAGGCATGGCATGTCATCAAGTGCAGGGACATGCACCAAAGATTCCTCTCTTTGTGCCCATTGAAATCGCAAGATTCCGTTTCCCTTCCCGAAATGAAATTTCCTTTCGGGAAGGGAAATGGAATCTTGCGACCCTGAAAAGAAAGGCTTACAAACACTCTGGAAAGGAGATAGGATCAAATGAAATGCAATTGAAAAAAACCCCCAAAAAAACAGAAAATTGGGAGTTTTAGTGTCTTCAAGAAATGGTCTCTGAGAAAATAAGCTGCATTGCAAAGGACCAAAACATGCCAAAACTAAGCTCACAGACGTTGCAAAAGCAGGGGGAAAAGTCAAGGAGGAAGACAAAACTTGGAGGGGAAAATGTGTTGTGTAGCAATATAAACAAGAATATTTTTTAAAGAATTTTGTGTAATCCTCAGCACTCTGGCATTTAAGAAATATCTTTGTCCATACCAAAATGAGAAACCTGATAAGTCAAAAATGCGAGAAGTTTCTTAACAGAAACACTGCTGGTATTTGATACTGTCTTGTGGTTTATCCATTTTGTCTACAGTTATCTTAAGAATACGCCATACAAACTATCAAAAAGACAGAAAAAGTAAAAATCAATGTCAAAGCTCAACCAATCAGCACAGCTTAAATCCTGCCTTTCTTCATCTTTTGACAGTTTTGAAAGATTGGAAGAAAAGACTGATTATATCAGATAGAGCACATAGAGGTAAGTGAAGAGTGAAGGGGAAAAAGCCCTCACAAATGTTTGCTTAGCTCATGAGGCTAAATTAAATTATTATTCCACAGAGCAGCTGTGTATTTGATCTGACACAGTTTCTTATTATATTGTGTAATTTGAAGCATGATAATGGAATGTGTCCACTGAAGAGTGATGTTTTTACATGTTTTCACAATGTTTAAGGAATACTCCCTCTGTTTCCACTTGAGGAGGCCTGTGCGCCGTCAATGACAGCAGAGGCACTTTGTCTTGAAATTATGGATATATGTGATTTAAAGAATATTTTTCTCCTTTGTTCTCTCACTATATCCATTGGATTTTCCACTGCAGTGTTTGACTTCCACCAGGCAGTAGATGGGCTCCCGGAAGTGCAACGTCAAGCACAAGAAGGCAAAAAGTAAGTATTTCCAACAGCCTCATTTCATTAATAGTCACACAAATTTGGAAAATCATTATAATTTTGAAAAACAGAAATGCCGTGTGTCTCTGAAGAGCCTTGTTGATGTTAATAATTCTGTGCTTCTGTTCTGTTCCTACTTATGCTAGTGAACAAACTGTCAGCCAGACTCATGCTTTACTGAATACCACAAATATTAGCAATACTCATGCAAAGCCTGAAAGGTACTAATGTAATATATTTATTATTACAGAACTTTAATATATTTTTATGTCTCAGACATCCTGCCCATTATATGATTTCACTTTGACAAAATTACTTGGCATAAAGTGTATTTTTGCATGTATTTATACATTTTGAGGGGGGTGTTTCTTTTTACTTAGTATTGGCACAACAAAAAAGAGGATTGGACCAACATATTCTTCCAAAGCTGCACGAACAGGCCTTCTGATTTGTGACCTCCTCTCTGACTTAGATGGATTTTCTTCAAGGTACAACTATTTTCATTTGTAAATATTATGTTAAAGAGTGATACATTTTGCCTGACTGATTTGCTTTTAAGGAGATGTTTTTAAATATGTGTCTGAATTTTGTATATAAATTGCCTAGAAGGAGAAGAAAACTGGAAAGAATGTGTGTGTGTGTGTGTGTGTGTGTACTTCCTGTACTTCACAGAGTTCCTCATAATTTAAAATGGAATTTTGAACATTGGGAAATGCACTGGTTGAAGTGTCAGAGTGCTGAGTATTTTCTCCCTATAGCTTTCAGTATATACTGTGCATAATACAAACTGAGTTCTTGCCAAAGGTTCTGTGAATATGTTCCTCATAGATACAATTTCAATATTTTACAGATTTAAAAACCTGGCACAACAGTACAAGTCAATGTTTCCCACATTGGAAATTGATACAGAAGGACAATTGAAAAAGCTAAAGGTAAGGATTTATCACTTGAAATATTTATTTTAATTTTAAAAGATAAAAATGAAGTGTACCAGACATACCACTTATTGAGCTAATTTGGATGAAAAATACATATGTTCATTATTATGAGAGCTTTAATAAACAGTAGCTATGCTTTGTAGTTGAATGTTCTCTCTTACTGTAGGCATTAATGTAAGCTCTGTGGAGGATTTAATTCTCCTATAATATTTTACTTTTTTGAATGTTGTTTAAAATGACTGTTGTGTCAAAGAAGTCAAGAGAATGCAGGGTGATGATTTCAATTAGTGTCCAGTGTGTCAGTGGGACTTCCTTGCTTACTGAAGAATTGTTTGTGGAAGCATGTTTCAAGATCCTGGTATTACAAGAAAATTGTCTTTTTACAAATAAATCCAGAAGAGCAACTGGTAAAACAGCTTTCATAAATATCTAAGAAAAGAGGATGTTAAAAATATCTCTTACCTTTCCCATGTTTTTTCTTATAAGTTTTTGGAGCTGACACCCTGAGGATATTTTTTAATGTTCAAAAGGACTGATATGTTTGTCTTTTGGTGCTTCAACTAGTTCTAAGTCCCATTCTCAGTGTGGCTAGACTATAGCACACTATCTAAGGACATTAGCAACAAAATTTAGTAGGCATATCACATCTCTGTGAACAGCAATGATACAGAAATTACGGCATTCTAATGCCACAATAAGTCAAGTTTTCTTATATGAGTGGTTCAATAGATTGAAAGGAGTATAAACTAATGGTTGTATTTTTCAGGAAAACACAGTTATTGAGGCTGGAACCTTAGACTTATCTGTATGTTTTGTCTTTCAAAAGTGAACACAGTGTTCTCTGCTTGCAGCTATTATCTGGGGAAGCTGACATTTGAACTCAATTTGCAGGGATATGCTGAAAAAATAAGACCCATGGTTCGAGATGGTGTGTATTTTATGTATGAAGCTCTTCATGGCTCCCCAAAGAAGATCCTTTTTGAAGGAGCCAATGCAGCACTACTTGATATTGACTTTGGTAAGTTATATTCTAAACTCAGCTTAACTCCTAAGAGATCAGTTTTGTTTTGATTTGTGTTTATATTGACTTTGCAAGCAGCAGGAAAATAGAGAAAATAGTCTTTCCTTAATAGGAACTTATCTCCCAGAAGTAAAGCTCATTAAAACAGAGATTGTATCATCAACAGGATTAGTGTTTAGGGTTTAAATATTGATTTTTACTGAAGTTTATTCCAGTGCAGCTGAAATTTCACTGCAGATATTCCTGTCTTGATTGCTTTTAAATGTGTGTGCACATTGCTAAACAATCCAGGTACTCATTGCAGTGCAGTTTAGGTAATTCCTCTGCCATGGGAGGAGGATTAAACTGGTGCAGCAGCCTCTAAGTCTTGCCACTACAGTTGGTCTCTGCTCTGCTTTCTTACCAATAGTCTAATTAAATCAATGAAGAAAAAATTAAGGACTTCAGAGATTCTCCAGTCCAGAGTCACTGTGTAGAGATCATAAGTAACTCTTAAGACTTAGACAATTTGTGGCAAATACTCAGAGCCACTTGTGCAGAGCATTGGGAATGCCAGTCTGTGACCTTTACATCACACTCTCCATGAACTTAATGGAGATAATTTCTGTGATACACAGAACGTTGAAAAAAGGCTTTACACAGCAGAAGCATCGTATAATAGATCCTGTGCCTAATGGAGGTAATATTGAGATGCTTTTGAATTTCTCCCTTGTGTGCAATCCTCGGTGAAAGTTGTAAAGGATGAATGACACATAATAAAAATAATTTGCCTCCCTCTTTGGCTGCTGTTCCAGTTAACTTTAAAGCCAAACATAGAAGCGAAAACCTTCTTTGAACTGATAAAAAGCAGTCTTTGTTTCTTACCAATTGCTGACAGAGGGCTGTGCTGCTGTGTTTCCCTGGCAGGCACGTATCCCTTTGTGACCTCCTCAAACTGCACCGTGGGCGGTGTGTGCACCGGGCTGGGCGTTCCTCCGCAGCGCGTGGGGGATGCGCACGGCGTGGTGAAGGCTTACACCACCCGCGTGGGCATCGGCGCCTTCCCCACCGAGCAGATCCATGTACGTTTAGTGCTACAAAATGGGCTCTGCACAGCTGGCAACAAGTAACTGTGCAATGGTCTCGGGTTTCTGACCTCTGAGGTATTAGAAAGTCTTTTTTTTTTCCCAGCCCCGGCGACCAAAGAAGAAGTCGAGATTCGTCGGTTCTGCTTTTCAGGGTTGTTTATTTTTTCTTATCTATTACATTCTTTCTCTGACCTGCTGAGATCTGTCAGCAGGTTGGGTTGTGGCACACTGTCTGCCCTTGGGGTGATGTTAACTTTTTATCCTACATACTATGTATACTTTATTTACAATAATTTTCCACTACCTGTCACCTATGTTAGGCAGTCTGTCTCTACTCTAAATCAATCAAAAAGTGTCACCATCCCAGCAGAAGATGGAGGACAAGAAGAAGGAGAAGAAGGACAGGACACGACCAGATTCCTCCATCTTGCTTCTTGAACCCCGATTCTAAAACCCTGAAATTCTACTTTTTCTCTTTGTGACAAATTAACTATCATTCTACTCAAACTCTTGTGGCTTGTAAATCTTCACAGAAAGTTGGTAATTTTTTCCATGGACTAAAATCAAAGGCACAGGTGTTTTTGACTCCGTGCCAAGGTCTCTGAGCCCCTTGCCAGGGTCTTGGATCACCCAGGGCAACCAGAGGAATGTCCTGGGTCCCGACACAATGGGGTAAGGGTTTTCCACTGATAAATAAGCACAGTGATAATAATGCTGAGCAATCACACCCATAAAGAGCAGAGAATTTCATTATGGTGTTTGTCATGAGAGGAGAGAAACACGAGTGTGGTGATGTTACATTGCAGTGACCACACTCCTGCTGTAATGATCAGTGTGAAAACAGATGTCATCATCTTATGTAACATCATTAGGTGTATTTCAGTGGTGAGAGTTTGTTGTGGACTGGAACTGTCAGTGCATCCCAGAAGAGCTTAAATTACAACAACTTCTGTGCTTAACAGCCTGTGTTCTGTGTGATTTATAGAATAAATGGGGTGTGTGTCTCAGCCAGTCATGCACAAAGGGGTCAATAAATAGAAGGGAAGAGATTTTGGTTATTTTAAACTGTCTGCTTTATTTTCATTATCAAGAAATTAGAAAGTTCAGGATATTGATTGTGAGCTATGCATGCAGCAATCTCTAGGGCAGTGCTCTGAATCTAATTTAAGGATTTAGTCACTGAAATCCTTTATTTAATGGCTCAGATGAGTTGATGGTATCCTTGGGGTCTATGAATCATGAACATAAAGTTCTACCACAGTATAGCCACTGCCAGTCTGAATGGAACAGCTGGCAGTCTCATACTGTGGTAGAAGCAAGGTGCCCTAGGTGTTTTGACCTAGACCGTGTACAAGCATTGGTCTTGTCCCAAGCATTTAGAGTCTTGACCCCAAAAATATGTGAAAAGACCAGATGAAGAAAGTAAATGCAAACCAAATTTAATAAAGGACTGAGTTGTCAAGAAAATCTTCCTGTTGGATGAAGAAGGGAGAAAAGTCTCTCCTTGGAACACAAAAGTCATATTAAATACGTGATTTGAAATGCTAGCAATTGCAATACAGAAATCCTGTGCACAAGGGGATTTGTTATCTGCATAGTCCTCTCCTAGTAAATTTTCTTTCCTGGAAAATAGCCTTCAAAATGGCACAACTGCATTTTTCTTGCTCTTCATCTGTATTTGTTTGTATTTGTTTTCCAGCCATGTTTTCAGTGAAACACCATCAGCATTCTTTCTGCCTTATTTCAGGAAATTGGAGATCTTTTACAGTCCTGTGGCCATGAATGGGGGGTAACTACGGGCAGAAAGAGACACTGTGGCTGGTTAGATCTGGTCATTTTGAAATATGCTCATATGATCAACGGATTCACTGCGTAAGCATCACAGATTTTGCACTACATTTGGAAGGGATAATTTTGTTCTTCGCAGAATAAATTTGTAGGTAACATTAATATAAGTCCAGGAAAGTGTCACATTTTAAGTAATACAATGATGCACAGTGGGCAATTGAGAATTGTCTTAATGCTAATAATAATCTAATTCCTTTGACTTTTTTTTCAAATTAAGTGATTTTGCAACATGATAGCTGTGATTTTTTTGGTACATGTTTTCATTTTGCTTTCATCAGATGGCCAGTGTAGATTGAATCAATATATTGGTTTTCTAACAGTTTACTCCAGTGTTTGTGATCCAGTGCTTTCATACTGACTTGTGCCATGGTCTAAAACCTGTTGGGTTTGAGGTTTGGTTGACTCTAATGGATCCTACTTGTAGGACCAATTCTGCATTATTTGGAGCCACTGCCCTGATAAGTGAAATTAATGGAGTGATACAAGGGTACAGCAACTGGCACAGCTTTCATTCCAGTTTCAACAGGTTCATATATTTACAAAGTGTAGTTAAATAAAGTTATATTTTCTTTGAGACCGAGTGGCTTCCTTGGTTGATGCATTCAAGCAAACTTGTCCATATATGCAAATACATGACTCTGAGCATTTTAATATATTATAGACTGAAACATAATTTACTATCGTTTATGCTACTAATGTTACAAAGGAACAGTGGTCTTGTTCATTAATTTATCAAAAGGGGTTTTTAGCTTTGGCACTTTTTTTAATTGGATTTATATTTTGCTTTAACTTATGCAGCTCTAGTTTACATGGAAAATTTTAAGAAGGCTTTAGGTTTCCTTCCATTTCAGCTCTGTATAATTACTGCACTTCTATCAACAAAATTATACCCTATCTGATAACTGATAACTAAAAAAACATGGGGAGATTTAAAAAGTTGAAGAACTGGCTCTATGGTGCTTCTTTCTCAAAAAGTCTCTTAATCCTTTCATTCATCATGAATTTACTGAGAATATATAGCCTGGACTATATGCACATACCTGTCTAAATCATTAGCTGCTCAGATTTTTGCCAGGCAACATGTAGAATATTGTTTTGGAGAATATGACTAGTTTTAAAATGCAGTTTTATTCAGTTCAGTGAATAATACAGTGGAATAATGCCTCTTCTTGAGGTTCCATTTTTGTCTCCTGATGTGTTCATTCACAAAATTAATAAGGTTCATTAAACTGACAGCACAGCCCAGTCACTGAAAGGCAGGATGGGATCCTTCCTAATGAGCTGCACATGTGGTTTTAGTAACCAGATTATGCTTGTTCTGTTATAAAAGTGTAATCAGTCACTAAGTCTGTGAGACAGTTGTTGTGAATCAGTAGGAATAACAGAAATAGTCCCTGTCAGTGATGTCATGTGTCAAACCCACCCAAACCAGGCCCAGCAGGTGCCCCTTTCCACAGTCAGGGTGTTTCCATGCACTGAGCTGAACACTGTGCACCTGTGTGAGTAGCCAAGCATTTGGAAATGTCTGGGGGTATCTCAGGGGGGTGTTCATCCCAGAGGTGTGAATTCAGTTAACAACAGTTTAATACAGTCATGTATTTCTGCTGGCTGGGCTGCTTGAGCTGGATTTTTGAAAGGGGGAAAAAAAGGAAGGAAAGTATTTAAAAGATTGCATTATATGAGAGAATATACATCACTGATGGGGATGCAAGCAAGCTGCAAGCTGATGCTTAAGGTTGATGCTCATCTTAAATGGGCTCATTCTGTCTGTTTCTCATTACTAAACTCTTTACAAGGGTAAAGTACTTTCAGTACTGTGTATGTTGTGTTCTTTCTTGATTAATTTTTTCTCAGCTCCTATTTTAATCCTATCTTGGAAATGGTTTTGCCTCTATTTGTGTAGGTGGTCTCTTGTACTGGAATATACAGATTGTTTTTTCAGTAACATATAATTTATAGATGTTTCCTAACCAACTATTTCAAGTTGATGTGGAATTGTAGTCAGACTATAACAGACAATTTACATGTAATTCACAGTGTTTGTGGTGCACTTAACATTTTTTTTAATCTCAGACATGCTTAGGTGTAATATTAATGACAGACTGACACACAGTGTCCAGAAAGTGCTAGAGCTCATTCCAGCTCACAGTTACATGCACCAAAATAGCCTTGGCTGTAACCTCTCTTAGTTGAATTCTTCCACATCAAGAACTAGAAATGTCACTAGTTGTGGATGTAGGGGTATTTCACAATATGTTATTTAGAAGGAGGGATCTTCCTCTCTGCTCCTGGGATAAGTGGGTGGTTTAACTGTCCCTCCTTTTGCTGTGAATGTTGCACTGTATATTTTTACAGCCTTGCTTCTTATGGACAGGAATACTTGAATGTCCAACCCAGGATATTTTTAGAAATCTGTTTTGAGTGCTCACCATACACTGCAGAGGAGCAATGTTTTCTTGAAAGGTTTCCAGCTAGCTATTCATGCTGTTTCCTGTGGTGGGGTGTTTGAGTTTGCATTTGGGTTTTGGTGGGGTTTTCTTCCTCTGGGAGGAGGAGAGGTGGGCCTTTTTTAGCTTTAATTTATATTCTGATGTTATGCAAGCAGAAGTTCAAAGAAAGAACAGTACTTCTGTTCAAAGAAAGAACAGAAGTAATATTTCTCTCAGCTCGTGTTACTGTCCACTTGCTTAGATCTTGCCCCTTGTGGACTCAGAGATACTTCCTTAATGATCAAAAGGTAGCAAAGTTACAAACTTTTCTGAAGAAGATAAGCTAATGTTATCATGCTCTTCATGATAACATTAGAGAACAACATTGCTTCATTTTAATCATGCACTAAAGATCATTCCCACTCTATGAGAAAGAAAAGGAAATGCTTTGATGAGCTAGGAAACTAAGGATGCTTTAATTTGCAAAGTTCTAATTCATTTAAAGGTTAAATCTACTGTTTTAAATTAACAGTAACTCTTGGAACTCAGCTTATGCTTCCTTAAGAGTCCTAGACTCAAAGAGCTAGAATCCAGCCCATCTGAAAATTAACTCTCTGTGGATTTTTTTCCCCCGCTGAAGTAAACTGGTGGAGATTTCCTGTTATCCCTCGTCAGTTTTTAAGCCTTGGCTTAAATCTCCTTGAAAATCATGTGCTAACTTTATTAAAATATATAGATACTTAGGGAGCTCAAGTCACACCCTTGAGGTAGTTCAGATGGACACTATAAATGGTGCTTATTTATCCCCCAGGACTGCTGAAGCACTTGAATTAGCTTCTGCTGACCAGAAGAATGTGCCCATTGTCTTAGCACATTGTTTCTGCAGGTATATGAGTCTATGAGTTGTTGTCCTGTCAGGACCACTGGATTCAACCTTTCAAGATCTCCCTGCATCCACCTGCCACGCTGACTGGCCCTGAAGCTGCAGGGCATGGCCAGAAGCAAAGGGAGAACATTTGACCCCAAGTCCTACAAAGCCAGGGCAGGGGAACACCAGGCAGCAGGACCTGGCCCCGCAGAGCCACCAAGTTACAGCCTGCTGAGCTCCAACAGCTGCACAGGGAAAGGAAGGTGTAAACCTTGGGCTGTGCCTGTTCTCTTGGGAAGATGGGGGGAATGTAGAGGAGTTTTGTCATTGTAGCCTAAAAATGGCATCTAGCTCAGGCTCCTGAAATTCTTGACAACTGCAATAGGTGCATTTTCCTCAAGTGGAGGTAAACAAGATTACATGTCTCCAGTAGCCTTTGACAGCCTTTATGTTGATCAATTATTGCTTGCTTTTAAATTTAGACTAATACTAGAAGTTTTGCAAAGGTCAGTCATGCCACTGTCCACTGAGAGCCACCTACAGCTTGCCTGTTTCTTTTCCAATTGCAGCAAAAATGAGAGTAACTTCAGGAGCATTAAAGAATTTGAAGCCAGAACCTCTTACCTCCAACCATGTACTGCGAGTGGGCCCGTGCAGTAGGTCTGGAAACCAGCCTGGTGGCACTCTAAGCCCAGGATGATACAAGGCTCTCTCTCCCCCAAGGCATCAAGTACCAGACACCAACAGCACATCAGAAGCAAGGCCCTCATTCAGCAAGGAGTTAAGAAGGACTGCAAGCAACTGGACACACTGACCAGAGGAAAGCAACAGAATGACAAAGTTGGTCTGGAGAATTCACATGAGCCAGTAAAACAGTTTTTGCAATGCAACACTGAATGTCCCAGTCTTGTCTGCCCTTCTCAGCTCTCTTTAGCATGAGATGTTTCAACACTAAAGAGTGTAAATTCTAAATTGGATTGCATGACATTGGCAGGAGGTGTCACTCATGAGCTGGAAAGTCAACTCCAGTAATATACACATGGAAAGTATTCTTCTGCCTAATATCTCTGAAAAAAACCCAAAACATTTACTACCGTCACTCTTAGGTTAAAAGAAAAGAAAGCCTATTTCAAAAGAAATTAACAAAACCCCTGACCCCATAAAGAACCCAGTAATGTCAGATTAGCCTAGCACATTCATGAAATAGGTTCTGCCTTTCTATTTGTCTGTGATTTGCTAAAGCCTTTTGTTTACCACTGCTCCACTAAGCAACAAAGCTAAGAAAACATTCCAGCAGCAGTGCTGAATTTGCTGAACCAGAGTAAGGGGGCTCCCCCACAGCCCTGAGTTCAACGTGCATCACATGTCACACAGCAGGAGGGAGGCTGATCTGCCTTGCAGTCCCCATCTCTCCTGATGGATTCAGCCCTGCCTGCTGTGCTTGTGCTTATTAATATTTGCATCCTGCAGGGAACTACAGAAGCAAAACAAGGAATCTCTCCAAGGAAGCCTGGAACAAACTCAAATTGAGGAAAGCAAATGAAGCAAAGACATAACAAATACCTAGACTTCAGCTACTTCACTTAGTTGTAGGTGAGTTAACTGATGTCTTCTACCTCAGCTTTGGTAATACATTTGCAACTTGTGTTTTAGTTGGGGTTTTGTTTAATCTTCACAGCCATTCCTTCCTGTCCACCCTCATATCTTGCATCTAAGACATCCATTCCTCTTCCATTAGCTATTTCTCTCCTGCTTCCTCCTGCCAGTATGTTGGGAGCTTACATTCTTCCAGTGCATCCCTACTGCTCCTCAAGGCACTATGCTACTTTTCCAGAGACAATGAGGGATGCAGCACTTCCGAGGCAGGGAATACACACTTTCCCTTTTCCACAGTGCTTTGCAACTCCCATACAGGATCCAGCATTGGGCAGGATGATGTGGCCTGTGCCTCTCAGCTCTCCCCTTTAACCATCCTGCTTTCTTATTTTGGTAAAGGGCTCAGCTAAAGAAAAAGCATCTCCCTGCAGTGCCAAGTACACTGAAGTCTATCTTCCAATCCCCATTTTTACATCTCTAATGGTAACCTCGTATGTCCATGCTGTGCTGCCTAACAACACTCCCCATTCCCTAGATGGGCTGTCACTAATCACCGCTCAATATATTCACAAATTACAAATTAACTGGTGAATCTCCTCTGAAACAAATTCAGGAGAACCATAGGCAGCAGCCAATGACAGGACCTAAGCAAATTTCATCCCAACTCAAACAGCATCAGTCTGACCCCTTAAAAGCCAAAACAGAGAGAAATTATACTTTGAAATGAGGTCATTTCAAGAGGGGAGGAGGGGATATTGCTGCTGAGCCCATGAGACAGCAGTGGTGAGGGGGTGGTTAAGATTAAACAGCTAGAGAGATTAACATCTTATGACTGTTTTTTGTTCATTGACCTGTAATAAAATAAACAGTAAGACTAACAAATAGGTGATTAGCCTTGTTTTTCCAGTGCTGGTTTTGCTGTTAGACTACTGCCATGGTCTTCACTTTTCTTTGGCTAATACTTTGTGGTTTTATAGATAAGACTAGTGAAATTAAGAGGAATAAGCAACAGAAATCTTATTATAGTATGTTATACTTACTATAGTATTACTTATTTGTGCTAATAAGCATAAACCCAGTGCTTTATTATCAGAATGCAAGTACCTGCCCTTTTGCTACTCCCTCCCCTGTTGGCTGGTTGGCATCTGATTGTCTGCACACAAAAACCAAGCCCAGCACATCATATGGTTTGCTGCTCACATGTTCAGACAGCCAGAACTAGAGACCTGAAAGGTGGCTGTGTGTGCACCACAGGATTGGTGAATCATAGCTTTCTGCTACCTTGACAGGAAATTCCTCCTTTTCTGAGCTATATTGTCTCCAGAATGAAAAAAGAAAGGTCTTTCAGTGACCAAATCAATTAGTCAGAACAACTTCAAAGTCTTTCTTCAGCTATGCAGAAAGCCGTGGACAGAGTTCAAATGCAATGCAGAGTCATGAAATTTTTCTACAGGACCCAGAAGAGATCTCTGATCATAGTGCACCCTATGCATACATTTAGTGCCTACCATTGCATGGCAAAACTACCCACAGTGGGAAAGGTAAGAGGCTATTCTGGCTCTGTTCTTCCTAAGCACCTGAAATCATGGAAAAGGGGCAAATGGGGAATTGAACAGGGCATTATCCACTTTTCCTTTGGCTAATTTAAGAGGAAAATTGTACCCGAGAGGCTGGCTCCATCAGTAGAACTCATGGTGGCAACTTTCTGTCTCAATTCAGAGCCCAGTTTATGACACTGAAATCAGATGGTTTCAGCTAACACGCCTGACTGGACAACACAGCAGCTGAGGCACAAACGTATTGTCTGCTGGACCAGAGATTCTAGCTTCTTAAATTGCTCCACTCAAGTTTGTGAGTCAGAGTCTTCGTACCACAGCCAGAGTTACTAGAGCACTGCCCATGCAAGCAAGCACAAATTTCTCCCTCATTGCTGCTATAGTAATCTTAAGACAAGTCACTACTGATTCTCTAGCTAGTCTGAAAATTCTCACTTATTATGTGAAGAGCTTTTTCCTAGCCCAATGTCATGTAGAAACATCTATCTAGCATTCATCATGGAAAAGCAAAATATCTTTTCTCCCCCAAACTGGTTTATCTGTTGGACAAAAATATAACCAATCTGTTCTGAAAAGCATCAATTTTGTCAGGTTGGAAAGTAATATAAGTCCACAGGACTATGTATCTTCAAGAGGCAGCTGGCAGCAACAGCAATTACCAAAGCCATGAGAAAATCAGTTTTACTGCATCTCTCTAAAACACTGTTAAAGATGCTGGCTTCACAAAGGGAGTCATGGTTGAAAGGGTGCTTAGAGGTCCTCAAAACAGAAACTAGCCCAGACAGGCTGTTATGGAGGTGATCTGCCAGGTACTTCCACACAGGTATTTCCACTGGCAGTGCTAAACCCATCATCTATTTAAGTGAAGCAAGTGTGTGGTGTGGTTGCCAAAGGCATCCAGGGCTAGATTTCATGGTCTTTCATGGGGACTTGCCAGCAGACAAGTATCAAGTCCTGAACAGTGTACTTACAGTAACAGCAGCAATACAGCAAGTCAAATACAACAGGTAAGCAAACATCATGACAAGGAAATCCAACAGGATGAAGGAAGGTGGTCTGAGGTAACACAGTCTGGGACAAAAGGGCTGAATATACTAAACAGGACAGAAGGGTATCTAACCTTTTTGGAAATGGTGAATGCACATTAGCCACTGTCATTTAATGTGGATGTAGTTAAAAAAAAAACATCAGTGAAGTGGTTTGTGATGGAAGGCTGTGAAGGTGGAGGTTTCATATTTCCCCAGAATACACTTGTCATTCTCTTTTCTTTCTTAATACAGCACTGAAAGCACTTTTCTTTGGCCTGAAACCTAAGCAAAGCTGAGCTCCACTAAGTCTCCCAAACTGTGCCCTGCCCTCCCTCCTTACAGCCACAAACACTCCTTTGTTCCATTGGAGGTGGAGGCTATGTAGTTGAAAATAGAGCTCTTTAAAGTAAATTAGATCTACAAAGGTGTACATCTGTGTGCCAAGTTGCTAATGGATCATGTTAACAAGGTCTTCACATGCTTGAATGAGGTCCCCAGATACATAGGATTAAAAATCTAGTTTTGGAGTGCAGTAGTTTGTTTTGATCTGATGCCTCATCTACTGGTGATATAGGTCACTTTTATAACCAGCTTTGCATATTCCATGAAGCAGTTTGTTTTTCAGAGTCTAAGATTTAGGTGCAACAAAATGATAATTGAAACAGAACAAGTCAAGGTTTATTACAAACCTTCACCAAACGGGGGAAAAAAAAAAAAACAGAGGAAAAGTTTCAAAATGGAGGAATACAGTTTTCTCTAGCCTAGTATCTATGCTTTAGCGTTATAGCACTCTGCTTTAGGACTAAACAATCCTTCTGAGTTCCAGATAGACAGCAACTGGAGTTTAATGCTGTTTTCTCCCTCTGAATTTTTAAAACAAACTTTCAAAGGGAAAACACTGAGCCAAGTGACCCAAACTGATTCACAATGTTAGTTAGAAATTCAGATACACTGATAAACATCTAATAAGAATCACTTGATTTCAATCTTTATAGTCTTCTGGGATATTGCAATTAATCACACACCAGGAAGAGACTGAGACTTTTAATCACTACTTCCTCCTCACACGTCTGTGTTGAAATCTGTACACAATAGAAAGGATTAGTAGGCAAAGGCTAACAACACCATGTGAGATGGAGACTTTTCCTGTCTCCAGGATAAAGTGTGTGCCAAAGTACTGAAATTGAAGCAAAGTTTATCTGCTGTCACAAAAGGAAAGTTCGCCACGGGACAAGCTTGGGCAAGTGGCAATCAGCACAGGGTGGGGAAGGAAAGGAACAGACCTACACCAGAAGCTGCTCAGGTCTGCTGAGTTTGAGAGCTTTCAGGCAAAAGAGGTTCTATAAAGAACCATTTTTATATACTCATACATGTGCTTGTACCTATCTCACATTGGGTCAGATGGACCACACCAAACAGTTAACAGCAACTCAAAGTGTAGTCTACCCCACAGTTACAGCTTAAAATGGTCTCTTTTGTGTTACTTTTTGCAGATGGGGCATTAGGACTCTGGTATATAAAAGCAAGCACAATGTCTGCTCACAGCTCTCAACTTCCATCTCAGCAAATTTTCAGAAGTGGGAAAGAGAAGTGGAAACCTCAGTATGCCCATGCCCTGCTCTGACACAGACACCAGGGTGGACTATGAGTCTTTCTGAATGTTTATATTGCAGATCATTTTTTTATGACAATAAGAGCTTCTGGGTCACTGCTGTGAATGTTGCAGTGACCACCTTGACCTGCAGCCCTCTGTGAAACAATGCAATTCCTTTAAGGCAAAAAAAGGCTGCTAGAGTACTTATGAGTGCCCAGTTACTCAGAACACCATTACCTTTTAAAAAGGAAGAATGATCCTGACTTCCAGAAGTGGTTCAGTCTCTGCAATTCCATCAGGTCTTGCCATGTAATACTAAAAGTGAGTTCTGCTTAGCAGCACATCACAGTTTAAGAAAGTGGGTATAGTTTATCCCTTAAGATTATAGTTACACAGTCTCTCCAAGCAACTTTAGAGACAGGCAAAGTTCAGTAAGGGGATGCAAAGTTTCACTAAAGGTGAAGGAAATAATCTGTTTAATATCAAAGCTATTTCCAGGGCCTTTTCATAACTTGAAGATACTAAAACAAAGTGGAGTGACTGTTCCTAGGTAAAGAATATCTTTACAGCACCCAGGGAAAGGCTGGCAGGGCTATCTGATAAAAACTTCTGTTGTGGGCTGATGTATGCAACTTGCTTATGACCATACTGCGTTATTGTACAATGATACTTGAACATGTTAAATCAGATTTGCAACGGGTACAGTTTTCCTAACATAAAAGCTGTGTCTGTTAAAGTGAGGCAAAGGATTAATACTTGCCAAGGTACTTCTCTCATTATTTTGATATCCTTTCAGTATGAGCCATAGCAGCAGGAATGTCTTTTAGTAGCATAATTCTGAAAAAGCCACATTTTTCAGGCCTGGTCATGAGTAAGTGCCACATATCATCCACAAATTGCATTAATACATTTGCTCCTATTGTCTTGATACGGAGTCCTTATAAATCACATTTCTTGAAATCATAAAGCATCTTCCATTTACTTGCTATCACATGTGTGATCATACCCATTTGTTGGCATACCTGAGCTCTTCCCCATGGGTAAGAATTAAACCTTTTCCATTCATTTCAAAAGAGTGAATCTTTTTGCAATCCCAACTCCAGAACAGAACACGATTTCTCAGAAATACACATGGAAGCAGGCAACACTCCCTTTCCTGTATGTCTGTCTTGTTTAGTAATGTCAAAATCAGTTAAACTTCTGTCTTTTCTGTATTTTTGCTATTTGCCACTACAGAATTCTATTTCCCACAATATTCAGCTCTATAAAAAAGGAATGCCCCAAGGTCAAATGTTGGATCTTACTGATATTTGTCCCAGCCTATGTCCATCTCCCTGAGATCTGCTCCCTCAATGTCTGACATAGCTCTTGGATCTTGTATGAAATGCCAAAATTCAGGGTAGACTGTATTTATTGAAACCTAGGGAATAGAGAAGCATTCTTGACTGTGGTACAGTAAATGCCAAAAATTGTCTCTTTGCAGAGGCTGGCTGACACACACTAAGTTACTGCTCTCATACTAAATAAACAGTGAATGCATTCCAAAACCCTGGTTCAAACAACTCTTTCTTCAAACAAATTAAAGTTGTGCAGTTCAGAGGGAAATCTGATTTCTTTTATATTTTCAGGGAAGAGGAGGAATAGGTTTAAGATATATTCACAATCAGCCAGTGGTTCATGATAAGTTAAGGCATGATAAGTTACATAAATTTTAAAGGTCCAACTGCACATTGCTGGTAAGTGTACACTTACCATACCCTGGTAAGTGAAGGAAAAATCTGATTCTTTCATCTAAGTTCTCTATTTTCACAAGTTTTCAATCTAGGAATAGATCCCAGCTCTATACTTATCAGGGATACTACTGTTCTTCAGCAAAGTTCTGGAGACTTTTGGAAAGAGAACACAGTACTGAGAGCACAGAACAACTAGGACGCTGCAACCTTATCTAATATGTGTTTAATTTTAAATCACTTCATCTTGGCTTGAAATGGTAGGCTTTGATTTTGTTTTGCCGAGAACACATTCTGATAATGGAGTCCTTGAATAAAACCAAACAACTTTTACAGCAGCTGGGGAGACTGCTTAAAACTCACATCTCCCCTTGCTAATGTCAGAGACCTCATTTAGCCATTATTTCACACTCACATGACCCACCAGTAACAGCCTGTTCGTGATCCTCACCAGCCCTTCCCTGACAACACTGGAGAGGAGAATAGAACTATTCTTTGCCCTTCTTGTCCTTTCTTTTGTACGTGGGACACTACCTCTGCCCTCCTGCCTGTCCTTCACTGCATGAAGTAGGCTGTTCAGCTACTGCAAATATTTGGTGTACATAAAAACACCATGCTTCAGCCAGAGAGAAATGGAGCATGAGCAACTTGGCTCTCAGGGCAGAGGTGTGAAAAAGCATGTTTCCTCTTGCTCACAAACACCTAATATTGTGCATTTATGGGAACTGCACAGTGTAAGGAATATGTGTGTTAGCATGCTTAGCTAACTCAGATTTGCAAAATAACACAGCAGTTAAGGTACAGTATCTGCTTGTCTGCTTAGAACAGGAAATCAAAATATTTCATTTGTCTTCAGCAGGAATAAATAAAGAAAGAAGAGACCAGTTCCCCAGACAGCAATTAGCATATGCCTACTTACTGCAACAAAGTATCTGGTTCAGTAAGTGCAATTGAGAACCCGGGCTCCATAGTCATGTGTAGATTATGTGCTGGCATTCCTCTGGCAAAAGGCAAGAACCAACAGAAATAACTATTCAGAGATCAGAGTGATAGGTAGGGTGTCTGGATTCTAGATTCTGCCACCGTCTAGAGCTTAGGGGTAGCTAAAGTTCTCCAAAGTTTTCCACCTGAGACTGAGATGGTGACAATACCTATTTTTAAGGACTACTGAGGGGCTGCACTTGCTTTTGTTTGCAAATGTTCAGAGACTCTCAAGGAGACGTTAAGAACAAGTTGAGAACAAGTTAATAACAAGTTTTCACTGGCAAGTCGTCTAGGCTCCTGCAGCTTGCTTTAAGGTTGGTAGCAGTTTATATCATCTTAGGTTTTTAAGATGTCAGGCAAATAAGTTTGAAATAACCTATATCAAACAAATGTAAGGAATATCACCAAACAATACCGCTTAATTTAATATTTCTAACTTGATTTTACTGCTCCTAAGATTGGCAGTCCAGCAGACCTAAAGTGCTCAGTGGGCTTACTTGCATTGGACAGGAGAGTCTTGTTTTTTTCCAGTATCATTAAGAGATGTGAAAGCTTCAGCACGATTCAGATATAGTAGAATTATTCCTTCTTTGTCTGTCTTCTACATTACAGAAGATTTCTAGGAACCCAGGACGGACTGGGAGCATGAGATGGGCACCAAGTTGAATGAATTTGTGATAAACAGAAGTCATCCACAGAGCTATCAAAGAGCAAATAGGGTTTCACTTTCTCTAAATGCTCCCAAAATCTTGTTAACAGGATACTTTCAGCATGAAAGAATGATAACAGTTGCTCCCCACTTTCAGAGTCCCAAAGGGAAATCCACCATTCTCTAGTACTAGAGAAAGGAAGGCAGCAGTAATGATCTGCACATCCTATAGAAAATGGATATAAGGGCTTTGCTCGTCCCAGGGCTCAGCAGAAGGGTCCCTATGGACCCTTGCAGTCTTTGGATTGCTTTGTACAACCTAGGCAAAACCCAGTCAGCTTTCAAATACTTTGCAGTGTGATTGGGAGTACTTTTGTTTTATTGCAGATGTCTTTCTTTGAGGGCTGCTCCTGTTACATCACCACAGATCCATCCTCCATGCTTTCCTCAACTCCTGATGAAGTGGAAACCAGCTGCTGCATATCTATCAATGTCCCAACTACACAGGCCATCAATACTTCCTGAAGGTGAAACCTCTCCTGACTGCCAGCACTGAGTGGGCTTCAATGTAAAAAAAAACAAAACAAAAACAAAAAACCCCCAAAACTAAAAACAACAATAACAACAATAACAAAACCAAAAACTTTCAGACCTTAGAGAAAAAAATTCTTCATTTATGATTATGAAAATCCCAAACTTCACCTGTAATCAAACCCATGGGCTAACTCCATGCTTGAATTGATGAAAGGATGTACCTTTCATCTTGAGTTGCCCCATAAAAGCAATGGCCTTTACAGAAATATTTCTTCTGTGAGTACACTGGCAAGCTGACAGCAGTGTCATCATGGAAATACTGCATACCAAGCCTCCACCTGTGACACGGATGGCTTAAGACAGAGCAAAGCATTTACAGTATTTACCAAGTTTATTAATACAAATTATTTCTAGCAATGACTATTTAAAATGCTACAGGTAACAAAATAAATCTTTCAGTTGCTTATTCACTTCATGATCAAGAAACACCCAACAAACAAACAGTCCTGGTGCCCAACAGTTCCTGCTACCATTTGGCATTAAATCCAGATTTCTGAATGGGATTGAATTGCTCCTACTTCCAGCTCAAGGCCTACACTGTCCTCTTTTGTTTAGCAAGGACCTCACACCATTTGGAGGCATGAACTCATGTTGACCCTCCACAGCACAGAAGTAACTGCTTTCCCCAGGGTCTGGGCTTAGGAACCAAAAGAGAGACCTGTTATATTAAGGCTTCTACAACCAGTTCAGTGTGCAAGTGGGCCCCCACAAGTCTCTCACATACTCTAACAGCACACTGTTTACACTCTACTGCAGAATCTTTAAAACTTAATTTCGAGTTTTACAACAGTAGCCGTCATTCAGGTCTCTATACCCTTTCTGTGCTCAGGAGTTAGGCTAGCCAAGTCCCTGGGATATTCACAAGGGAACCTCTTTGGTTTTGCATCCCACTCAGAAGCAGGCAGTGTGTTTGCAGCCAACATCTAACTTTTGGGAGGCTGTGGTACTAATATTTTGCAATAAGCCTACCTCTAGTCCAAGTTAGAGCTTTCCTAAGCACATTTTCCCTTAGTTACTTCCCTTCATTTGCCTTCTTCCCCAAACCAAGAGAAGTCAGGCTCCAGTTTGCTATAGCATACATCCTTGAGACAACCTTACCCTGCTCAGCTAAGAGGGAATTAATTTCCAACAGATCAAGAGAGACTACTAACCCCTACACATCCTTCAGTCTTGGTTGCTGCTATGCTGGTTTTTTCCTGACACACTGATTGCTTTCAGGAATCATACTGCAGATCCATACTACTGAGCACTGCAACATAGTGAAATAATTCATTAAATACCCTCTTATCTAAAGTAGAATGATTTGAAGTGCAAGTATGGTAACTTCACTGATTCCTGGCACTGAGATTGTACAGAAAAGGATGACTTTGAGTAAGAACTCAGTTTGGTGAAGGACAGAGAACAATTTTTATGATGCAATCTTGTGCAGTAACAACTGGTGCCTTCAAGCATCTGCAAAAGAAAGACAGCTGTAGCACAAATCTACATGTTAGCTCTTGCACAGCTAATCTAAATGACAGCAGAGGATAGGGGCAGTCCTGAGACTCAACTCTCATCGGGAATTTTCACTGTTTGCTTAAGAACCTAGGCAGATCAAAGCATATAAACACATACTATCTATCTAGTCTGAAAGGGTCTTTAGGAGGTACCCCCACAAGAACATTCCTAGCACAGCTGCAAACTTAAGTTTGTAGTATGGGAGCCCATACTACAAAAAAGGGAGCAGAAGAGATGAAGTCACTGCCTGAGCCTTTGACAACGGTGGAGTCATACTGAAGGCCCCCTGTGGAAACAAGCAGAAAGGACAGGCAAGGACAAAAATACTCACCAGGGTCCCAGGCTACCCTGGGGTAAATTCCTTTCTGAATTTAAGTCTGGCGAATGGCTTAACCCCACATATCTGAAAGCAGGGCAGGCAGGCAGACTTAATGCTATTAGTCAGACCATCACCACCCAGCTTTAGCTGTGGCCAGTCTCCAACACTTTGAAAGAAAGTAACTAAAATCCCTCGACACCAGTTTATATGTCAAGGGGCAAACAAATTCCTTCCCCTTTTCAAATTTTACAAACAACTAACAAGCTCTGAATTACCTCTGGTACAAAGTGAAAATAGTAACAGAAGGAAAATTAAACATTAGGTTTGCTGACTTAACAAACAGAATAATTGCAAACTCATCTGGCAATCATAGCCAGAGAAATTCAAATCACCCTCAGCAAAACATCATCACAGACACCATCTTACAAGGACCAGCTTGCCTATTTCCAATAGCCACACCAAATCCAATCACAAGTTATTTTGTCTTGAATGTCCAGAAACTAGCATCCAAAAAGTCTTATTTCTTTACATTCAGCAAAAGGTATTTTGATAACGGAAATTTTACATGCAACCACCAGGCCATTTGTTTACTTACACTGTAAAGATTACTCCTTGCTACTCTGTGCAAGAGCCTGTTTGTAAAAAAAAAAAAAAAAAAAAAAAAAAAAAAAAAAAAAAAAGAGGTGTGGAGGTGTGTAATAATTGAGGGCAGGTTCTTTCTAAGCTAATTTCCACATCCATTTCTATTTCAGGTCTTTATTGTTGGTAAACAAAGCATTAGCTTTAAGACATCAAAAAGAAAGCTCAGCTAAAAGCTTTGCCATACATTCATCTCAGCATGATTTCTGTTGCTCTGGGGCTTGGTTTCAGTAGAAGCCTTAGGGCTAAACAATAGGCCTGAGAATATCTAAAAGTCAAATACAGATTTTTGCCTGATTTATTTGCATCCACAGAAAATAAGCATAATCTTGCAAAAGCAGTATTATAAGGTATGTGGCTTTTCCTGCCACTTTAGAGGTTCCTGGACTCAAAGTTGCAATCCAGTGTAGTCCATTTCTTTGTTAAATCTTTCCTCAACACACAATTAATGCCTTCTCCTTATCCACACCCTTCTTTCTAACCATTCTGTTACCTGGACTTGCTGACAAACACGTTCACTCCCCAGTAAAATGACTGAGTTACTAATGTATGGCTCCTGATGAGAGATATTAAAACCCAAAGTAATAAACAAAGTATGAGAAATAACCACTGTTGTAAACAGTTACCACAAGACAGCAGCTAGGGGACAATGAAATACTAATGAACACTGCCTAGCTGACAGTTCAAGGTCCATGAAACAATTGGAATATCATTATGGAAGAGTAGGCAATGAAAAGTCTAGCAATTATCTCACAGCTGAAGCAATCCATAAACAGTCACATTTTAAAGTACCCATCCATAGCTGGCATGGCTTCTCTTTACACCTTCCTCCATTCTTTGATTTCCATATCATTTGCTGAGTATTCGTGTAGGTAAGTACACTGAAATATAAATTCACCTAGAATTATACTCCACCTGCAGAAATAAACCTGTAACCCACCTTTTTCCACTGACCTCTCCCATTATTGCCCATATAGCTATGTAAGAAAAAACTCATAGCAAATACTAAATGTCTGTCTGTACAGGGAAAGACTAAACTTGACACACACCCACTGATGCAGACACCCCAAAGCCACCTCAACAACTTTACAGGGAGCTTCCTGGCTTAGGAAAAACTCTAGGTCAGACCAGGAGACCACTCACCCTGAATGACACAGGAACAGACTGTTCTGTTGCAAATCACAAATGCTTTAGTTTCCATCTAGAGCACCTATATAAGGCAAGAACTGCCTACACAAGCAGCACTGATTGCCTAGGCCCACTAAAATAACTACATTGCTACAACTCCAGCAGAGTGGAAAATGGCTGCTTTATAGTCTGGGAGCATCCGAATTACGGGGGTGGCCGCACTTAGCCAGGGAGGAGTCTCCCATTTCTGTCAGAGGAAGGCTTTTTATTGCTTCATTGAAGGTTCTTGCAGGACTGGTGTGTAGGAGCAGCTGCTCTTACAGGAGTCAGTAATGCAAAAAATCAGAGCAATATCTGAAGGGAGGATTGGGATTTTTACATGGCTTTGCTAGGGCCTGACTTCTTCAAAGGGAGCAAATTGTAAGAGAAATTTGAAATAAGCTGTTGTTTAGTCTAGAAAAGGCTGCAAAAAATGTGATAAGAGTTTGTAACTCAAAAGACCTGCTAAGAAAGAGCTTCCTTTTATCAAATTACTGCAGAAGGGTCTAATAACAGTGGTTTGCATTGCTAGAAAGGTGATGCAGGTTGGCTGTTAGGGAAGAGCTCCCAGCAGTAACTCAAGCCCTGAGGTAAATCTCTCAGGGAGGAGGCAGGCTCTCTTTTTTCCTAGACACATTTCACCAAAGGGGGTCCAGGGTGGTTTAAGCTCAGCAGATCCTGCCCTGGGGACAGTTTAGACTCTAAGCTCCTATTTTTTTTTTTGATGGAAAAAATGATCTTACATCCTAAAGGCAGCAGAATATTGTGGTTAGCATCAAGTATCAGAGCACATGTATCACACAACTAAAAATAATTTTACAGGCTCATTTTTGTCAGTGTCCCTCCATCCGTGCTAGATACTATGTTTAGATATTGCAGTAAAAGATACTTCTACCACTCCCACAGTGGTGATCCACATGAAACAACATTGAGCACAGATTAGCCCTTGAATTTCTCCAGGGAAACTTCACTGATATTCTAAAAACAAGACAAATATGCAAAGGCTTGTTGCAGGAACGTATCTGAATCTGTCTTTGGGCTCTTGGTGATACTTATCCATCCCTAGAAAAAAATTAATGTAGCAGACGCTACAATGATGTTGCAGAGTGAATTCCTTTGCAAAGGATTTCCAAACCTTGTATTAAATTATTGCAAAGATGTGAAAATACCCTGAAAATAATCAACTGTGTAATGAATGACAAATGCTTTATTGCATGAAGCTGTAGGAACCCAAGTGAAGAGAAGATCCAGTGGCAGAAGGACCAGGGCTGTGGCTGCAGGTCTGTGATTCTCCCAGCAAGCTAGAGAGATGCCCCACGTCTCCTTAAAACTGCCTCCTCCCTGCTTTGGAGTCTGATCCAATATTAACTTCCAGCCTCACTGTCCAAGGGAGCAGGAGGACACGGAGAGAAGCCCATTCCCTGGGGAGTCATGCCGAGCAGATCCTGTTATTGAAGGAGCAGGAGGAAGGTCCTTCACTGGAGTGTGGTGCCTCGGCTGTGTGTCAGCACAGGCTGGTGTGCTTGGGCAGCGCCACTCGCAAGCTGAGGGATGTCTTTGCATTTCTCCTTTGGAAATCTAACTTTGGTTCCTTAGTCCTAACGCAAACTCTGCATACAAGGTAGGGGGCTGCATACAGGGGCAGCAGGTTGGATGTATTGATATATCCATGCTCCGCAGGCTATGCTGGTAGCCCTATCTGGAGCGTATGTAAAACGCGTCTATGTGCTTGGTATCCTTTATTAACTTATGAAGCAAAGCAGTGCGGAGGTTTCCTGAGGTGCTCAGGATGGAGATGCTGATTCTTTACGGGCACGCTCCTGGTGCGGCCGAGGGGCGCAGGCGGGGCACGAACCGCCGGCTCTGTGGGCGAGGCGCCGCAGGCTGCGGATCGCCTTCTCCGCCGGGGCTCTGCCCCTGCGCCCGCTGCCCCGGGCGGGCACTACCCCTGCCCGCTGCCAAGATGGCGCCCGCGGCTTCCCCGCCCCTCGGCGGCCGCCCGGGGCGTGTGCGGGAGCGCGGGCGGGGCGGGCGATGTGGCGAGGCTCGGCCCCTCCTGCCCAGCCGCCACTCGCCGCGGCCCGGGTAGGCTGCGGGTGAGGCCGCGGCAGCGCCGCGGGAGCTGGGGGAGGCCGGGGCGCGGTAGGTGGCGGCGCGGGGCGGCCGGTCCCGGCCGGGAGCGGGCGGCGGCGCAGCGCGGGGCTCCTCCCGCGCCCCGCGGCTCTGCCCGGCAGCCGCTGGCCTGTGGGGCCCGCCGGGGTCCGGAGCGGCCGAGGAGCCCGGGACAGAAGGGCGGTGGCGGTGGCGGTGGCTGTCACTGCCGGGCCGGGAGCGGCCGTACCCGGGGCTCCGGCGCCGCCGCTCGGCAGCCCTGCGGCTTCCCCCCCCGCCAAAGCGAGCAAGCGCCGCGAACACTGAACGGCAGAGCTCTCCGTCAGCGGTAATAGTGACAGGGAGCAGAGCAGCGCGACCTGCCGCCGCCCCAATCCCCAGGTTGTCTGTGGGCTTTAAGTGCGGATTTGCTTTCCTCCCTCCACCAAAGGCCTGAAGGGTATGTTTTCACTTTCAGAGATTAAAACCGAAGCGGCGCTGGCGAAGAACGGACATGCTTGACACTTGTCTGCAGTTGCTTGTGTTGCACCTCGTTGTTTACTCGAAAAGGAGAGACTGAGATTCTGTTACTTGGCTTCTTCTCGGGTTATGATATAAATAACGATAAAGCAAAAGTGTGGAAGAAGCACCTGGGAACTGAGCATGATAGGATCTTGAAGGTAAAAGTAGCTGGGATCGACGGGAAGAGGAAGGGGAGGAATGGCATCCCGAGAGAGACTGTATGAGCTTTGGATGCTTTACTGCAATAAGGTAAATATTTGTGTTTGTTTGCTTTTCTCCTCTCTTGTTTGGTAGTCAGGTATTTAAACTGTAACATCTTTTTTCTTGGAAATTGCATAGACATGATTAGCCTCTGAAAGGATATAATTGCACTTCTTAGACTGTTTACAGCCTCATCCCATGGTTTGCTGTTCAAGTTGGTCTTTTTTATGTTTGAGAATTGCAGTGTTCGTGGGTCAATTTAAGCAGTTATTGTAGCTATATATTTTAACTATGTGAATGTACACGTTTACATAATTCTTCATTTTGTAGCAATTAAGCTGTACTGTATTAATTTAATTAAGTACTGCCTAGTATTTAGCTTTTTACTTACTGGTTTCTGAACAGCTTCAATTTTATTTAAACTTTTTTAGCAAAATCCTTCCCAAAGAGCAGATTTGTTAAGTTGCTCCAGAGTCTGCCTTTGCTGGCTATTGCCATAATATCTACATACTCCATTAGTAACGAATTTCCTTCACCTGGCAGAAATAATGCAAAAATGCTGTCCTGCCTCTATTTGCGTTTTATAGTGTAAAGCAATTAATGTGTTTAAAGCCCATATCCTAATTGCTGCCGGGTGTGCCGAGTACGTAGAGAAATTGGATTGCAGATTATCGGAATAGGTGGCTGTAAAATAAGTAGCATACAGAAAACAGCTGTAAAGGTGGAGGAAAGGACTGATCTACTGTCATACAGGACCTCAGTGGCAAGGGTAGCTTTTGATGGCCTTATTCTCTGGGTTTGTTTTGCGTTTTTGCAGTCTCATGCTTCGTTTGTATTTCAGTTTCTTTAAGTCTCCAATCCAGTAGGACATTAAGGGTAGAACAGTCCTTCGCTTGTTCTTCCCACCTCATTTCTAGAGAATGTGAGATGTTAAGTACAGACCATTTAACACAAGTACACGAAGTACTTGTCTTAATTGTATTGTTTCCTAATTTTTGTACCGCCTTAATCCTCTACACGTGTTAAACCCTAGTGCAAGCATACCAGCGTGGTACCAGTTCTTACTGCTCCCCGTGTGGGTGATCTGCTGGCTTGGACCTTGCCTTTTAAACAGTGTAGTAATGATAATGGCAGTAGGAAGTGGAGTAGCACTGGAGAAGATGGATGTTTTGCCAGTGAGTTCATCGATGTTAGAGGAACAAATGCACTTGGAATACATTCAGAGAATCCAGACTTGACTCAGCTTTGAGAGACGCTAAGGCAGCAGAGATGAGCCAAGTTCTGAATTTCTTTGATTGGCTGTTCTTTGGCTCTTTCCTCCCTTGTTGTTTAAAATATTCTTCTGTCTGTCTTGGACCTACTCCCCCTTTGCTGGAACCTTTCATTCAGATTGTATGCTATCTGTCTCCATGTTGTTCATGGCAGGAAGTTTGCATGAAGGAGTGCTATTTAAAATGTGTAGTTTAGATCACTTAGGGGATGTTCAGTTTCTTTATGGGAATGATATGCCCACAGTTTACTCAGCTCTCAGGTGGTAGAGGATGAGCTGTTTGAAATAAATAATCTTTTCATATGTTCAGTCTCCTCATTAGCTATCAGTGACTTTTTTGACCTTTTTTTCTTTCAGACCCATATATTAAGGGCACGATTAAATGAATTTGTTTGTTGATAAGGGCTTGTTCCTAAGTAACAAA
Source organism: Molothrus aeneus (assembly GCF_037042795.1). Lineage (NCBI taxonomy): Eukaryota > Metazoa > Chordata > Aves > Passeriformes > Icteridae > Molothrus > Molothrus aeneus. Next base: position 14,562,559 of record NC_089652.1, on the reverse strand, counting down.
CCATGTATTTTAAAATTAAAATGGAGTGTCTTCAACATATGAGGGCAATTGGAGTGATCCAAAAAAAGGGAGTCTTCACTTTTTCAAGAAGTGTTAAGCACAAAACAGTTTTTTTCCATATCTCTCAACTGGTTCAGGTTAAAATGATATCATATTCTGCTTGAGGCATGCATCCAGAATTAGAGTATTAAACTTGGTGAAGTTAAAAGCAGGTGAAGAAGTTATGTCTCCATCTTGGGATGTAAAATGTGGGAGGCCTTAAAGTAAATTAGTTTATTCAGTCCACTTGGAAACATCTGTATATTGTGCTTTGTTCTTCTCAGAGCATCTAGCAGAATGGGAAGGTGTAGCAATAATTAGCAGTGATAGGATATAGTGGTTTAGAGAGAAGTTGTTTATAGCTGGGAGTGAAGTGTTTATACCTGCCCAGTGAAGTGCAGTATGTTGCACTGCAGTGACTGTCCCTGAATGACATCCTGGGAAATAAAGCTAGGCAAATTCTTCAAACTAGAAAATGGCTGGAGAGTGACAGTTGAGTAAGGCACGATAAATTCCTATTTATTGTGCCCCAATCCCAAATACGTGGCTTTAGCTTTTGCAGCCTTGTTAGCTACAGAGACAGTGAAATCCAAGCTACTCCTTTGTGATGCTTCAGACTGTTGCTAATGGTCTTGTCTTTTGATAATCGGGTCCTTCGTGATAATCTTTTAAATACAGCACCCTGTGCTAAAGCAGCAAGGCTTTTCACAGCTTTCAAGTGCTACAGAATGCTGTGTCACCATCTTACCATCTATCCTGGGTCGTGACTTTTGTTCTTTGTGATTCCTTGACATCTCTGGCAGCATCAGGTGTCAGTTGCAACGATTAGTTTTGTGCAAAGTAACATTAGGAAGGCATTTCTCCATTTTCATTGCTTCTTGTGCAGGTGAAGAATTTGAGATATGGGCAGATAGCAGCATTAAGCAGGGCCTTTGCAGGAGCAGTCTTTGGAAGACACCATGTATGAGGTGGTTTAATTTTTCTGGGTTTTTTGTTGTTGTTGTTTTGGTGGGATATTTTGCTTGTTTGTGGTTTTTAAAAATATTTTTAAATTTTTTTTTAACGATAATATTTGGGTGTCTGCAAGAGTTTGGTTTTAGTTGGTATTCAATTGTTTTCATTTCTCAGTTTCTAATCTAAGGGTGGGATTTGGTTTTGGATTTTTTTTCTCCTTCTGTTTCCCTAAAAGCTACAGATTGCAGTCGGCTGTTACAGATTAAAGTAGTAGCCACATTTGATGTTGCATGGAAGCAGTTTAAAACTTCTTTAGATTTAGTAAAATTTAGATTTGAGTCACTGCGGTTGTTACCATGTTGTATTATTCACAGCCTAAATCTGGTTTTGTCTTGAGTATTTTGTTGGTTTTGGTTTTTTCTTTTTCTAATTTGTTAAAGTTTCTGCATAGAGTGCCTTGTTAAGGATGTAACTTCCTGATGATTTTCAGTTTGAAATGATTTTAGTGGTTGGGGGATGTTTTTCTGTTCAGTGAACTGTTACTGTACAACGCCTTTACTCAAATATTGATATGACTGTGAACTACTGTCTTCTCATCCAAATGTTGGAATGAGCATTTTAAGGTAATTGAATTGTGTAAAAGAGATAGCAACATTTTTTTCCAGTAGACTGATAGTTAAAAGCCTTCAATAACCTACAGAGGAGCATGGAGCACTCCTTATGTAAGTGCACATAGAGCAGATAGCTGAAAATGCTTTACTAATGTAAGTGTACAGCAGGAGTAGAGCTCCATCAGGTAGAAGGACATGCTTCCATGTGTGTCTGTGACTTCTTTGGGTTTGTGACAGAGCTAATCTACCAGTTTTGTCTAGTAACATTAGACTGTCATGGCTGCAAGATTACTATGGTAATGTTGCTGTTACTATTGTAATATTGGTTGACTATCCTTTTATTAGATATTAATTATATATCAGTATAGAAAATTTATTTCTGTTTCATAATCCTCTGAAGTAACTTTTGCTGCAGATTCAAATTAAAGAGATTCAACCTCTGTCCTATCTGTAAGATTTTAAGTATATGTAGTTCACCTCCAGTTGTTCTGTTAGGTATTTCAGACTCTTAGACATAAAGCATGTCAGGATTTCTGATATTTTGGATTTTATTCAGAAAGTGTTCAGATAGCCTTTTATATGGAGATTTTTTCTAATCTGTGAAAATAAGAGATCCTAGTTGCCTTCAAAAGGCATTTCAAAGGCATTAATGGAAGCACTTAACTGCCATATTCACATCAGTTTTCATGATACTACAATAGTTCTGAGCTTTTTCTTACACTCTTGCCTTGAATATAGCCCTGATTTCATTTAAACACTACTTTTTCCTGTGACATGAAACAATGATTTCAAGGGAAAGCTGTGAATGTTCTTCACTCAGTTTGGAGCCTGTGCTTCTCATTTCAAGAGGGAATGTTCAGCCTTGGTGTCATTGATACAGTCAGGACTTTGTGTGTTAGCTGATCATAATGATCTGGTCTTTACTAACGCAGAGAGCTGAGACAGCCACGTCCCTTGCTGTGTTAAGAGCAGCAGACCTGTGCATAAACTGTTATCTCAAATGTGCTTTCTCACCTTGTGCTGCACCTCTCATTTGTTTTTACAAAATCTGATTGTATTGAGATAATACACTACAATTGTAGTTTCCTCTCTGGCACAGTGAGGGATATCTTTGTATTATAAATATCGTCTCATTTAATATTGTAACATTGTTTGTCAAATAAACGTGCCTTTAGCCAAATTATGCTTTGCTGTGATGAGAAGCATGTAATTCAACAAGAATATAATAATCATTGACGTTGAATTGTAAGCCCCGTGTGAAACACTGGCCATGGCATCCCAAATGTGATCTCATCCTGGCTTGGCTTGCCCTTGTCTTCCTTCTTGTGCAGTTGCTGACTTGTCAGTGATGCAGATCACATTGCTATATGTTGCCTTTGTTAGATTTGATAAAGAATTATTCAGCTTACAGTTAGATGAATTTGAGCAAACCAAGTGCTCAGTAAAAGTAGTTTTTAGGAATTCACTGTCATGTAAATTCATGCCTCTGCTGAAACTAGTGAAGTCTTATAAAGGAATTGTTGTGTAAGATATCTTTTCTGTAGATTGTTTTAAGTAAATTTCTTTGTTCCTAGGGATTGTAACTTGAAGAACATGTCACAAGTCACTTGTGGCCATGTGGTGACAAAAATATCTTTGTTCTGTCTCTATTCAAGAGCCTGAACTAAGAATGGATAGAGATAACAGTTGGTCTTCTGAATTAACAGTTGGTCTAATTCTGAATTAACTGCTATTTAAAGAGCTGTCTCCTAGTCCAAGAACTAACATAATTCTGATATTTACAAATATAGAACTTCTCATATAAATAGCTGACATCAGTATATGAGCCATCAGTCTCTGGAGTGGCTGTTTCCTTCCTTAATTATAGGCCAGGGTGACCTTGTGCTGGTAGTTGTTCAGACACAGAACAGAGACTGACACAGAGAATGCAGATTTCAGGTTGCAGTGAGGCAGCAGCTAAATCTAAACAGGCAAAGATGTAAGAAAACCATAAGGTTTTTACAAGCTATGAAGAAATTATTGTTGCTCATTCTATCATACAAGTAGCAGTGCATATATGTAGCTGCTACTGCTGGACAAAGTAGAGTCTGAGATTTGTTGGTGTTTTTGATGTAAGATTCAGCATTTTAGTGGAGTCCAACATGAGGTTAGAATTTCCACATGCCTGTGGGTTTGTGGATCAGCACTTTACAGAACCAGTAAGAAACATCCAGTTCTGAACATGCCAACAAATAATAATTCAGATCAAGCTTTTATTGATGTGAAAGAATTGAGTGTCTCTTAAATGGAATGATATATCACAAAGCTACGAGCACAGGCTTCTGGTTCTATATGTGATGCTCTAATATAGAGAGAAATTAACAAACCCTGCATTGTTGTGTGTGTCTGAGTTACAGCTCTTTTAACTTGGTCAGCTGGGCAGCTTTGGGGATGACGTGTGTCCTGGTAAGAGAATATTGCCAAATCAACTCAAATATGCAGTATGTTTGTGCTGATTCTGAAATGAGAGGAAGGCTTGCTAGCTGCCCATTGAACAGCATTGGAGTTTGAGGCCTGAATCCAAATGTTGTCAGTAGACACTGTTAAAATATTTACAGGCTTCAGAAAGGTTAAACAGCTGCTGTAGGAGAGAGAAGAGCTTCTCTAATTACTGAGCTTTTCTTGCTGAAAGAATTGTATGTGAGTAGGGGAGCAAACATCAAAACATGCACATCTCACCAGTACCGACAAGCACCTTTTTTCTTTAAAAAAACACCAACTTGCTCAAGTCTAACTTTTCCAATTTATCTTCTACTAAATGGGAGGTTGCAGTGGAGGACAATGGGAGAGATGACAGGGAGCACCAAGAGATGAAAACTGTATTTGGTTATTCTCTTCATAAACCCTGTCTTAAGTTTGGTATCTCAGGCTTCTCCAAGTATCTGCAAACCTAAACATTAGCTGTGAGTTCTCTCTGCTGGTAAGATGTTTGTGTGTGTTGATGCATTCTCTGATATTTAAAGCATAATCCAATTTATGATTGAGGCTTACATTTGCTTTTAGTAAGCAATGGGAATAAGTGATGTTAAATACATAGTGAGTGGGTAAAGCTCTTGGGAGTAAAGCAGGGTATAGAAAATAAGTGTATTATTTACAGATATCTGGCTCTAGTTAATTGTGCTGATCATTTAAAAACTGAACCAGCAGAAGTGTACTGGATGCCAAACAGCATTTAGGCAAGTAACCCATATTCTGCTATGCTGTAATTTTTGAGGAGTTTTTTTAAAGTGTGCTTTTGAAAAGTGAATTTGGGGATTTTAAATTATACCCCTCCAGTCAATACATAAATTATACCTTCAGTGCATAGTTCAGCTTCAGTATGTTAAGTAGGGCCAGGTGAGACTGAGGAGGCAAAACCAAATAGTGAAATACATAGCTAATGATACAGAAATTGGTTTTAATTTAATTTGGTATAATCACATGACACTTGGAAACACATGCTTTTGTCTTTGAAACAAAGACTTTTTTTTGCTAAGCTGTACTCCAGTTCTCAACGTTATCTGCTGGAAGACGTAGCTAGACAATGTTTAGCTGCTGATATGGTGAAACAGGCTGATGTTTCACTGTTGTAGCACCATCCTGCTTCCTTTGTGTCTGTGATAAACTTGTATTGTATCTTGCACTACATTGAAAGTTAGAAACTCAGTGGGGCAAAAGCTGACTTTGTGTGTGTTGGTGCTAAAATTCAGCCTTTTTCTCAGGTCAAATAATGGCAAAATTTGGAGTTTATAAGCAGTTAAGAGTTCAAGTCTTGTATAAGGTATAGTTTGAATTTTCATTAAATTTAGGCTAATCTTGACACTGTAGATTTTGGCATCATGTTATCTTTGAATTATTTAGGATGTTTCTTGTTCCCATTAAAATACAGCTTCCAGCTGGTTCACAATGCCAAATTTGGTGGGAAAATTGAATGTTGATAGAATGAAATTTGTTACAGTATGGTAAGTTCCTGATAAGTATTCTGTGTGGTGGACTCCAGAAGGCTGAAATAGGATATACCAACTTGTACATGGGGCTTGCCTGGTGGTACTTTCTGTCAAATGTGAAGACATTAAAATCTGAATTCACATTAATTAGATTAATCCCATGGATGGCATCAGACACATGCCAGTTTCAAGCTACAAGGTTGTAATTGTATCATCATTCAAAAACAACAGCAAAATAAAAATGGCAAGAGAAAGAAAAGTTGAGGCTTTACTTCTATTTTAGTAAGAAAATTCTTTCATTTTGTTTTTCCAGTTTTGTTGGAGATCTGAAGTAAAAAGGAAAATGAATAAATTGCTTGGATTGTCTTTAAGGCAATACTAGAAGATTAAAAATATTTTTTGTTTTGAGAAGAGAAGAAAAATACTAAACTTGACCTAAAGTTGAGAAGAGAAGAAAAATACTAAACTTGAACTAAATTTTATCATGATTGACAGCTATAGGCTTATTTTGGTATAAATCCCTATGCTAAAGCGAATTTTTAAGTTGTTCCAAAATAGTTGTTTCTATCATGATTCACTGCAGCTTCCATTTATAAAACAAAGCATCACCACTCCATCCCTCTTTGCTTTTAATTCTGGAAATAGAACAGAATGCTTGTGTGGATGTTGAAAACGGAAATTTATAGTTACTTGCCAGGACCTTTTCTTCTTTTGGATCCACTGATTCAAAAATCAGTATTTTGATTATAATGGAAAGTTGAGCCCAAAAATTGACTGATTCCCCAGTCAATTAGAATTGATTGATTGAATTTATCAAGGCAGTTATGCCAATTTACAATGGTTTATCATGAAGTTTTTTACTAGTTCTGTCTGTGGTGTTGCTCCTATAACAAAGCTTTTCATGTTTTATTTTGACATTTTATATGAAAGTTTCACAAAAAGCATAGGCACTGTGTCATATTGCACAGTAAAGGCTTCTAGGAGTTCTCATGCTGGAAATGTAGCCTTTTATGTCTGAAAACATGAAGAGGAAAGGGCTCCCTTAACACAAATCTTCTAATTCCCAAATGAATAGTTTATTTCAAACAGTGTTGAGAAGTGTTCTGCAATTCTGCATTATGCAGACTACTTCAATTAATTTAAAGATGAGTAAACTCACCAGTGATCTAAAGGCAATGTTTCATGTTTAGTTTCCTAATGTTACATTTTGTAAGTCTAATTCAATCTTGACACCAAAGGATTGTTCTTACTTTAAATAAAATGCTTGGGGATGGGGATTATTTATGATAATGCCAGTGCCAGTGAGATTTTATGGCTGTGCTTCTAAGCTGAAATCCACTTTGAAGGTTGACTGAGTGCTAGCACAGGAGTCAGACCCGGCTGGCTGTTTGATGGCTGCATGTTAAATTTAACGACTTCAAACCACTGCCTTGTCCAACAAGTCGGGCTTGTCTGATAGCTGGACTCTGAACTGCCCTGCAGGGAATTTTTGCCTTCAGAGCATGGAATGTGACCCTACCAAGAGCCTCGGGTGGATCCAGCTTTTGTTTTAGGAACTAATACTTCCTGAACATATCTGTAAAATTCTACTGAGCTTTGCCCTTCCAGTTCTTTGCCTGAAGCCTTAGTAGAAATGGAAGTTAGTACTAAATCTAAAATAAGCCCTTTATATAAATACATAAACAGTGTTGGTTTGAAAGCTTGGGTAAATGTACAGGCACAGGGCTGAAGACTTTCAATTGGGAGGACTTCAGTGCTAGTTTTCTGTAAAATGTTTTCATTTAACTGAGAACTAGCTGTAAGACTAGTACTACCTGGCTTCTTAATGGATATAAAAAACGTTACAGTGGTTCCAACATTTATTGTGACCTTCTTGCACAGATTGAAAAATAAGAGTGTATTAGAACATTTTTGTCATTCATTTAATGAGTTTCCATAGAGACTAGAAAAGGCTCTTGTAATTTCCAGACAATTCAGTGTATCAGAGACAAGAGCCTGTCCCCAGCTCCTGTAGATTTTGGTGTAGTTTCTTTTCCCTTCATTGCCTTAGAGAAGGTCCTGCCTGTCTGAAGGGCATCAGAGTAGATCCCCACTGGGCTCTGGGCTTTGCCTCAGCATGGTTCAGTGCTGAAGGTGAAGAACACCCCGTGTAAGAATAGCCTTTCTAGAGTTTATACATCCAAATTGCAAGTGTTAACACTCCATGGGAATCTTGGTAATTGGTTGGCAGAATTTAGTCACAGTACTGCAGTGCATACTGGAGACCAGTACAATTGATTTATTTAGCAAATGTTTTTTCTTTCTGGCATTGTACTATTTTAGAAAAGAAAGAAAAAAAAAACAACCAACCTAACCCTCCTCTGGCTCCTCTGGCTGTTTCATGGGAAATGGGTTTAGTGTGTTATGGTTTGGAGTGGTTTTTGAGGTTATTTTCAGTACCTGTTAGAAACACTCCACTGCTCAGGCCTGGCAGTGGTTTTTTTGGGTTTTTTTTTTTTAAGTGTAAAGAGCTGTAGCAACTCTTATTGTGCTGAGAGGATCTTGGGGAAATGGAGGCCTGAAGGGTGGTGTGTCATTGTGCTGGGTTGGGTTATTTGTTCATTTTTTTAATGAAAACCAGAGGTATTTAGGGAAGGGAAGGAACAAGGAAGTACTTTCACTTTCAGCTGCTCTGAGCTATATTTGATTTAATAGGCACAAAGGACTTGTTTTTCATTAGTGCAGGTGAGTGACTGCTATAGCACTTTCAAAGGCCTTCATTACAATGGACTGAGCTCAGAAGCATAAGCTTAGCTTCTGCAAACTTGTGGCTATTAACAAATTTTTATATTCCTGGGCTCTTTATTTTGTTTTTCAGTGGTTTTTTCATAGACTTTTGTTACAATGACAACTTTAAGATAGCTTTGTTAAAACTCTAGTTGTTTCCATGTATCACTATGAAAAGAAATGCTGTCTGAAGTTCTATTTTACCTTCTTGGAGTTCAAGCCATGGGGAAATTATCTTCCAGAAGTTTTAAGGCATGCAGTTTCTATATGTGAATTGTTAGTCAAATAAATTACATAAATTTGGCCTGCAGAAAAGCCAGGCAGGTTTCAGGTAAATAAATTAAAAGCTTAGGCTTGTAACTTAGAAGGCTTTAAGGCTTCAGAAAACAGCATTTTTTATCTTGTAGTAATTGAAAAGTTGTAACTGGTGAAAGGCATTTTATTACCTCTTAGAAGCTTCTTCCTGCTTTTACTGCTTCTGCACCAATCAAAAATATCCTTCTTGATTTCTTGCTGATCTAAGAGGACGTGTGTGCAGAGTGTGTGTGGTGGGGCTGGAAAAGAATACCAATCCTCACATTGGTTTATCACAGTTTAGCCTTGTGGTGTATTACCAAAGCATACAGTGCTTTGTAAACTGTGCTCTCCAAGTGCATCTTCAACCAGCACCACAGAAAACAATTTGGAGCTGTTTTCTGACATACAGCCTCCAGCTGCCTGTCTGCAGAATGATAACAAAAGAGTAATTTTCAAAGAGGGGAAATACATTCCATAGTTTTTGCTGCTTCCTTAGGAGGACCACAGATGTGATGTAGTAGCTCACAATTTACAGTGAATCAGGTGGAGCTGAGGTTGCAGTTCATTGATTTGTTGCCCTCAGTAGCATCATGGATCCCATGGGATGCTCTCTTCTGACACCTAGTAACACAGATATTTGTCATATTGCAACATGTACTGGCTTGGAAAGTTAATCTGGCACTGGAGAACACAAATGTATTAATGTTAAATTAAGATTAATTTGTGTTCTGCTCTTAATATGGTTTACCACTTCTGTTGTGGGACAATAGAGGATTGTTGAAAAGGTAAGTGGGGGGGGAGGACTTAACAGAAATACATTCTTTTTCACTTTTCATTCCATCAAATTTAAACTCCAGATTAAGTGGGACCAGCTGACCTCAAGAAAAAGTTCAGTTCAAGGTAAAGATGCTGGGTAGGATAATTGCATTATACATAAAATCACAGTGTAAACAAAACAGCTGATACCTGTTATTGCAGCCTGGTTTTATTATGAACTTGGAATATTAAACCACTGTAAAAAGACTGTCCTAAACTATGATACCTTTGGTTTGGAAGAATGTAAGGTGCATCTGATTCACATAGGCAGATCTTCAGAAAGGTTGTATGTATTTAGCTGTGTTTTAGGACATTTATATATACTTTGCCAAGGGTAACATTTACCATTTTCAGTTTCCTTTCCTAAAACTACTTCAGTAAAATCTAGGTTTTCTTGGAGCTTTCAACAGGAGACTGGTGCCTAATAAAGAAAAATGAAAACCTGGGCCAGATTTGAAGTTAAAAAGCTGTTTATAGCTTCTGTTTCTAACATTATTGACATAACTTACATGAAATATTTTAATTGTAGCCCATTTGCTAAATATTTTGTCACTTTTTCCTGGAATGAACTTTTGCTTCACAAGTCTTCATTTTTGTTCATTTCTGGAAAGGAGGCATGCCTCTGTTAGCTGGTGTATAATGGAGATCTATTTCTTGGTGTTTCTCATGTTGCTAAGTGATCTTGTTTACTTTTTTGCCTTCATGATTTTTTTAAAAAAAATTTGTCCAGGTGGTTTGGAGTTAGTGATGGAAATATCTAGATTTGACTCTGAGTCAACTGTTGCATAAACTGTTTTCTGCTGGCACATACCAGTAGTGCTACCTGGTATTTTGATATAAAATCTGATTATTTTAGTAACTTGGAATATTACATTATTAATTGACTGGCAGGGGATTGAGATGAAGGGAGTTGGGTTGAATTGTGTGCTGCAGGAATAATCAAACAGTACAGCAGTTCTTGGTTTTTACCAGGAGCTGGAGGAGTTCTAGTGGCAGAGCAAATTGAGCAGGCTGTGTTCTACAGGTAGGCAAAAACTTCTGGCTGTTTCATAACATGTGGTTTACTCTTGCCATCTGTCTAAGTGCTATTTCTTGCAAATTTTGTCTGCCAGTGTTCTCTTATTCCCAGTCTGTACTGATAGCTTTGCAAAGGCATTGGAGTTCAAAGATAAAGAAGCTTGAAACTCATTTAGGCTGTATCATTAAAAAGGAGCAAGCAGGCATTTAATATAACTTTGTCTTTTGCCCTACCCTTCCCCTTTTCTCATCCTTGACTTTTGTTAAAGCAATTTTAAGTCAGATAGTGTTGTTATTTGCACATCTTCTTTCATGGTAACCAAGAAAACAGGTTTTTTACACAAGTTTACTGTTAGCAATTAGGAATGAGCCTGAGTTGTGTCAACAAAAAATTTTTATTTGGGAACATGAATCTAGTATTTCTTGTTGGATTTCAAGGAGAAGCTTCTCATGTCAACGAAGAAGCAGTTTGTTCAACAGGGAAAAAGTCTCTTTTAAGTTCAGTTTTTGCACGTGTATATGGCCATTTTCATCAGAGTCATGGACACATGGATATGGCAACATTTCTGTTCATTACTTCCTGTAGTTGCTTTGTCCTTTGTAGCCTGAGCTCTGTTGTAATTACTAAAATGGTATCCTGGTTTCTCTTGTCTATATGATCCTGTGAAATAGTTTGCTTTCAGCTAAAATTACTTATTGTGAAATGCAAGAAAGTTAAAGCTTTGAACATGTGAACATTTTTGAAAAGCTGGGCTGTCTGAAGACAGTGTCTTCTACTACTTCTAAATCATTCTTTTAGGCAAGTCTTATTTCTTGTCTAACTTTTGGGTTGATTTTCAATATGTTTGATGTCTGAACCTGAGAAATGTGTATTCTATGCTCACCTACTTGTGATAATCGAACAAACTCTGTAGCTTAAAGCAGTATCTTGGAAACCTTGAAATTATTCTTTATCTCAACTGCTTCCTTCATTCTGTGTTTTGCAATTCCACGTTGAGAACAATTGGTAGGTGTGTTTAAGATTAGTTAACCATTTGGTAGGTGAGTGCATATTAAACATGAGAACAAGGCTACATTACACTTTCAGAACATAGTGCTGTTTTGACAAATTTTTAACAGAAAAAGAAAGGAAGTGATTACTTAAATAATTGAAAAGTGAATAAAAGCAGAGATGAGGAGAAGAAAGATTATGAAGGAGGGAGAGATTAGGAATTAAACAGAGGAAGGGAAAATAAAACAACAAGGAAAAATGAATAAGAAAATGCCATAAAGTCAGCAGAACTGAATAATCAGATGAGATATGTATCTAGCTGAAGGTTTTATTTGGCACCTGTTGTCACAGTACCTGAACACATTTTATATATAATTAATAGTCATAGTGAAGTAAATTGTGTCTGGATGTTTGTGACACTTCTTGCTTGAGTTGAGGATGGCTTTTGGGGACACAGAGAAGGGTAAAGGTTTAGAATGAGAAGGGGGTTCCCATGCTTTGTAACTCCTGTACATGCTGTGGAAAGATGCTCTGGGAAGAGCTTTGCACCACTTGAGGTTCTGGATTTATGTGTTTATTTTATTCTGAGGTTGTTTTTTTGTTTTGTTTGTGTGTTTTTTTAAAACTTTGTTTTGTTTGATTTCTTTCCCTCGTGGAGGGCTCTTTCTTAGGTAGCTATTTTACACTGACAGGACTCTCTGTCAGTCTTTCTTGGTGACTTTCTTTTACATTGACATTGCTGCAGAAGAGTGTGTGTGTGTTAGAGATATTCACTGTTTGCTCTTCAGTCTTAACTCTACAGGGAAACATTATCTTATTTGGGAACATCTGTGGTAGTATAAAGGCAACAAACAAAAGGGAGGAGATACAGAAGAGGAAAAAAGATAAAGAAAAATGTTTTCAACTTCTGCAAAATGTTATAAATTATGGAGTGGATTCAGAAATCATTTGTAATCTCAAATACTTCAGGCAAAAATTTTAAAACTGTTTTGAAAATTATTTGTAGTGTAGAATGGGACTATGTGCATGTGTGTTAATGAACAAGACTGCACAGTCCTGGCAAAGGAATATGTTAGCTATGGGCTGGCAGCTTGTTTTTGAAAATTAAGCAGCTTGACTTCTAAAGTAAGACTACCTCAAATGCATATTTTGACAGCATTTCCCTGTGTGTTTGCAGTGGTCTAGGATCTGTCCTAGTTCCTGGGGCAGTGTCTAGCCCTGAGGGACTGCTGGTCACAAACACAGTCTTTGTGCTCTACTGGGAACAAATAGGAAGCTTAAATATAATTTTAATCTGTTAATAGCTATCTAATATGCAAGTCATAGTTTCTACATTGTTTTTTCTGAACACCATCTGTCTCTAATCTGCTATTATCTGCCATATTGACCTATGAGTGAAGCAAAAAGGAAATTATTTTGTGATTAGGATTGCTGTTAGGGCTCTTACTTAGTTTTATGAGCCATAAGGAGTGTTGTGTACTAGTATCTATGGTGTCAAGACTAGAACACATTCTAGTAAGTTTGTAAAGCTGGTATGGATGACTCTAGAGAATAAGTTAAGATTGTTTATGAGGGGAAAAGCTAAAATGCTTTGGTTGACACTGGTGCCAAGAAGAGGAGATGCATAAACTATTGAATAGAGCAGAAATGTCCCATCAGCACAACGTGGCTGAACATTTCCAAGTACACAGGTGGTCGTTTTTTCTTTTGGTTCTAAAAAATGTGTATTCTCTCATTTCACCCAGTTGAAATGCATTAAATAGAAACTTTTTATTTGTGGCAGCATTACAGAGTTGTTGATAGATGACCTTGAGTGCAATATTGCCTAATGTTCTCTTTCTTTTTACAGAAAGACCCAGATTACCTGAAGCTCTGGTTGGATAGTTTTGTGTCTAGCTATGAACAGTTTCTGGATGTGGACTTTGAGAAGCTGCCAACGAGGTATGTAGAATTACAGACCTGTTTATCTTTCCCTGATACCTGAAACAGACCTGGCTGAGAGCCCAGTCCTCTTCAATGGCAGTGCTGCCTTTAAACAAAAGTAAGTTTTTTAGTTGTCAAGTGGCACTCCCATTCATTTGAAGGTCGAGTTGGGTTGGGAATGATGAAATTAGGCAAATACTGGTATTTACATTGTATTAGGAAATTGGCCATGAGTACTTCTTGTTCTTCTTCATAGAAATATAATTGTTATTCCTTGTATTCGGTATAATTCTTTTGAATAAGTATTCATTTAATGTTGCATATGAAGTAGTGTTTACTATCTGCATCAGCAGTGACAGAAGAGAAGCAAGATATAGATAAAGAATTTGTAATTTTATTTCAGGGTTTGCTTTAAGATTAAGGATGAATGAAATTCTCAATGAAAGATTTGGCTATCTTAGCTGAAAACATGTAAAAATTAAAACATGCACCAGTTATAGACTTTAGAGTGATTTCCTTGCATCCATGAAGACTTCAGGGTAAGAGTATTGCTGACATCCCTCATGTTGCTGACCAAAAGCTCCCACTTAAAATCATGAGTCTATTGGAGCCTAATTTCAGAGTTTCATATTTAGTATTTTAAATTTGTATGCTGTGTTATCATGATTGTGTTTTCATGTCTGACTTTGAAAATGAGGAGTAAAAACTTAGGCATTGGATGTTTTCTGTTGCTTTTGAGGTGCTTGGATGAACTAGGGATTTTAAGAAAAACCAAATGTAAAGGATTCAGACTTCATGAGAGCTGGTGTCAGTATTACAGCTTATACCACCAATGCTCTTTGAAAGCACAGAATGGTGCTCCTTGCATGTGGCTGCATTCCAAGCCCTGTTGAAATCAATGGAAATTCTTTAATGGGCTTTGGGTCAGATGCTGTTTGAAGTGCAAGTGATAGCCTCAACTGTTACAAAGAAAGGAAGAATGCTGCAACTGCATCTCAGCAGATAAAAGCTGGACTTCCCAGCTCTTTGTATTAAAATTTTCCTCATAATGCCTCTATGAGAGCAAAATATATAGTGCAATTACCAGTAAGCAAGACCTTCAAGTTAATTCTGTGCTTTTTCTAAAAATTTATTTCTTTCTAGTGTCAAAAATGCATCTTACTATGTTTAGTTAAGGAGAAAAGTTTGTCCTTTGACACAGGTTATCTTTAACATACTGTTTAGTATTGAAATATGAACACTGGAGGATAAAAATCTCTTGGTACTTTGATTTTAAGTTTTTTAATTTATTTGTACTCTCAGTTTAAGTGGTTTTTAGTGTATGTGTTCATGGTTTTCATGTTGGGTTTTTTTTCAGCAACATAAAGCTTAATTATGCAGAACAGTAGTAGCATCTTCATTGTTATAAATGGTGACTTTAGTGAGTGTAAAAATAATGTGTTTTTCTGAGCTTAATGACAGGATTAGTGACTTAGTCTGGAGGAATAGAACCATGTGGATTTAGGCTTATTTGTGTAACAGATGCAAAGAAAAAGCATCAAAACAACATAGGGATGAAGGCAGATCCTTCCTGTGCTTTTATGTCTGCAATAAGCAAACCCATGGTGCTCAGATACTAGAGTTAATGAAGAATTGCAGTTTCTGCCTATACGTGCATTTGTGATATAATCAGGCATGTGAAAGTGGCATCTTTTTGGGCTGTGTCAATTTGTATTGCAGGCCTTTACATTGTGAAAACAGTATTACTGGGCCCATGAAAAAAAAAAGTAGGTCAGTGTGGAACTGTCAAATGCTGATTTCCAGTGAGTCCAGGGACCACAGGCCCCTGTGGACTCACTTTATGTTTTTTTTTTTTGTTTAACTGGATTCCTTATTAGACAACTAGTTCTGTCTGTTGGTCTTAAAAAAGCCTGATACTAGCTAAAATGAGACTGCACCAATAACTGCACCAATATTCTTTTCTTCCATCTATGAATCTTGGTGGTTTTACAGCTGTATGCCTGCAAGACCTTGTGTAGTGAAGGGCTAATGCCAGGAAATAATGAGAAACTGTTTAGGGAGAAGGCTTGTACAGATTGCTGGACACAACTAACTTTTGGATTACAGGCATGACATTTTGTGTCAATCTAAAACATATGTGGGGGTTTTTAGCATCCAAGAAAATACCAGTTAAGGAATTTAAAGATTCTATTACAAGTTTGGATTTGGGTTTTTTTCCTTCCTGAAAGAAGGACTCTTAATTGGCAGTGTCACTTGCTGATTTAACTCATAAGGGTTTTTTTTCCCCCTATAAATTAGAATATCTAATTTCCTGAAGTCTGCTTTGGAAATGTGAAAGATGCTAAGCAGTACAGAATTAGGAAACCTCTAAATATAATGTGTGAGTGTACTCACTATGATTTGACTGTATAAGTAGAGCTTATACAGTTATGCAGCTTATACAGCTTCAGTTCTACCCCATCTTTGTGCCTCTACTCTGTATGAAATGGCTCATTGATGATGTTATAATTGATTTTGCTGAAAAGGTGAATATAGCTATGCTAATGGTTTGATCATTGAGCACAAAAGACCAACACACCTGTCTGTTATTTCCCTCAAAATGTGTATCCATGTCATATGTATTTACCATAAAAAGGATAAAATCTCTACCAGCTGGTGTGAGGATTTTTTCTCCTCATTGGAGAGGAATTGTCATTTGATTCAATACTTTTAAAAATAACAAAGGCCTCCAGAGTGTTTGTCATACTTTTCTGCTTTTGGTTTGCATGATCTTGAGCAAAGGAATTTAAAGGAAGCTCATGCAAAGTACCATAGAAACCGTATTTTATTACTTGCTGATTTCAAACCCACATAAAAATGATGCAGAAATCATGGTAAGAATGCTGATTACATGGTTTGTGTGATTGCATGGTGATTGTTGAAAAGTAAAGCCTGGTTTGCCACAGCAGTTTTTACCACTGGCGGAGGAGAGTTCCCAGTGTGTGTTTGAGCTGGAATTGATGCCTCCGAAGTGGAGGTGGTTCAGTTCCCTTCCAGACCCCTGACAGAGGTCATATGGCTGCATAACCATGCTAACATCATGAAGGAAATTACAAACAAAAGGATCCCAAATGCGTCAAGTTCTTTCTTATATTTTTGAGGTAGAGTACCAGCAGTCAAGTAACAATGTCAGATAGAGTATGTATTTTATATTCATTTTTTTCCTTCCTTTTGGAGTACTTACTTTAAACAATGACTCTGGTCGGGAAAAATTGGTACTACATGTCAACAAATTTAAATCCTTGTTTAAATCTAAGGTTTTTTGGTGGTATAGTAGTAATTTGGTCTGGGGTGAAAACAAGCTTGATTGGTTATAAATATTTACATTTATTTATATACTCTACAGTGTATTAATTTTGTGTAATGCCAGTTAGGATTTCTCATGCTGGTCTCACACATCTCTCCCAAATTGTCATGGGTTGTGCAACACAGGCAGCTACTGCAAAGAAAACATTCTTTGGGATGTGAGGCATGAAGGGTATGCTATTTGCTCTCTTGTAAAGCATTTCATGATCTTACTGAAAAAGACTTGTTGGCCATTTTAGGGAATTAACTTCTGGAAATATGATTTCAGCTGTCAAAAATTACAGTTTTCCTAATACTAAGAGGGAATTATCAGAATCTGAAATACAGAATCTGAATTATCAGATCATGAGAAACCATGCTTTTAATTCCAGAGTGAATCTGCCAGCATCTTGAGGGGTGAAGTTGCTATCACAGAATTTAAATTTATTTCTTGGCATTTGTGTTGGAAAAAAAGCAGTTGCTCTCAGTTTTGTGGTTTGTGTTGCTTTCAGTTTAGAGCCTTGGCTATAAAATTTGTGTTACAATTGAGTTACAATTGTGCTCTGAATCCCTTGAGATTCTGAATTCCACAATCTGAAAAGCAAATTGCACAGCTGTGTGAGGGGGCAAAGGAATGAAGTAGGTAGTGATCTGTATAAGTGTAGGTAGCATTTGTTTTCTAGGATATGGGAGCTTCCTGTCACTTACACCTGTCTAGGTGTTTTACTAAACCGGGCCTCTGATTTTCCCTCCTATAAAGGCTTCCTTTTCAACATTAGAAGCTAAACAATGGTTGTTCCCCATTTTCCTTAAATAATAGAGTCATATTGTATAGGGTCAGTCACTGCATTTCTACACATCTTTTTTGTGGTTTTTCTCACGTAGGTGAAATGTGCACAGCAGTCATATTAGTGAGGGTTTGAGCTTGCTGAATTTTTTTGTTGTAGCTTTCCTCTGGCTTTGGCTATGTTGGAGGCTTTTGTAAGCTCTAAGGCTCTTGCCTGTGTCTTCCTTTTCCTTCATAGAGTTCATAGAGGATGTGTCAGACTAAATAGCTGCTGCCAAAGGCTAACTGTTTTTAGCATGTGCAACAGTGGATAAACAATTCTCATCCCAAAAAATGTTCTTACAGTTCTGTAGATTTCTATACTGTTATTGAAATGGGTTTCCTTATGGTTGTTCCTGGGTCATTTTCTTATTTGGTTTTGGATCATTGGAAAAAAGAATTAAACCACAAATAAACCCATTCTTTTCTTCATGTCTTGGTTCTCACTGGCGTGTTTCTAAAAATGTTTTAGTTTGCAGAAAACAATAGGCAAAAGATAATTTTGCATGGCTTTTTGAAATTTGTTAGAACAACGTGAGGTTCACTGTAGATGAATACCAACTGGGCTTCAATAACTATGCAGTAATTGGCATCTCATTTATTTGGACACTTTTAATCTAGAAAGTAGAAAATGTTCTTCCAAATATGTTTTGTTCTCATGTTTCATTCCACTGTGACTGTCCCTGGGGATTTCCCAGGCCACCTTTTTATCTGGTGAAGATCATGCAATTTCTTTGTGGCAATTAAGGCAGCTCATTGCATGGAGGAGGATTTAGGAAGCCACTTAATGAATTTTAACACTTTTTTTTTTTTTTAATGTAGCTCATTGCTGGGGAAAAGAAAGCTCAGACTGGTGTATTGCCACCAGACGTTTCTGTGTGGCTCATTAGGAAGTGTTTGTGATGTGTCAGCTGGGTGACCTTTCCCACAGAACTTCACTGGAACACCACATGAGTGCATGGGAATCGATTGGCAGCTTGGCATTTGTATGATTAACAATTTTGTGTCTGGCTTTTTTTATTAGGGTGGATGACATTCCACCGGGAATCTCGCTGCTTCCTGATAACATTCTTCAGGTCCTCAGGCTCCAGTTGCTACAGTGTGTCCAGAAAATGTCAGATGGCCTGGAAGAGCAGCAGCAGACTCTGTCACTTTTACTTGTGAAATTCTTTATCATCCTTTGCAGGTATTTGTTCCAATTGGTACCTCAGCAAGGCTGTTGTTTTGGTTAAGAAATCTTGATGCAGCCTATAAATATCGATTTTAATGACACATAGTATGTGATTTGATACATTCCAGTAGGTACAGAGAAATAACACTTCTCACAATCTTCAGAATAAAGGTAGAGGGAATAAAAGAGAGAGAGGGGAGCAATGCAATGATCTTAGCAATAATGTTTGCAATGGAAATAGAAGGGGTTTAAACTCTAAATTCTTTGTAGCTGTAGAAGATAAATCTGTGGGAATTCAAGATATGATGTACCTCGTATAAGAAATACTTTTAAAAGAAAAGGTGCACTCTAACAACTGTTAGCTATGAAATAACTCAAGAGAATTGTACAGGACGAACTGTTGCACATTCTTAACATGCTTATAATTCCATAAACAGCTTGTGAAACTTATTATTACACTACTCATGCAGCTGATTTCCTTCTGAAACTTCCGCCTGATAGTGTAATTCTGTTGACACAAATGAATAAACTGTTTTTAGGGATCTACTCCTCACTATTTCTTCAGTTTGCTGTTGCAAAATGCTATTAGAGAGAGGAAGGAGATAAAATATAATAGAGAATCTCCTTTACTGAGGAGTATTTGAAGCAGCATTTTTGAATACTTTGTCTCACCGTACCTCTGAAACAATTCAAAGAGCTGGCAGTGTTTAAATACCCTGGAGTATTGAATATAAGCTGAGTGGATGGTGGTAATGTGTTTCTGAATTACAAACTGGTGTCACCTTTACTTGCTGAAAAGTTATTCTATATCATCGCTTTGGTATTTGATCTTTGTAACTTCAGAACTGAGAAATTCTTAGTTGTTGTTGCTTTATTTTCTAAAATAATTTATTAGATGTTTGTTTTGCTCCAGGGAATTTAAAGTGAGAAATTTAAAGTTTCTAGGTTATATGTTTCCTAAAGTTTTAGAAAGTGTGTGCACTAGTAAAGGGGAAGTTATTGTCTTTGTTATCAGATGCCATTTCTGAGCTTTCTATTTAGGGTGTCCTGGGAATTTGCTTAACCTCTGAAACCCCAAATTCCAGATGGAATTGGCCTGTAGCAGAGTGATTTGAATCTTTCTTCCTGTTAGATGAAAACTCGTGAGCTCTGTAATGGTGACAGAAATAAACATTTAAGTATGTGCAGTCTTTTGGAGACTATTTTTGAAATGCTGGTATGAATATAGACAGAATGCTAAAGCAAACATTGTTTGAACTAGCTTCAAATGATACACAGTGTACAATCTGTGGTTTTTATGTTGTCTTTGCAGGAATTTGGCTAATGTGGAAGAGATTGGGATGTGTTCATACATTAACCATGTTATCACCATGACTACATTGTACATTCAACAGGTACATGGTTAATAATTCCTGTCTGTATTTTTGCCATCTCCTGCTTCGTTTTATGTGATCTGCTCTTTCAGTAATAGTGGGGAACAATTCATAGACTCAGAACTGTTCTGGGGGAGATCAAGATTAATTTTCAACTTCTGGAAATTTTCTGACCATAGCTTTCTTTTTCTTCTCAGTTAAAAAGCAAAACAAAAGAAAAAGAAGTGGAGGATCAGACCCCCATAGAAGAATTTGTGAGACATGCATTGGCTTTCTGTGAAAGCCTGTATGATCCGTATCGGAACTGGAGGCAGCGAATTGCAGGGTATGTGTGGATTAGCACAGGATGGTAAATACTCTGGTTTATGAGAGCTTTAACCATCAATCAGTATAATCACACCACAGAAATGTGTTATGCTTTCTCAAACTGGATAGATTTAAATAATTTTCAAAAATTATAATATTTTTACTGTTAATACTAAAGTTAAAACAATTAAATTTGAGGATATATCAAGAGGTGGTTGGTTGCAACTGATCACCACGAAGGTACTTACATTATGTTCTCCTTCCAAAAACTGACCATTTTTCTAAATTAGTGGAACAAAGCCAAAAGGAATGTGATGGGCAGACCTGCTTGAAATAGGGTAAAAGAACTTATTGAAGTTCACAGTGTAGATAACTTACATCTTTGAAAATGAGTTTATAAGTGTAGCAATAGAATTACAGCCCTTTAATTTGACTATGTGTTCTCACCAGCCTAATGAACTCATAATAATGTTTTCGGCCCATTTAAAATGGCTTGGTCAAGGAATGTGGCATTCTAGCTGGTGGCTTAGTTGCAATAAGCAGGGACTAAATAAGAGATTGCTGGTTTTTTTAAATTTTATTTTTTTAACTAAACCATTTTGTAAAATGTTAAGTATTTTTAAGTGCAGACTGAATATGGGATTAGCTGTGATTCATGTCTTCAGGATGAAATACTACTTCACTATTCTTTTTCATCCTGTAAGCAAAAGATAACTCCTGATTTATGGCAACATTTTCTACTATGTCGTATTATAAATCCACATTATAAGTAATAAATTAATAAGTAAGTAATAAACAAAGGTATCATATCTAATTTCTTTGGTGTATGTTTTTAATGTAATTGCAGACGTTTCCTTAGTACAGTTGAAAGGAGCAGACAGAAGTATAAACCAGCTTCCCTCACTGTTGAGTTTGTCCCTTTTTTTTACCGTAAGTATTACTTAACAACCTGTTAAAAATAGTTTTCTGTCGAGGAATGAACTTAGTGAGCCCAAGTAACTTTCTCCTAAGCATGCCTGATAATGTTCAAGTCATTTACTTGCTTTCTGAGACTGAATGTAGCAGGTTACTTTATTTTCTGTGTTTCTTCTTGGCTTTGAGCATCACTATTTTGTCATTCCTGCTCATCTTTGAAAGCCTTTTTCTTTATTTCTAGACTTCATTTCAGTGCCTAACATGGTTTAATAGGGTTGGTTCTGTGAACTTTCTTTTTATTGTGGTACACAGTGATTGCACATGCGATCTCTGTAGTAACTGCACTGATAACTCATGGAAAAATTATCTTAGGAGAGTGTTCATGTACTTCTGTCTCTTTAATATGCTTTAACAACTAGAAAAAATGAAACTGTGCCATTCAACTAGCAAATGCTCCTTGGCCTCGAGTTTAGGAAGCAATTTTCTCTGGTTAAGTCATTAAATATCATGATGGCTACTTTGGAATTTATGCGTTCTTATGATTACAGATTGTTTGTATGGAAGAGAAGAACTTACATGTGCGTATTCTGTACTTAAATCTCAAGAATGTGGGATATCCAGGTAGTTTGCCAGTTGAGCATACCAAAGTGCTAGTGCCTACAGAATTGAAGCTGCAGGAACAAGCTGGAGGGAAGGGCGGTGACGGAGTGAAATCAGTCCTTTTTGCAGCCATCCAATAACTTAGTTTTAATTGAAAATAAAAAAAAAAAAGAGGGATTCTATTCATGGAGTGGTAGCATTTATGAATTTGATTTTTCTAGGTTTGAGTCACAGCTCCTGTTCCTTGAGATTCCATTGCTGCATACAAAAAATAGGATAGTTGCCAAAAAGACCAAATTGTTGCTGCCGGTAAAATGCCTTTATCTACATACCAGAGCACTGGAAACCCACTCTAAAGGCTGCTACTGAGGAATATCATCTGTAGGTTCTCTCCTCTCCATTCAGTGCATTGCCCTGTGGTTCCTCCTGTCTCTTAAATACAGTATAATGTGACCGAGCTAAAAGTCTGCTCATTAGCCAGCAGATACTCATCTGCTTGTTGGCCAACTGGCAGAAAGGACAGAGTAAGAAATTGCTGAGCATGTCCCTTAAGCATCCTGCCATGCCAGGACTAATTTGAGGGGGGGGGGGTTAGTCTAGTGACTAGGAAAAACCCAGCCTAATGATTTATTCACAATCTGATAGGTACTGCTCTTTTCAATTTGCCTGTAGTTCTACAAAGATCCAGAGGCTATAAGTCAAGGAATGGTGGTACTAGCTCACTAACAGTGGCATCATCTAAGTAAGCTTTGTTCTGTTTGTAGAAGAGATTGGAAAAATAGCTCTGCCATCTTCTTTTAAAATAGGCTTAGACATTCAGTATATAATGAGAAATCTTACTTGCCAATAAGTGGCATTTCCAAAAATAATTCTTTGTAGTTTCTTGCTGCTGTGTTAGGTCTACAGTTATTGCTATAACAACAATATCCAGGTTATATCTATTGCTAAGAAGAGACGCTGAGGCTGTCTGGGACTAATTTCTATCAGATATGGCAAGAGAAGAGATGCAAGATAGTTGTCATTAAAGAAATTACTGCTAGAAAGGTTACAGATCCACGCAGGATTCTCTGACAATCTGCCTTAAAGTCAGCAAGCTCAAGAACTGTTTTTTTGAGCTACCTGCACTGCATATGGCATCAGACTTTTCATGCCAAAATTTCTCTGAACTTTACCATGCTTGATAACTGGTTGTGTGTTAGAATGTCCTTCTCTTTCTCGTTAATATGGACAAAATGGGCTCATTTTTACATTACAAATTGAGAGCAAAAGTTGTGTGTCTATAGTTCTGTCAGCTGGCATGGGAAGTTTATGCAAGCTGAAGGTGTGGCCCTGTGAATTCCTGATAAATGTGGTAATGTTGTGTTGCTTTGATAATGCTGGAATTGGTGTGTTTGTGTCTGAGTTATATAAAACAAAGTGGAGATAATACAGTTGATTTTTTTTAAATTTGTATGATAACAGGGAATAGAGGAGGGATTTTTTATTATTTGTTGGTGGGGGTTTTTTTGAGAAAAATCTTCTTTTTATTCAATCAGAATGCTTTCAAGAAAGTGAACATCTCAAGGAAAGCCTAAAATGTTGCCTGCTGCATCTCTTTGGAGCTATTGTGTCTGGTGGTCAGGTAAGGATACTTTGAACTTTTCAGCTGCTGAAACCTCCAAATGCTTGTTCTTTGTTTAAGATTTTTAAATACTCCATAACTTGTAAATGAGAAGAATTTATTATCCATGATTAATTATTTTTGTCTTAGCAACTTTGGGATCATTCTGGGCAATAATACCTAAATGCTAAAAGCTAGGTCCCAATTTCAAGTAACCATAGAAGTTTGCTGTTTAGAACAACTATGTGTTCATATGAACTTACTGTAATATCTTTAAGAAAAAATGTGCATAACTAGATTAGGAATTTCCACCTGCACAGATGGATGTTTTGTGTTCATGTGCATGAAATTGATCTATCTTACTTCCCAGTGCTGAAAGTAAGCTGTTTTCAGTAGGAGGCGTGGGGCATTACAGCTTGGAAGCTGTTTAAAGTCTTTGAAAGAACATGAGGAAATGAGGGTATTCATCAGCAGCAAAGTCAACATCCACTTTCTCACCTGACTCCTGTAAAGTCCTACTTAGTCTGGTCACAAGCAGCTGCTACTTCTGGTGATCTCCAAGAGGGTGTTTTTAAAGGTTTCCAGGGAGCTGCAAAGCCAGGCTCTGCTCCATCATGGAAGGCAAGTGGAGTCTGAGCAGGATGGCCAGCAGCAGTTTCCCTGACCAGCAAAGGGTGCACTCTCACTGCACCCAGTGATGGGAGCAGCTGTGCTGGCTGGAACCAGGATGGACCAGCCCAACCCAGCCCACCACACAAGGCTGTGGTGATAAAGCCTAAAGTCAAGCCAGGAAGTCTGGTCAGCACGTCAGAGTAAGGGTTTGCTCTGCTGGTGGTAACCAGAGTCAGTCAAGAGGCCGGTGGCTGCCAGCCCCATCCATAGCCATGAGGCAGGGCTGAGGTCAAGCTGCAGTCAAGTCAGTGGGTCAGGTTCAAGACATGACACAGCCAGGCATGGCCATGGCTGCAGTGTAGATCAAACAATAAAGGGTTGAGAGCCAAAACTTGAATGCAGCTCCCTACACAGGGCAAGGAATCCCTGACAGGGCTTCTCAAAGCCTGCCACAAGCTCAGGCTCCTGTCTCTGAGCCTAGACAGTCAGGCCCCCAGGAAGAAAGGTGAGAAAAATGCATTCAGTGCCCAGGCAAACGTTTGATGATGAGTATCTTCTTACCACACATTCTAAAGTATCATGAATCTCATAATCTAAAATGAAAACTCAGGTGAAGGTTTGCCTCAAATTAGCAGTTTATCAGGGCTAATTTAAAAGAATGTTATAACACATATTTAAATTGTATTTCCTTTTCTATATAAGCATTCCCTTTGAAAAAGAGAGCCTATTTATGTGAACAAGATGGGATGCATTTCATCTGTAGCCATCAGCATAATCCAAATAGAATGTTTCTTAGTTATTTAACTACACAGCATTAGTGGATGGAACAATGCATATTGCATGGTTCAGATAACTCAAGTAGACACAGCTGGCTTGAAGAGGTTTAAATTCTTCTAAATTTATTTTTCTTAATCATTTTTTTGCCTTACTGGGTTTCAGAGGAATGCTCTTCAAGCAGTATCCCCTGCCACCATGGAAGTCTTGATGCGTGTTTTAGCAGACTGTGACAACTGGGATGACAGAAACCCTGAGGAAGTGAGCAGGAAAGCAGAGCTGACTCTGAAGTGCCTGACAGAAGTTGTCCATATCCTCCTAACCAGCAGTTCTGACCAGCGCCAGGTGGAGACAAGTACAATATTGGAGAACTATTTCAAGTTGCTTAACTCAGACCATTCAGCCTTACCTAATCCAAGGCGATGCAGGCAGTGGGAGAGCAGATTCATAGCACTGCAGATCCAAATGCTGAGTGAGTACACAGTTCCTTTCAATAATTCTGAAGCAAAAAATATTGACTTCCTAAGCAATTGAAAAATTTCTAACATTTCTTCTTAGATATTTCTTGTTTTAATTATTTACTGTCGTAGTTGAGAGGGTCACAAAACAAAGCAATGCTCCACTTTCAGGAAGCTTCAAACCCGGTTTTATTACAGCATGCATGCTATTTATACATTCTTACAAAGCTCATAAGTTTACACTTTACTCATAGGTCAGGAAAGACAAACAGAGAGCTTATTGGAATAGGCAGTTGTAGGTTTCTCTTATTTATCCTTCTCTCTTTCTTGGTTTCTATGTCAATGACCTTGGTAGAAAATTCTTTCATGGGTAAACATGGATCCTCTTATCACACTCCTTTCTGGTTCACAGAAGTTGCTGTGAAACCTCTTCCACAATTTAGTAATAAAAAACCAGAAGAAACCAAATCAGATTGCTACCATTTAACCAGTGTCAAGGTTCATAGGCCAAAAGTGTCTGTTGAAAGAGAAAAACTTTGTTAGCAAGAAGTGAAGCTTATCAGTACCTTAGTAATTGCAGAATAAAACTGTTCTGTAATAAAATAGCTATGTGGTGTTGTTTTGTGATAGTTTGATTTTCAAATGGCGTTACTGTAAACATTGGCCAGAAGTAATAGTCTGAAAGAGTTGGGTATAAATTTTTGGGTTAGAATTCAGGGCTTTGAATTTTTTCCATTTTGACGTTCAGCACGGGGAATAAAGGTGTTTCTTTTCCCATATTTCCAAGAAAACTGAGGAATAGTACTGTGGCCATGGAGAATGCTTACACTATAAGGCTGCTGTAGAATGCGGAGTAATTGCTTGTTGAGGAAAGAAATGTTCATGTGCTGTAAAGAAAAGGTGATGCTGCTTATGTTCTCACTATTGGAAATTACTTGAAACAGAGCCCCAAAGCAATCAAAGATATTCATTTGGTAAAATTTCTCCATAATATTAGTCTGTGGTAGTCTTTACAGTGTCAAAATGTTTAGCTTTAGGCCTAGTGATTTGTTCTTAAAATGCATATCATTCTTGATCAAAAGTGCAGATAATATGATTTGTATAATTTTTTCCTGATATGTATTATGGAATGTGCAGGAAAAAATGCTTGATGGATTTGGGATGTGTTTTGTCTTTGATGCCAGTTCTATTTTAATTTTATAGATACCATCACAGCCATGTTAGACTGCACAGATAGGCCTGTTCTGCAGGCAATTTTCCTTAACAGTAACTGCTTTGAGCATCTCATTCGACTCTTGCAGAACTGCAAGGTAAGTTTTCCCTTATCAGCATATTTTTAATAAGCCCTGCCTTGTATTATTACTAATGAGGTGGAGGTGTCTCATCTGTCTTGTGGTTAAAGCAATGAATACTTTGAGTCCTGAGCAAAATACCTTTGCCGACCTTGCTCAGTCTCTAAAATCTGTTACAATCTTTGAATTACTGCTGAATCTTTTCCTACCTATTACAATCTCTCCGATGTCAGACTTTGAGCTAAGCACAGTAATCTCTTAACAGTATGTCTGATTAAAAAAATCAATCCCACCAGCCTTTTTATTTGGCTTTTTGTTGTGGGGTTTCCTTATTTTGTTTTGTTTCTCTTATATTCTATCACTGGATCATTAGGAAGTCACTTAACAACTGCTGCCAGATGAAGGTCTGAATTCTAATTTCAGAGAAATGTTTTTCCATTTAAAAAAATCTTTCTGGTGTCCCATTTTAAGTCTTTCAGAATATTTGAATCCTGTGTGTGGCTTACATAAAATATGAGCTCTAACTGTTAAAAATGCTCCTCAATTTTTCCTTTTCTACATAGGATCTAGGGTTTTCATCTGAGCTGCGAATGGTCATAATTTGCAAACTTCCACTGATTGCACTGATTTTATTTTTCCCTGTGTGAAAGAACACAGATATGATGTAACTCTCTGTACTATTTCTTTTTGTGATATGTTATTATGATATGTGATATGTTAGTGACATAGCTGTTTTGAGCTCTTCTGATGTTAGATAATTTAATGCTAACTACACTGTGCAATTTGTTTCTAATCCGTTTAGATTTTGGATTAGAATGTATTTCAGTGCAATGATGTATTAAAAATAAATGTGTTTGGATTATGTCCTAATTGTAAGTATAATTAGAGGCAGAATGCCAACTGACTTGAAGTGTTTTAAATAGTCTGTAGCTTATTATCTCCTTCTGAAAATACATTGTTTGACCTTTCCATTCTTCTCCTGCGTTTGGGAATCTGCCTGTTTTTGTACTAACCTTGTACTTGATAAGAAACTCCTTTTTTAGTTTCTTCTAAAATCATCAGCAGTGTGATGTTTACCTCTTCATGGAAACTCTTTGCTGTGTACCTGCACTCATAAACAAGTGGTGGAATTTAAGAAAGCGGGAACAGCTGATCTGTTTTTTCAGCTGATCTATTTTATCTGTTTGCTGTTTTTATTTTCATTCTGCCTGTCTGTATGTTACAAGATATATTCTTTTAAGGTTTTTTCCAGGGGTACAGACTCACATATCACTGTGTTGTTTTGAGATCAGTGCTGCCAGTTTGGTACACAGAGTGCTTTTTTAGCCTTTCACAGGCAAAATACCCCCGCAGATGAGAAGTGGGAGAGATAGAGGCAGGGCAGGTGTCGCAGTATATTTGTACTTCCAAATATACTGTGTCTCCATTCTTTTTCAAAGCCAAATAGCAAAGATTGAGTTAGTTTTGGAATTAGCATTTCTCCTTATTAGCTGGGGGTGGAGATCCTAGTTCTAGATTTTATTCCTTATTTTGTGAAAATTGCTGCTGGGTTCCTAAGCAAACTGTGTGTGGAAAGCATGTTCTGCATTTCTGCAGAGAGCATGAGAGTCCATACACATACCTGAAATTCAGGAAGCTATTGGATCTTCTGCAAACTTGAAATGCAAGTAATTTCTATGGAAAGGAGGGGTAAAGCAAATCCATATTTCTGCTCTAGATATCCCAAAGAACTTGGGGTGTTCAAGGCTGTATTTCTACTCATACGTCCTAGTCATTTGCAGTATTACAATCTTCTAAGATGTAAATCCTTTTTTTTTTCTTTAATGTTTGCTGGTTTTAAGGCTCATAGGCAAACTGTCTTTCCTTAGCTATGCTTTAAGGTTAGAGATCTACACAAAAGCTTTTCAAAACTGCTTGGTTAAGTTTTGATGATCTGAATGTTGCTTTTTGCCAGTGATATTCAAAAAGAGGGACTGTAATTTAGAGGTATCAGGAGGTGCTTATTCTGTACTGAGAGTCATTTAACAATCTGGTTTTTCAGTGCTGAATCTTTTCTCATCTGTTTAACTATCTCAGAGGTCAGACTTTGAGCAAAACACAATGACCTTTAACAGTATGTCTGATTAAAAGAAAAAAAAATGTGGTTTTTTAACAGCTTTTAAATGGAAAAATTCAAACCGTATAGACTTTGTAAAAAGAAATCTATTTTTCCTTTTCACATGCCTTATAAGAAATGAAGCAACTCATACCAAAAGTTTGATGACATTTTTATTTTTTCATTGTCTCCATTTGCTTTTGTTTAATGTTCTTATTCTTGTTAATGTTCTAGTCCTCTGAGACATATTATAGTTACTCTGCATTGTTGAGTGCTCTTGACTGTGATGTACCTTTCAAAGTGTTTCTAACAATGTGCTTTCACACCTATGTAAGTCAAAGTAATATCTTCAGTGTTGTCCTTTGTTTTAGCCAAATTTATGGAAGTTGATTTCTTAGGTTGTTCTTCTTCAGGGAGACTAAGCTAGCAGATAATGGACCAAAATATGTGTGTGTCTGTGTGGGAAAAGAAATGCTTAGGTTTTACCCACTGGAGGAAAGGTTTTACCCACTGAAGGAGAGGATTTATATTTTTTTAAAGGAACTTTTAAAACATTTTGATCAGATTTTTTTTTTTTTAATGCCTCAATAAAATCTTAAAACAGAAGGAGGTAAATCTTAGTTCTGATTACATTACATCTAAATTTGGCACACAAATTGACTGCAATTGATTATGAATTTGGGTGAGTTGGAAACTGTCAAATTCAGGTACTGACTGGGAATTTAGCTACTGAACACAGAGCGGTTCCTTAGCTGTTCATGCAGTATGGGTGTCTGTTTGATTTAAAGCTATTTGCAACCTGTCTGATCCTCAGGATGATGGCAGAGATATTTTGCCCTTCTTCCTGTCCCAAAGACTGTGTGCCCCAGAAATTCTGCTACTATGCTGTTTGAAGATGAACATATTCTGTCTAGGTATCTTCAGCTTTCACCTAGGCTGAAATATAAGTGGAAAATGATGAAACATTTGTATCCATTTCCTTGTTAATGCCCCACTCTTGTCTTTATTTCTTACAAGTAAATTTCTTAGAACTCTGTCATGTTGCATATTGAATGAAATCACAGTTGCTAAGCCAGAGATGAGTACAAATTCCAAATAAATCTCTCTCTTTGTCTCAGTGATTACATATTTTCTTTTTTGTTTTTAAAAAAAAAGTAATTTTTTTTGCAAAAATACAGTGTAATCATCAGTATTTTTTCCCCCCATTTTTGTTTTTGTATGTGAAATACCAATCTAAGGCAGCCTCCACAGATTTGGCTGCAGGTAACTGTTTAATGCAATTATTTCCATTATTCTTGTCTCTGTTTCTAACAGCTGTTTTTAAATGCTAACAATAAAGTGGCAGACAAGAGTGAGAAAGACCTTACCAACAAATTACTGACAGAAATGAATGAGGACCAGGTACCTACCTAAATTGTATTTTGCTTCAGTTGAAGTCAAGACACAATCACAGGAAAATTGATTCCTGTGCTTCACCTTAATCATCCTCCTTAAGCCTTCTGCAGCAAGATAAACTTTTGATGCTGCAGAGATCAGCATTTCCTGTCTCTGGAAAATGATTTTTCTGAATAACAGATTGAGTTCAGCCTATGTTTTATTCATCTGCTTCAAACTGCAGATATTGGCAATAGAATGAGCATCAGTTATGCTTTTTTTAAGGAAAAGGTGAAGCACATGAATGAGAGCCAAATTAATTTTCTCAAACTGGTGGTGATTCTTTTTGATTCTTTTTCCCCTCCTTTTCCTCTTTTTTGCTCTTTGTCTCAGCACTGTGGTGTTTTGGATTCTGGGGCCTTGTTTGTGAATCTCAATGGTTTTGTGTTTGGTGTCCTGGTTCTTAGCTTGTCATCAAGAACAGATGTTCACAAAACAATGGACAGGCTGAATCAGGGAGGTAGGAATAGCCTGTTGCTTCGCTTTTCCCAAATATTGTGGAAAGTTACAAATGCCAGCTTTTGTATAAATTTTATAGTAGAATTATTTGTTCTGATTAAAAATGTAAAAAAAAAAAAAGCTGAATACAAGGGATGGTTATTTACAAATTGTGATTTTTAACTAATAGCTTTGGCTTTTTTGGACACAGCACAATGCTCTAACCACATGTAAATGTTTCTTCACATCTAATAATCTGATTCTTGACATTTCACTTTCAAAATATGTCTGAGGTGCACATCATATTTCAGAGATGATGAAACAGTATGTTTGTTTGTACAGTGTTGCTAATTAGGTTTACTGATGGATGCAAAAAGTGCTCCAACATTTTTGTTCTTAAAACCATCATAGAAATATCAATATAAACAAGAATTATAGAAAAAAACCTCAAAAGGTTACTTAAATTGGAGAGAGAGGTGTTGAATCAATGCACTGAGGCTATGGGTGAGGCAGCCACCTAACTGTGCTGGTGTGACTTATCTCTTAGATTTTGGGGGTGTGTCTGTGCTGCATTGGTTTGCAGGGCCTTGGATGGAGAATAAGTCACTTTATATGAACTGCAGATGCTGATTTTCCAGCAGCACACACACTGCAAGAGATTTCCTAATTGTTTTCCTCCCTCCCTCTTGAGGTTGTCCATTAGACGCATGAGGAAAACTTGTTTGTCCATCAGAATATTTGAGGTGCGGTTTGTGTTGCGAATGCTTCTCTCCTCTTGAAGTCTGTGGTTAGTTGTCTACTGTGATGTAATTCCTTGTAGGCTGTGGGGTTTGAAATTTTGGCTGGTGGGGAGATGATTTTTGAAGCATGTTAGCAAACTCTTGGTTTCCCTCCTGGCAGGAGGGCATAGCACAGATTTTGGAGCTGAACTGTCTTTGCATGTGTTATATGACTTCTGTACCTGCTCCTTTCAGGTGTTTCAGGGACACCTGGACTCCTTGGCAGTGTCAACCATTCAAGCCCTCACAGCAGTAATGCACAAGTCTCCAGCTGCAAAGGTAACAGTGTCTATGCACAGGGCTGTTTGCAGCTTCTTCATCTTGTTTCCAGTTATACCTTGATGGAAATGAGCAGATTGTGCTCACACATTCATGCCTGATAGGAATAGCTGATTTCTTATCCCTTTATATGTGTCTAATGGCTGAACACTGAGCCATCTTTCTTAGCAAAACTGGAAGATCTGAGTATGCTGGCAGTTGGAACCTCTGTAAAGAAAGGACATTGGTACTTGTCTCATGGATATATGGGGTAGACTTAGTGGGTATTTGGAGGAATTTTCAGGCAGCTGTTTGTATTGTAGTTTTATAAGGCTTTAAAGCAAGCCAAGACAGTATTGCTGCCAGATGGTGATTATGCTATTGCCCTGTGCCCTTCCCTGGTAGTTATTCTTGTCATTTGGTAAATGGATAGGTTGTGGTTAGTTTGTGATTATGACTGGAAGCTGAGCCCATGGAAAAACAGTATATTTATTCCTGGGTTGCTGAGTTAATTAAATTCAACCCTTGGCTGAATGATTCCCTGGACTTGGCACAGGTAAAGGGATGTGACTGTCCAGTGGAGGATAAAGGAGGAGTGGGAATCATTAATTTTTTTGCTACTTGCAGTACAGCCTAAGGGAGAGACAACAGGATCTATTATGCTCCTCCAGAGCTTTACTGAAGGTGTTTATTTCTCCACTGACTCAGGAAAGCCTGGGAAGAGTTGTGTGTTGGAGATGGGGCCTAGCTGGGATTCACAGAGAGTCAGAGTTTTCAATTGTACTTCTACTGCAATATGTGTATTTTTTCTTTTCATGTTTACCGAAGTAGTCACCTCACTTCTGCTGAAAGATTTATTCTTTTAAAAAAGTAATTTCAACACAAACTAGAGCCAGGAGAAGAGTATCCATTCCATATGATGTGTTAGCTGTTTAATAATTGAACCATAAATGGATACTACCATTTGAACTTTGCTGGTTGTTTTTTTTTTCTTGTAAAATCAGTTAGTTTTCAGGAAAACTTCTGTGGAACATTTCTCTAATTTTTTAAAGTTTTTAGGATAGGTGGTTTTTAATCTTCTCTATGAAAGTTTTTTACTGAAACATTAATATTTGAATACTTCTGTGTTTCAGTGTAAACATTTCAAGCTATAGTTTGCACTAAAAAGATGAAAAACTAAGTTCTTTATTCATTGTGATATTATTAACATTTGGATTATACCAACGTAGTTATATTCTTTTATAGGTAATTAATAAAATACAACTTTGAACTGTTATTTATCTGTGTGCTCCAGTGAAATGCTTCTCATCTGCAGCATTCTAGAGACATAGATTGAACAGGTTATCAAAAATAGATTTGTAACCTGTAATTATTACATTCTAATTATTATGTGTCTAATATTGCATTAAACTGTCTAAATTAAAAGTTGCTTGTCTACCTGCTGCAGTAGACAAGCAGTTTTTGTGCATTTTACTTGTTAGTGAGATGGGAATTTTTATCCCCAGGAGGTCTTCAAGGAGAGGATTGGGTATGCACACATATATGAGGTACTGAAATCACTGGGTCAGCCGTCACGGGAATTGCTGGAGGAACTCATGAATATGGTGAGCTGTGCTTGCTTTGAAGCAGAAATCTTTCATCTTTCAACAGTACTTCTGGCCCTGTCTTATTGTGTTTCATGTCTGAGTTCCCTGCTGTTTTTCAGGCTGTTGAAGGTGACCACATGGCTGTTGGGATACTAGGCATTAGTAATGTCCAGCCCTTATTGCTGCTGATCCAGTGGCTTCCAGAGCTAGAATCCCACGAGCTGCAGATTTTCATCTCCAATTGGTTGAGGCGAATCTGCTGCATTGACAGGCAGAGCCGTGCCACGTGCGTCAACGCAAACATGGTCATCCGCATCATCGAGACCCTCAATTCCCACTCGGTGCTCCACTGCACCTGTGCGGAGAACCTGATTGCCCTGCTGGGCTCCTTGGGGAGCCAGTCCATGGGCTCAGAAGAGCTGCTGCAGCTGGTGCGGCTGCTGCGGCCGGAGGAGCCGCGGGGCGCGCACCCGTACGTGGTGCCGGTGATGCGCGCGCTGCTGGCCATGGCGCGCAAGCAGGGCCTGGCCAGCGCCCTGCAGTACTTCAACCTGCACCACAGCATGGCCGGCATCGCCCTGCCCGCCGTCCACAGGTGGCCGGGCTCCGCCTTCTCCTTCAACGCCTGGCTCTGCCTCGACCAGGACCGGGTGGACCCCGGCACGACGGGCAAAAGCGGCAAGAGGAAGCAGCTGTACAGGTACAGTTACTGCTACAGCCTGCAGGGGTGGGCCATCTGTGCCCTGTGGCGTTTGGTACCGTGACATGTGCTGCTTCTGCTTAATCTCATCGAAGGCAATACTTAATGCTTGGTCTGGAAAAGGGAGAGCTTTCATTGGTCGCCACAGCCAAGTTCTGTTACAGAACTTAAGTGTGGTTTCTCTGTTGTAATGTCTTGTCATCTGCAGTTTCAACATCCATAACTCCAAATTTTGGGAAGGTTCATGGCTTAAACAAAACAGCATTAAAAACCAAAACCCAATCCCTCCAACCTCCCACCCAAAACCAGAACAAGCTTTCACACAGTTTGTTGTAAAGGTAATAAAGTCTGGATTTGTATAAGTGCGCAAGTGAGAAGGCACCTTCATGGTGCTTAAATAGTGCATATTGACATGAATGCTTCTTGATGTAATTTAACTTCTTAGGTATTAATAGAAGCAAACAAAGTGTCTTTTTGGTTTTTTTTGGTTTTTTTAGTTTTTTTTTTAATAAGAGAAGTAACAGTCACATAGTAAATATTGCACCACCACCAAACAACTTGAGTGGATTGTCTTCTTAATGATTGTATTGTTAGGTGGTAGTTTTGATGAAGTAAGTCCTTGATTGTATGTCTTTTGTAGTTTTTTTACAGGAAGTGGTATGGGGTTTGAAGCCTTTATTACATGCTCGGGGGTATTGGTGGTTGCAGTGTGCACAAAGAGGGAATATGCAACAGTGATGCTGCCTGACCATTGTTTTTTTGACTCACTCTGGGTAAGATTTGATACTGACAAACACTTTGTTTAGGATTGTATTGTTGGCTCCGAAGTCAAAATTGTTTTTTTGATCATTTAACAAATAGTCTGTTTTATAATATTGTAGTAATTCATTGCATAAGAGCAGTTTTAATCTCAAATAATGCAAGCAATTTTCAGATAGATTAGTTATCAGTTGAGCTAACTTATGCATGTATGTTAGGCATTTTTGTTGATTAAGTTTGTTACAGCATTAGAGGTTTTTATATTAAATTAAAACAGGCATAGATGGCTGTGGTGCTGTTTCTGCCTTACTTTTTTCTATTCCCATGATTAAGAACTGATGTGCATTACTATGAAAGAGCTGTATCTTTCTCTTCCAAACCTGTTTTTATGTAAACATTACATTTACTACTTTGAAATAGAATCAGCAGGTGTTCTTGTTATATTCTTGTTGATGGTTTGGATTTATTTTCTTAAATGCTTTCCTCCAGCTTAGTAGAGATAAAGTTAAATAGTTTCATATAGTAATTTCACTGCTCTTAATAATGACTTAATTATTTTTTATTGCAGCACAACATAACTATTGTCCACGTGCCTGGAAAGAGGCCCTTTGGTCAGAGCCTTGTGTATATCTATGTCAATGGACAGCAGAAGGTCTCTGCCCCACTTCGATTCCCTGCTATGAATGAAGTAAGTTCCCTTCTGAGCCATTGCCTGGTAGGATGAGCTCTCATACAGCAGTGAGTCTTCAGACTGCTGCTAGTAATGTTCAGCCATGGATACTGTCCAGAATTATCCTTTTGGAGTGTAACTAACCATTAAGTAATTATTGTTTAGTCATCTCTGTTTAAAAATAAAAACGTCTACCAGGTGACATTGATTAAATAGTGGGGTTTTCCTCAAAATAATTGCCTGAGTATATTGACATAATTTATGATGACATCATCATAAGTGGCAGCTCTACCAGTAGGATTGATGTAACAGTACTCAATGGAGAATATTCCCTGTTATTTTCATGTATTTTTACTGGGTTTTTTTAATGTTTCCTTAATGTGCTATTCCTTATTCCTTTAGTAACTGAATAAGCACTTTATGTACAGTTAATCTAACCATTTGAATGTATACACATTTAACAATACACTAGCCATCAAAATGAGTGTATGTCATGTTTAATTTCCTCTGTAAGCTTTGTTCCTTCATTTTGGGAAACAAATTTATATTAAACTGGGCTATAAGACCCAACATTCTTCCCTCTTTTTTAAGTTCTAATTTGATATTTGTTAAGTCTGTTGAGAAAACAATTAAGTTGGATGCTGTAATGGTAAAATCAGTATAAAACTTATAAATGAGAGGAAGTGTAGTTTTCATTTCAAGATAAAACTCTGGATTTTGGGCCATCTGTAGAATAAACATTATAAATCTCAAGGTAACTAGAAATAGGGCAAGTAATCTTACCATGAGAGCATCTGTTTGAGTGGACTAAGTGATACGAGAAATGTGCAGTAGCAGGTATGCTGGGCTAGTATTTTGGAATATAATCCAGAAGAGGAGTATTTACAGAGGGGTATCAGGAGCTGGCCCTCCTGCTGTGCTCCTGCCAGAGGTCATGCAGCACTTGAAATAGTGCTGCAAATTGCTCTTAGTTGGAAAAAGGGTGTTCTTTCTATTATGAGAAGTATATGCTCTGGTTTTTGGCCTACTGTGATGGATTGCTTGGCAGAACTTGTTGCTTGGGGTTTCATTTATTTTGTTCAGATTTGCTAGATGCAGTCTTCAGATTTAAAGCAGAGATTTACAGTATGTGTTTTGTTTTCTTTCTTCCATGTATGACTCTCCAGTCTTTCACTTCTTGCTGCATTGGTTCAGCTGGTCAAAGAACAACAACTCCTCCTCCCTCTCAGATACCAGATCCCCCTTTTTCCTCCCCAATCATGCCCCACCGGACATCGCTTGGGGGCATTCTCGCTCCAGGAGCTTGGGGTGGGGTGCTTGGAAAACCAGAGTTCATCACCAAAATGATCTCAGCAGGGACTCAGGACAGTGAATGGGGGTGTCCAACATCTTTGGAGGGCCAACTTGGATCAGTTATTATCTTTCATGAAGCACTGCAGCCTTCTCAGGTGAAAGCATTATATTTAGCAGGTGAGTGGTGATTGTACTGGTTTTAGCAAAGTAAAAGGAATGAGTTATGAACAAGACCACACTAAGCTTTGCTTTACACAAACACATAATGAAGAACTTACAATCCAGAAGAACTGCAGAGCTGACCTAAGTGAGAGGGCTTTAAAGCAAATAAGCTTAACATTTAATAAGTATGTTATGAAGTTTGATTTTAAAATGTTACATTTCCATAAGCTCATCCGTTTATCATATGAGCAGACCTGTAAAATTAAACATTAGGGAATAACTGCACTTGTAAATTTCTGAATTTTTGCTGCCCTTTGCTCACATGTGTTTACAGTTGAGACTCTTTAAAAGTATTGCCCTTATTTGTTAGGCTACTTAAAGGTGATTTATGCTTAAGGATTCTTCCATAAGAATCAATAATTAAGTGGTCATTTTGAAGAAAGTACTCTGAAAGCTATGTGGTACAGTTCAAAGTGTGAAAGGTATTAAGTTGCATAATGACTCAAGGTTGTTACAGATTGGCATTAAAACACTTGCACCATTTAAAGGAAGTATTTTGTATTGCTAAACAAAACTATCTTGAAGGTTAATCATTTTCTGGGCATTTAGGCTTGATGACAGAGATTAGTGACAAATATGAGATAGGTGTTTTTTTGCCTTCAAGCAGCTCTCATGTTTGTACAAACACCTCTTCTTTGTGCAGTTTAGCATTTCATGTAGGATGTATTCCTTTTTAAGCAGACTCTCTGAAATGAATGATTTAAGTCATAGAAACTCTACTTGAAAGCATGTCTCAAATAGATATGGTTCAGACTGTCCCATTTGTTCTTCCAACAAGTTTGGTAGTATAACATTTGTAAAGGGCAACATTAATAACCACTGGACTCTTAAAAATAGGTCATATGATTTTATATACTTTTTTTAATAGGTCCAAACTGTTTAACTCCATGGAAGTCTCAAGAAGCTGAAGTAGCAGACCTCCCCAGTAAGGTGCTGCTTCATTATACACCAAAGGTATGAAACAGGACATAATTTCTCTTTGACTACACAGCGTGCATTGCTTTCAGTGTTTGCACTGTGGCTTTTATGGGAAGATAAGGGGCAGTGAGAGCTTTCTTAAACTGTAGTCTTGTGCAGACATAGTAGGTTTGCAAAAGGATGGAATTATCTTGTACAATAGAGAATGTCAAATCTAAAATGGCATATTCTTTAATATTAAATTATTAATATTAATATTAAATACTTTAATATCAACACACTGGCACAAAATCTTGTGTTCAAGCAGCTGTAGATGAGTGATGATATCATGGCTTCTTTATGTGTTTAACAGGCCTGCAGAAACCCTATTTGCCTTGACCTGTCTGCAAATCTTTTACATGGAAGACTAACTGGAAACAAAGTAGTGAATTGGGACATCAAGGTAAATGTCTTGTGAAGAGGCAGAACCTGATGCAGAAATAACAGTGGTTGTGTGTGTTCATCTAACTTTCAGAATGCTGGAAGTTAGTATCATAATGTAAATTATATTTAACAGATGCATCATGTTTTTTTACTAAGAATTCATGGGCTAACACTGTAGCTGAAGTACTGTTGCCTTTACATTACATTTATTGAGAACTTATGAATGCCACTGCATTTACTGTCACAGTACATGAAGATATTTTGTGGTAGCTGACAATTCTTCATAATAATGTTGAATGCGTGTTGTGTATCAAGAGCATTTTTTCATCTCTAGGGAATTCTGTCATGGTTTTCTTGCTGTCATAAACTTTGAGTTAGATGAAGATTACTAGGGTTTAGTTAACACTTCGGACTTGTCAGTAGAATACCACATTTTTTCATCTTGAGGAAAATGTATGCACTGTAAATAAGATCTGCCTTTTTTTCTAAGAACTGTGAACAATTGACTGTACTGGCAAACTGATTAATAAGGAAATCTTGCTGGACCTACACCCTACATATCCACTGTGCATATCTCTACAACCACTTGCTGAGACTAATGTTAAGAAAATGCAGACACTCGTTCGTTAATTTTGCTATGATATGAATAGTTCTAAAATTTGTCCTCTACACCAGCTCCACAGTATTGTCTCTGGACCAAGCTGGGAAAATGAGTGGGTGTCTCTGACTAGCTTGCTAAAACCCTGATTTTGAAATGATTTGAAGTGGTTGTGAATCACTTCTAGAAATCATGTGTTTGGAATATATTATACCTTACCACAAGAAGCATTGTTTGAACAACAGAATCCAGAATCAATTAAATTGGAAACATCCTCTGAGGTCATCAAGTCCAACCTGTGACCAAACACCATCTTGTTAACCAGACTATGGCACTAAGTGCCAAATCCAGTCTGTCCTTAGCACAAGACAGCCCCTGGCAGTGTTTATCTCCACTTGTGAGAAGGAGGGGAAAAAGGGGGACTTGGGAGATTTGAATTTTAAGGAGAGGCTTAGAATTGATGTATGTGTAGAGTTATTTAAAAAAAAAATGTATTATTTGATTGCCTGAAGTTGAAATGTTGCAGGAAGATGATTAAAACAGAGATGTGTATAATCTTCATCTTATCTTACTGCTTGCTGCAACTTAGAAATCAGAGAGATGTTTTTTCCTGTTTTTCAAATATATTTAGCAGAAGATTCTTGTTAAGTTTTTGTGTCCTTCAGTTTTCAGTGTTTATATGGGGGAGGAGGAAGGAAATGTACAAAATGTACTTTCAGAACAAGAGCTGACAGGATGGCCCATGTGTAAGTGGCCTGTGAGACATTCTGATTGGTTTGTGAGTACTCCTGTATGCAGAGTAAATTTTTGCTGTAGTGGAAGGGATTTTATTTATGGTGATTATGCTGTTTATCCTGCTTTTTCTCTTGATTCAGGATATGATCAACTGTATTGGTGGAATGAACGTGCTGTTTCCATTGCTGGAGCAGATCAGTTTTCTTGGTGCACAGATGCCTGAGAAGTCTGAAGGAGAAGCTCTGCCTCCAGAACTTGTAACTCCTGTAGAGGGTGACTGGGTGGTGTTTTCATCCCCAAAGGCATCAGGTAGGAAAGTGAAGCTGAAGTGACCTAATTTTTGAGCTTGATTTTACAAGTCCTTTTGTGAATAACAGGTCTGTTTATTATGTGCTGAATTTTCCAGAGCATCTATGTAAAGCTGAAAGGCTCTTTCTGTTCCTAGATACCTGACATGGATACTGAATACCAGGAGTTCAGTACTATATAAAAAATAATATAACATATTTCAAGTATAGATATATTTAATAGCATTATTTTTCTTTTCATTATTTACTGTTACAGGTGCCAAGGTATGACATTGTTTTAATTTCTATTCTGATTATTTTGAGAAATTGTTTGATGTAAAACTTACTAATATCAACAGGAGAAGCTTTCCTACAGCTTGAGAGCTGGATCACACAGGCATGTGGGGACAGCAGCATCAGAACTGCACTATTTAGCCTTTAGCCAAACTTATATTTTCCTAATAAAATATTCAACTCCTACCTCTTCCACACATAGTCACATTTTGGATTAAAATAAAAAGAAACTGAAAAGATGCTTTAAGATTAGATTTTTTTAAAGCTTTGCTAATATTGAGAATTAACTTTGACCTTAACAAAAACCACTGAGAAAGCAGACCTTGCAAGGCAGAACACTACTTTTTTACACAGATGAAATGGTGGAGAAGAGTGAAAAAAATAGATCTTCTCTGTCTCTAATTTTTTGCATACCATGGCTAGGAAGTGTCAGTTTGCAGCTACAGAGGGAAAATAACTGAGCATTTGCAAAAGATTGTAACAAAGAAGTTTGTAACCTACAGTCATGGATGAAGCAACTGAAGTCAGGACTGGGATCACTTTGCTCTGGAGGGGCATGGAATGGCTATGATTCTGCACGGGAAAAAATCTAAAGACAGGCTACAGCTAAGGAACAGGAGTTCAGAAGTTCAGGAAGTAGTGAGGAATATAAACAGTTGATTTTACTTTTTCCCCTCTATTTTTATGCAGTGATCCAATGATAAACCATAAGACTTTTGCTACTGTTGTTCTGTTCTGCAGAAGCACGTCTAGAGAAGAACATAGTTGCAACTTTCATCTTGATGATAAAACACTTTATTCAGGGACATCATGTTAATCAAGAAAATCTCATTCACTCCCATGGAGTTGCCACCCTAGGAGCCTTGTTACAGAAGGTGAGCAAACTTGAGAAACATCCTTTAGTAATGAATTTTGTGGATGAGGTTCTGATTTTGAAGCATAGCCAGAATGCCACAGTCTTTAAAGGCCTCCTTAGTAAGAATTTTATTTCTTGTGTTTCTAAAAGCAAAAAGATGTGAGAAGTTGGTCTTTATCTGCAAAGTGAAATACAATGTTTCATTTTCTGTAATGTTCTGGTTTTTTGATACAGCTATTTTGTTGTTTGGTTATTCAAATGAGACTACTTTTGTGTTTATTTTATTGCTTTAATGGAGCCGAAATTGCTGTAGAAGATAAAATAAACTTCTGTTTTTTAAAATAAAACTTTATTAGGACATTCAGTATTTTGAGTGCTGACACCTGTTGTTATTTTGCAAGGTGCCAAGCATCTTAATGGACGTGAATGTCCTGATGGCTGTACAGTTGCTGATAGAACAAGTCTCAGTAGAAAAGAACATGCAGCTTTTGCAACAGATGTATCACCACTTGCTTTTTGACTTCAGCATCTGGAACAGTGGTGACTTTCCCTTCAGAATTGGTGAGTTCTTGGCCTGAGGCAACTGTGTGAAGGCACAGGACTCTTCACATGACACAAATCTTTATCTTGGTTCTAA
The DNA here is from genome assembly GCF_037042795.1 of Molothrus aeneus. Taxonomy (NCBI): domain Eukaryota; kingdom Metazoa; phylum Chordata; class Aves; order Passeriformes; family Icteridae; genus Molothrus; species Molothrus aeneus. The sequence continues at coordinate 14,520,947 of NC_089652.1, read as the reverse complement.
AAGAAACCTTTATGTTGTAGGACATATACAGTATCTTTCTACAATCATCAAGGACAGTAGAAGGCTCTTCAGAAAGAAGTATGGTGTGCAGTTTCTTCTAGACACACTCAGGATTTATTATGGGTATGAATTTTACTACTTCTGACTCCTCATTTATTTTACGTGGCTCTTGGGGATTTTTGCCATCATTTTAAAATTAATAAATAAAACCACAGGTTGGATTTTGTTGGTTGATTTTGTTTACAAAATTGCATTAATTTTTTCCCATTTGACTTACTACTTTGCCTTGCCTTGAATTTTTATGCTAAGATTACGTAAACTTTTTCAGTGACATTAGGAGTGCTTGTAAAAGTAATTACAACTACAAAATTGTAGGACTTGTGTTAAACAATGCAAATTAAGTCATAGATCATTACCATTGTAAAAAGTTTAGCATTTTAAGTTCTTTTAAATGCTTGTAGAATTTTGAAGTAGGACTTCTTTAGAAATTTAAAATTGTAACCTTTCAGTGCTGATGATTTATATCTGCTTATGAATATAATTATGTGTTTGAGGAAGATTGGCTAGAGACTTTGCTGTTTCCTGTGGGAGGTGGGAACCTGCAATCCTGACCTACATCCAGATCAGTACAAGTCTGCATTTCAGGGCTTGGATAGACTTGCAAAGTCTGATCTAATTATTACTGTTCAGTTGCTTGAGTTCAGTAAAAATTGAACACTTGTGCACGTTGCCTGGGTAAATGATAAATTACCAAACTGGCACCATCAAATTGCTATTAAAGAGCCATGAAGAGCGTCCTTAGGTTGTCTTTCTGGTCTGTTGGCAAGCAGGACTGGCTGTAAAGACGGCGATTTGGCTCCTGATGACCTGAGGACAATACGGACATCCCTGTATGGACTGATCAAGTATTTTCTGAGCAAAGGTGGAACACATGAAGAAATTCAGAGCATTGTAGGATACATAGCTGCCACCAGTGATGAGGAGCAGGTATGCAACATGGCATCAATTAACAGTTTAAACTGGACGTGTTTTGGTTTTGCATCTTGGCATTTAGAAATCTTGCCTTGTTTTCTTAAAAGAAGGGTGAACAAAGAAGGAAATGACCACGAACAAAAGTTAACTGATGTATGGTTCTGTTTAGATGTAGGTAAGATAAGGATGTGCCATTAGAAAAATTATCTTAGTTTACAAAACCAAATGAATTGATTTTCAGCCTACCAGGAATTGGGATGTAGTTTCTATTTTATAGCATCAGCAGCACTCAATCTTGCTTTGTGTCCATGCTTAATGTGATAAGGTATTCTATATAGAGAAAAAAATGTATTAAAAATTTGTTAAAGGCGCTAATACTGAGCAACAAAATGTCTATTAACCAGCAAAAGTAAAACTTAAAAGCCAAGAAAATTTTCCTAAAACAAAGCATGAAATCTAAATGAACTGGGTATTAATTTGGTTGTCTTAATTTTGTAGCTCTGCGGAATTTTGGATGTTCTCTTCAGCCTACTTCATTCCAGTCCAACCCCAGACCAGCTTTTTTTATTGCTCTTTGAACCAGGGAATGCTGATATTCTTTATGCTCTGTTACTGCATCAAAGATACTCTGACAGGCTTAGAGAACTTGTGTTCAAGGTAATGAATTGAATGATACGTTCCTAAATTAATCAATTGAACATAAATTTGTGTTTTCCATTGGTCTGGCAGAAGTGTATGTAATTACAAAGATACTAATCATCCAAGTTTGCTTTTTTCTTTAATGTTAGCTAGATGGCATTGTCACAAAGGAATTAGTGTTCTCTTAAAATAAAGTGTTGGGATCTTTAAAAAAACTATCCATGTTGTTTGAGTTAGTTTGTCAAATAAACTCTAAAAACTGTGGACCAGCATGCTATATCATACACAAGTTTGTGAGATAAGGATGCTTTTTTTGTGCTCAATTTGCATTTGTGTCTACTTTTCCTTACAGATTGTGGAAGAGATGCTGAAATGTACCAAAGTTTATGAGCGGAGCAAGCACCGGATGAGGCTCAGAGAAGTGGGGTACTCTGGGCTGGGACTCCTTCTGAATGAATCCCCAGTTACTGTTTCTCTTATTAAAAACCTTCTTAACCAAGTTCTGTATGCAGGTAATTGGCAAGTGCTATATCTGACATTAGTACACTTCTGCTGCTCAGAGGCCAACATCTCTGGTTTTTGTTGAGGAAAACCAGAGGTGTTACTTGTAGAGCTGTTCTGCTCAAAGTTCCTATTAGTCTCAGCTAACATTTTCTTAGTTAGCTGAAGTTTGTTCCTTTTACTATCCCTGGATGCAGTCATAACTTCCAAGGCAATTTTTAAATATTTATCTGTTACATTCTTTAGTGTAATATTGCTTATGGTGGCTTTTTTTCTTTTTTCCCTACAGATCCTGCTGTCAATTATAAAGATCTCCTAGCTGTAGTGTATCTGGCTCATAGATCAGATATAAACATGAGAGTGATTATCTGCAGAAGGGTTAGTTGTCTTCTTTAGAACTGGAATACTGTCCTTCAAGCCTATAAACTGTACAGTGTGATAACTAAATTATTTCTTTGAAACACAGTGGCAGTATTTGTTGTTACTGTTTTCTTTAGCAGTGATTTATTTTAAGAATTAGACCCATCTGTCACTTACTGTTGAATTTTGTGTACTCAAGAACTTTAAAAAGTCAAAACAAAAAGTGAAGCTTCTATCATGATTCTCAAATAGCTTGTATTTTCTGCAAGTTAGAGATAGTAGGCTCCTTGAATTTACTGAGTTTTCTCAAAGCTTGTATCACTGGAATTAGTACTGAATGGTAGCTGTGAGACACCATATAGTCAAATAAGGTTTCCCAAAATGAAGAAGTGAAACTATAATGTATACTACGAGTAAGCTATTAATACTGTAATTTTATTAATAGTTCCCAATCAAGTATATTTTCCAATTTAGATTTTTTTTTAGACTATAGGGGAATGTGATTATTTATCGAGATAACTGGCTTTTGGAGGAATTGTTGCAGAAGAGTTGCTGAAATATGGCAACTTACCAATATGGTTTTATAGCTTCTTTTCTCCCCTACTCTTGAGAATTTTTTACTTTTTGTTTTCTTTTTTCTCAACTATATTTTTTTATGAGGAAAAATTACTTTGTGGCTGGTTTGCTTATTATTAGCTGATTATGGCTCTTTATATAAGCTTGTAAGAAAAGAAGTTGTAAGATTGTAAAATGTTTAGTTGAAAAGCCAGATGGATGCAGTTACAAGCTAAAATTAATGTGTAGGTATGGGATATCTTCTATCCTTAGATTTTGCACCTTTTGCATTCCCAATTGGATGCAGCACAAGAGATTTCTCAGCAGCTGGGCTGGCAGGACACTTTGGTTAGACTGTTCCTGAAAGAAAACTCAGAGGTCCGGATTGGCTGTAAGGAGAACAGGACTGATTCCTCCAGGGAAGAGGATAAAAAGCCTCCTACTGAAGAGCTACAGAAACATCAAGCTGATAAAACAGAGAGAGATAAAGCTGGCAGCTTTGCATCAGTTAATGGTCTCTTTGATCAGTGGAGTTTAGAAGACAACAAATCCCTGGAGGTCCCTGCCCATTTCTCTGTTAAGCCGCTGGAAGATGCATCCACAGCAGAGATGTCTTTCGGTTCGGAGGGCCGAGAAGAACTGTGGCACAGTAATCCTTCACATCTGAGTTTGGATTTGTCCAGTGTTGACTCTTATGAACTGGCTGATGGTGGGAATCAGATGACAGACAGCCAGCCCAGCACTCCCTCACCCACAGAGAGCACAAAGCCCTTCTCTGGGCAGCCTGACAAAGAGCTGGGTGTTACAAATGATGTGGGCTTGGCTGCTGAGCTTTCTCTCTTTGAAAACCAAGGAGTAAGTAACTATGGGGCTGGTTTCTCCAACTGTTGGAAATTTCATTTTGTTCTTTCAATCTCCCTAATGAATCATTATTAGTTTTATTTGTCTCTCCTATCATCCAACAGGAAAGTGAACAAAATGGCTCTTTTATAGTGGATAGGGGTACTTCCTTTTGTAATGTGTCTTCTTTTTTGATTGTCCACTTGGGGTAGCTTTGGTGTTTAAAAAAAAAAAGAACAAAAAAGCAAATAAATAAGGCCAACCTCCCAACCATAAGAAACCACAAAAATCCCTGCAAACTCTTCTCCCTCTATATTTAAACATCCTTTATCATCCAGAGGAGGTATGGAGCAGACTTGCTGTGAAAAAAATCAAGGCTGGCTAAAAGGCAGTTTGTTTTACATCATACAAGCAAGCTACAGTCTCTTATATTTGTGTTTTCCTGAGCTTTTCAATTGGACTTTAGAGTCCACTTGAAGACTGCAGAGTTTCAAATGTTGAAACATGAAAGCATAAGGGCTGTGATGAATAAGAAATGTTTTGAAGGTTTTCTATACTAGAAGGGCTTTAAATATTTCACTTCTTTTGTAGGGGAGTGAGAATGAACTCATACAGTTACTCACAGACATCCTACTGTGTATAATGTGGAAAGGTATTGAAAAATCTGATGATGATGCTTGGATTGAGAGAGGACAGGTATTCTCTGCTCTCACCAAACTGGGGATGTCTAACGAGTTGCTGCGGCCTTCTGATGAAATAAAACTCAAGTGAGTGTGCAGTTCATCCCTTTTGTGGATAAACAGAAATGAGGGACATGAGTGAAGCTGGGAAGGGGTGGGTGGTTTCCAACAATATGTACTTTTCTCTACTGTCTCTTCACATACTGTCAGAAATACATTCCTGTACCTGTTTAGGAGGTGTGTCTTGAGGCCAGAAGGTTTTAAAACTATCACTGTTTTCATGAGTCTCTCAATCGCTTTTATCTCATTGGCTTATCAAGAAGATGGCAGTTATGTAACTGCAGACTAAGAGATTCAATTAAATGCTTAATTGGATTTTTTAAAAGCCACTTACACTCAGAACATGTAATACTTACTTTGGGATTTCGTTTTCCATGCAGCTTGCTGGAGAAGATGTTAGAATGGTCAGTCACTGATAACAGAGATTCAAAAGCTCTCCCTACGCATGCTGAAAATGCCTTCAAGCTCTTGCTAATTGTACAAGGTTTCCTGCAGGCAGAAGGACTAATTAATTCAAATTTATGGACAGAAAAGGTACAGTAACTGCATAATGGAAGTACTGTATATGGGCTGAAATGGTAACAAGAAAGTTGTTTGGTTTGGAAACTGTCACCCTTCTAGTCATATTAAACCACAGATATTACAGAGTAAGGATTTATAGTAGAATGGATTAGAGTGCCCTTTCATGAATAAAAGATGTGAATATTTACCACAGGGAATATAGTAAATTTTGCAAATTAAGTAGGCATGTAAGTAGTACTCTTTACTGAGAATCCAGGTTTCTTCAGACTGGAGAAATATTTAGAAAATGTAAAAGCTAATGGAACAGCAGCAGTTGTAGGCTAAACAGATTTTGCACTGTTCATCAGCATTTATGACTCTCTGAGCATCCTGAATGAAAGACCAGCCAAAACTCTGCCCTTGGTTGCAAGTTGGGAAATGTCACTTCTGGGTTTTGACCTATATTAGAGTTTCAACAGGTACAGTTTATCTCAACATTTATGTAATCTCTGGCACTGGTCATGCTTCCTTCACAGTCTGAGTTGGCATTGCTTTTCAGTTTTTCTAAGCAAAAAAAGAGAGATATTATTTGGAAGCCATCATTATTTCTCTAGAAATCCTTAAAAATACTTTGTAAGACTACTTGCTTTAAGAAAAAAGTATAATGTCAAGAGTCATTAACACAGTAACTCCAATGCTGTGTTAGAGAGTATGTCAAGGTGTATTAGTTTTAAACAAACACATCTGGATAGCGAAATGTGCCATTTGCCTTGGGAATACCCACCTTTCACAAGGCTTGTGTCACTTTTGCTATCTAAATACTGACAGAAAGAAGTGCCTCCTAAAGTGGAGTCGTTTAAATTTTCTAAGGATATGGCATTTACTGGAGTTAACTTATAGGAAAAGCAATAAGCATATATATACTCTCTCTCTTCCTGTACACACACACAGATATATATATATATATAGAGATATATATATAGATATATAGATATATAGATATGCACACTTTATTTAGGGGAGATACTTGACTTAATGTACTGGGCTGGGTAGATTTTTGTTGTCAGGAATTTCTTTAAATTACTGGTTTAACTGCAGTGTTCTCAAATGATTTTCTGGGTTTGGTTAAGTTACAAATGTGAACACAGCCTCTTGTTCAGCTCTTTGAAATTATTGTGTCTCCAGCTAGAGTAGTTATTGTTACTTTTATTCCAGTTTATTTTATTTATTTTAATGTTATGCTTATTTTCTGTTTCTGTAATAGCTCTTGGAAGAACTAGTGACTCTCATGGATAGTCTGTCAGTCTGGTACTCTGCTGGCCTAGAAGCAATTAGGCTTTCACAGGTGCAAGTCCAGCTCCTCCTTGGATTTATTGCACAAGACAACTTACAGGTTTGTTGCAAATTCTTGCAAGTGGTACTTGAGTTTTAAGGGCACATTTGATGTAACTGTTGTGGTTTTTGGGAGAGCTGCTCACACCAGTGAGCAGACCTGTGGCAGTCCCTCATCCTTCTATTGGGAAGATGTTTTATTGGCTCTTTGCTTTTGCAGGTTTACTCTACAGTCCTGCCAGTGTGCACCTGTGGAACACAAGAAGGAGGTAGAGGGCTTCTGTTTGAGGATGGGAATATGAAGGCAGGAGTGGCAGGAAAAAGATGGGTGCTCAAGGAAGATCACACTCATTTTTTGCTGTCTGTTTTTGTAGGTCTGTGCTATGGCAGCAGCCAAACTAAACACCCTCCTTCAGACCAAAGCAATTGAGAGCCAGCCTGAAGCATGCTACCTCCTGGGGAAGTTGGAAGGCATTTTGAGTAGGTCAATTGAAGAGAAGACAGAAACTTACTCATTTTTGATTCCCCTTGTTCGGACATTGGTATCCAAGGTTTATGAACTTCTCTTTATGAACCTGCACCTTCCTTCACTGCCTCCTACCAATGGCAGCCCATCTTTCTTTGAGGACTTTCAAGAATACTGCAGATCTGATGAGTGGCAAGTTTATATTGACAAATATGTAAGTAATAAATTCTTTTTGTATCATTTGCTCCCTCTTTTCAGCCATGAAAGCAGAGGAACCCATTCAGAAATTACATGGTACTTTTTATTTTGTTTTGATGGAACCAGATTATTCCAAATATGAAGCAATATGAAGAGAATTCATTCCGTCATGATAATGAGCAAATGGCACTTTATTGGAAAGATTGTTATGAAGCATTTATGGTGAACATGCACAAGCGAGACCGGGAAAGAGGAGAAAGTAAGCTTAAATTTCAGGTAAGGTTTTCAGTGAGTGTGAGGTTCTCTTAAAAGAACTCTCTCGAGAGCTGCCTTCTAAAAGATGGAGAAAATTCATTTCAGGATGATCCAGTTCAAGTAACTGTAAACAGGTTAATTAAATTAAGATTTTATGGGCAGTGGAACTATATGCACTTCTAGGATATATTTACTAATTCTGCTCTGTCTATTAACAGTCTTACATGCAATCAAAGAGATTTCAGTACAGTAGGCCTTCCTTTTCATCAGCAAGGTAGAAATATCCTCAACCATAAGCTGCATCCTCTTTGATTTGTGTTTTGAATTATTAAAACCTGATTTCCATTATGAGCTGTTTGTTTGGGATTTTTTTAAACCCTATTTTAATACAATTAAAGCATTTACAGCAGTGAATGTTTCTTACTTAATGTGTGGAAAAATTGCTTCTAAACTGACCTTTCTATATAAGGTCCAGATTGAGTTTTAGCATTAGAGCTAACTTGTAATTTCAGGCAATACCGTAGTGAAGTTACATGTCTCTTTGCTTTTTTAATAACAAAACTTGCAGGTCTATTTTATTCAAATAGCTAAAGGAAAAATACCATGAGAGTCACATTCAAAAATACAGAATTTAAGAAAAATCCTACCTATTATAATAGAGTTTCTCATACTGACTGCTTTCCTGATGATGAAAATTGCTTTAGTCTGGATTCAGCATTGATAATACTTTCTTCACATCTTTAAATCAAAGTCTGGCACTATTTCTTCTAGGTCTAAGCTTTTTAAAATTTCTCTCCTAAGTATTACCTTAAAATTTCAGAATGTTTTATCGCTAAACCTTTTCCGTTTCTTCTTGTTTTCTGAGAATTCTTGGGAAGCTGTTTTCCATGGTCAGAGTAAACTCAGTGCTGGATCTATTTGCACTGGTGTTTCAGGAGCACTTTGTGGAGCCGTTCAGCAGGAAGGCTCGGCAGGAGAACCTGCGATACAACAGCATGCTCAAACAGCTGAGCAGCCAGCACACAGCCACGCTGAGGCAGTGGAGAGCAGCCCAGCTGTACTTGTTCTCTGAGCGTGGGCCTTGGGCTGAAAGGTGAGACCGGACTTCCTAGACTGGGTGTGATTCTTAAAAGGGGTTTGCTCACTGTTTCATGTGGTTAAAACCAGGTCAGATTGACTGCAATAACCATGCTTGAGGTGTACAGTCTTGAGTGACAGGACAAGGGGAAATGCCTCAAGTCATGCCAGGGAATGTTCTTATTAGAAAGTAATTTTGGGGTGATTGTGATGATGGTAGTTTGTCAGTTGGACTTGATGCTCTTGAGCATCTCTTCCAACCTTGCTAATTCTGTGAAAATAAATACTGTTTACAAAATAAAGAATGATGGTCAGAGCTGCAATATGAAACAAAAGCAATAGCTGCATTTTAATCTTTTATTTTTTACAATGTACTACTGGATGACCAGTATTTTTCTAAATAGGTACTCTTTTGTAATCAGTTCTTTCCTGTAGGTCTTTATTCAGATTGTTTTTATGAATATTCTTGTTTTCCTAGGAAACAGCGTCCTGTTCACTGGAAACTTTCAAATGTGGAAAATTTTTCACGTATGAGACTAAAACTAGTGCAGAATTACAACTTCAACTCTCATCAGGATGCTAGTGACCTGAGAGATAATTTAGGTATAAAGTTGTATTTGCTATCTCACTTGAGTTCTTACCAAAGAAAGGTACCCACTTTCCTCTTTGTGTTTAATAAGCAGTATATGCTTATATACGTAAATATTGATTTTTTTTTAATTTCATCTATACTAAAATCTATATTATAAGAGCGGTTCTTTGACCTTAAACAACATTTTCCTACTAAGTAGAATTCTTTTGCCCTGGTTCGTTGAAATGTGGGGTTTTGTTGAGCAATAAATAAAAGTCAACTCCTCTGTTTTAAAATAAGAAGTCACACAGCTTTCTTGTATGAGATTTTGCTTCTTTCTTGAAGAAATAAAGATCACAGTAAGCAGTATTTGTTCAAAGCCTTTTAGAATTTGTGGCTAAAATGTGTAGATAGGAAGTGCTTTGTTTCAGAAGTGTGCCAAACAGCTGAGTTAGGTGTAACTGTGAAGTTTGGTGTATTGGATATCAAGACTCAAGCAAAAAAACCCCACGAAACACTCTTGTAAACCCACATAACCAAAAAACAAATGCAATGCATTTCTACTAAATCTGCATGCTTTAGAAATGTCTGGAAAAACATTGCTAAATATTTTACTGTAAGTGTCCACATCAGAATTCAAGTTAAATTTTTGTTGTCATAATTTTCAGTGTAGCTCAAGGACTGTTTGTAGTGTTCTGCTTAACCACAAAAATATATAAGAAACCTACTTGCTTCTTACTTGGTTAAAACCAAAATTCAACTGTAGAAGACAGGTTTAGTAGGCTAGATTTCCAAAAGCATTGTAGCAGAAAAAGTTATGAGCTGTTATGTCTATTTATGCTAGGTGTGCACCAGACACAGCCCTCTAGTGAGTCTCTGCTTCTGGAGGTGGTGAAGCAGGTGAAAGTGAGTGACTTGGAAGATGATGTTCTGGAACTACCAGAAGAAGACACAACAGCCAGTTCCAATTTGTAAGTAGAACAGGTTAAACAATTATAATTTGTTTCTGTGCTAGGGGTAGGGAGCAAGAAACAATTTTGGGAGTTGAATAGCATCCAGAGTTTCCCTCTTTTTTTTGTCTGGCCTTAACAATTCAATCCAGGGCAGTTTTGATCAGCAAAGTTACTGTTGGATTTATCCTTGTTACCACTAAGACAAGAAAAGCCCCAGGGAAAAGGAGGCAGAGCAGATGTTTATGAGAATCCATTAGTGATTCACTGCTCACAGGTGGGCTGAAGCTACAGAATTGTTAATGCTTTTCAGCTGTGTATATTGACTGTAATTCTCAGGAGGCAATCTGCTGTGTGAGGACATGGACCATACTGGAACTGCCTCTTGTCCATAGTTGCCATGTCATTCACTCCATTGTCAGCTGCATAGCATGAAAATTTGTGTGGTTAGCATTTAAGTGCTGGAGAGTGCCTTGTGTTTAAGAGCATTCCAGAGGGAAGGCTGTGCTTTCTCCATGTCACTTGTGTGACTAAAACCAAAAAAAAAAAAGGGCAGGAGAGAGAGAGCAGGGAAAGGGGAGTTGAGGGAGGATAGCAAATGCTTTGCTTTGCTTCAGTAATTGGACATGTCACGTTGTGCATGCATCTCTGTTTGTGCTGTTAAGTTCAGTAGAGAGTTGGCACTCTGAGTGGTACTGATACATTTTGTACTTTAAAGGTTATTAAATGCTTGCTGTAGATTATAGCAAAATAACCCTGAAGATAACTTCAGTCACATGAACTGGAACTCAGCTCTCATCTGGACCAGAGAGCTTAAGCCCCTAACAATTAAATAAAGTAGGGAAATGGAGCCTGATATTTTTGTGCTTCACATGAAGTCAAGTCCACTGTGCCTAAGACCAAAATATGAAGACTGAAGAGTGATGCTGTTTGTGGTCTAGTCTGAAACACCCACGACTGCTGATGAAAGCAGCTTTATAGAATTGTTTATGCTGCAGTTTTAATGCCATTTAAATTTGATTCTTTTCTAACTGTGCTCTTACCAAGGATCTAAGCAACAGTATAATCTACCCAACCCTGTAACACTTGGTGGTGTTTTTGCAGGGATGAGAAGGATGAGGAAAGTCAGAAAGAAAAGCTAATATTGTCTGAAGACTGTGAACTCATTACAGTAATTGATGTGATACCGGGCAGGCTGGAGGTCACTACCCAGCACATCTATTTCTTTGATGGTAGCATTGAGAAAGAGGAAGGTAAGCATGATCAATGTCTCTTTATTTTCAGTGTAGTTCAGCATTCTGCTTTTTGTAGGCTGAGTTTGTTTTGAAAACGAGTGTCAAAGTAATTGTAAAGAGACAAGTTGTCGGTCTGTACTTAAAATTAATATTGCTTTTGATGGTTAGTGGCTGACTGATCCCTTCAGTATCAAGAATATGGAACTGTAATTTCTGAGCTGGTAAATTGATTAACTATTCTTAATACTTCTTAAAAATAACTTACTAAAAAACCTGCTGACTAAAAAAAAGTTTTACTACCTCTAATTTGCTTTGTAAATGGCACCTCTCTGTTCTTTTTCTACAACAAATAATGTTGTACTCATGCATTGATTAAAAAGCAGTAGTATGTAAGCATTCATCATCCATATTAATTTAGGGAACTTTAATAGAATATACACAGCTGGCTATGAAAACATGGAAGTGAAATGTTGGACAAATAATAGTAAAATTTTCCAAATCAGTATACCGAAGTGTTCAGCCTTGGAGTCTGTTTAAGAAAGCAAAGGGGTTGGTTCATACTTTTTGTCAACAGAATACATTTATAATATGTCTTTAATCAGAAAGCAAATGTATTCTACATTCCATCAGGTATTTCTTGCTTCATTTCTTTCAGCACAACCAATATCTGAAATTAATATTTTCCTAGCAAAATGGTTAATCACATCAGCTATAAGACTTTCCTTTTCTGGGAATAACTCTGAGGTGATTGAAGCTGGTACTGCACTGTGTCTGTATGAAAAGGGTTTTTTTCGTGTATATTCCAAATCAGTAAACAGAGCGTTCCTCCTAGGGGTAGGTTTTGATTTCAAATGGCACCTTTCTCAAATTCGAGAGATCCATTTGCGTCGGTACAACCTGAGGAGGTCGGCTTTGGAGATCTTCCTTACGGATCAAACCAACTACTTCCTCAACTTCAATAAGGAGGTATGGGTTTCCTAAATGTCATGGATTCATGTAAGAAGCTTAAGGTTAGGTTTAAGATCAGTGATTGAATTTGAGTCTGGTGCCTTTCTTAATACCGTAACACTAATAGCAAACTGTTTGCTTTACATAGTCATCATGGAAAACTACACTGCAGTCTGGCACCTAGAAACTGATTAATTGTGAAAAGATAGCTAAAATGAGATTCTCCTTTTTCCTTTCTCTCTCTCTGTAATACAGAATTACCATTTAACTAAAATCACATCAGTAGTAATCTAAATGTTTTGAAGCCCATCTTCTTAAAGATAGAACAAATTAATTGCAAATCGAAGGGGACTTTATTTTTAACAACAACATTAGAAATCATTGATATTTGATGGTCAAAGTGTAGTGAACTTTTTCCCTCTCTGGGTAATTTCAGTGATCCTTTTTATGAGGGACTATGATAAATTTCAGAATTTAGGGTGAGTTACATACTAGTAGGTCAGTGTACTAGTAGGCCATCCCTTAGAAAATGTTGCGTGGTTTGGTTTTGATGTGAAGGATGTCACATCCATCCATGTCCAAATGTTTTAAACAGCAAGAGATCAAAGTACTTGAAAGTGTATCTGTGTCCTAATTATTTCATATTTTAATTAGGAGACAAATTGCTTAATTATCAGCTTCAATCTCCAGAATATTGTTTTATTGGTGCTGTTTCTAACAGGTACGAAACAAAGTATATAGTCGGATACTGTCGCTGCGCTCTCCAAACATTTCTGGGACCAGATCGCCACAGGAGCTTTTCAAAGCATCAGGTTTGATGCAGGTATGAGACCTCAGCCCAATGGTCTAAAGAATTCCTCTGCTTTTTGAAGGACTCCCCCAGTGTTTATATGGCAGCTGCCAATTTCTACCCTCAGCCTGGTCCCTGAACTTCCATGTGCATAATTTTAGGATGGTTTGGTTTGTGTTTACAGTCAGGTAAATGGGTATAGCCAGCTCTGGTGATGTGATTGACAGGCATTTTAGCATGAGCATAAAACGTGGCAGATTGGCTTCTGGTTTTAGTCTATGATCTTGAGTGCTGTTTTGAAACTTCTTTCACTGGATGTGCAAATAATTTTCCCTGCTATCTTTTCATGATGGAGCTTTCAACAAAACTCACATGAAGGTTAAGTGGGAATTAGTAATATTGGTAAAAAAGGATAATGTCATAATGTCCGTATAACCATAAACACAGATAAATTTTTAAATATAGTAAATTGTAAATATAGTAAATGTATTTTTATCTTCCATCTCTTTATGCCAAAATTGCTTTCTCTGAGGGAGGAGGCGTTACAAATAAGTTTAAGATATTGGAAATACTTTGATTGATCTTTGTTTTCCTGACAATAAAAACTGTTGAGTTGTGTATTTACACAGAGAAAATGTCATCTTTCATGACATGTCTCCATCACTCTACAGACAAATACTGACCCCTTCTGAACACAGCTCTATCTGTTCTTTGGTTTAGAATATAATAATGGAGCAAACAAAGGTGCACAGACAATTTGGTTTACAGATTGTTAACCAATGGGAGAGTAATTTAGAAATAAATCTTGATCTTAGCACTTAGATGGATTTCAAAATTCTTTTCTCCTTTTCATCAGTATCTGCATACTTGCCTTCTTTTTGTTTTTCTTACTTCCTGTTTTTCTTTTCCTTTTTAGCAAGGTTGCTAATTATCTGCTGCTCTGTATTTGAAACAGTACTGTCACTAATCAGGACCTGATTTCAATGAAATATAGATAGCACAAGCACTGAATCAAAGGGAAAATAAACTTCATTATGAGAAATTGAATCTGGACTTGCATACAATTTTTGTGGTCTTGTACCTTTCACTTGGCAGTGCTATCCTCTGGCATATAGATATTGACAAGATGTGTAATTTGCAATAAATATATCTTTGATATAGTGAATTCCATTTAATCTTTCTTTGTCTTTCAGAAATGGGTGAATAGAGAAATATCCAACTTTGACTACCTTATTCAGCTAAACACTATGGCAGGACGAACTTACAATGACCTTGCTCAATATCCTGTGGTAATTAAAAAGTTAATTTTTAAGTTTTTGCCAAAGATATGTGTTTCTTCTGGTTTGAAAGATGTATTTTTAATCTCTATCTGATGCTTGACTTACTTTTTTTTAGTTTCCCTGGATTTTACGAGATTACACCTCAGAAGAACTGGACCTAAATAATCCTGCTGTATTTAGGGACCTGTCCAAACCTATAGGTGTGGTTAATGAGAAGAATGCTAAGACTGTGAAAGAGAAGTACGTATTTGAACACTTGGTTATATTTCTTTGTCTTTTCCGAGCCTCCAGGCTAATAGCACATTTAAAAAATAAAATGGTGGCAGTGAATTTTTTGAAGCTGGTTTTATGACATAACAGATGCACTTGCAAATATGGTTGGTTTGTTGTTGCTGCTGCATTCAGACTATATTATATAGCACTCAGTTATATGGCAGTGAAAGGACAAAACTTACTGTTGTAAATTTTCAGTTGTTTCTCAGCTGTGGAGATGAAAAACTGAAAGATTGTAGAAACAATTTAATGGCTTGAAAAGACATAATGTGTCCCATATCTGCTGCAAGATAGGGAATGTGAAATCATACTGCTGAGTTGAGCTGCCTAAGAGGTAGCATTGAGCCCAAATCTGTGCTTCCTCTTTTTTTCAAGCATAGATTATTATCTTCAAAATAAAATAGGTCTCAAGTGACTTTCAGCAGGTCCTCTCTAGGTGCCAGTGACAGGTACTTACACCCACACAGCGGTGTAGTGATTTTCCCCTTGTTTGCTAGTCGGGAGAGTGAGTGTTCTGTCATACCAGACTGCAGCCAGGTGTCTTCCAAAATCTTCTGAAAACTTGGAACATGGAGAATTTCCTTTGGATGACTAGGTTCTATCCTGATTGTAATGAAGTGGGTTCTCTAGAAGTATGTTCAACTAGAATTTCTTAGCAGCCTTGTGCGGCTGAGGAAGGTATCAGCCAGATGGTGGCATGGTAGAGTGAGTTTGCCAGTAGAACAGGAAATGGGCATGAGTGTGAAAAAGAGCTCTCTCCTGCATCCTGCACAGTCAAACACATTTCCTAAATCTTGCAGGAAGCCATCACAAGTCTATTCACAAGTAAATATTCATTTTAGTGGTGGGGGGTGTGTTGGTTTGTTGTGTAAAGTCATCAGTCTTGTCTGCCCTTTGTCTGGTTTCTGACAGCTGATAGCAAATGCCTAGGGAAGAGTATAACAGGCATGCAAAGGCTTCATCTGGTGTACATTTTTATCTTTCAGCAGTCTTTTCTTAGGGACTTGCTAAGTAAGATTTGGAATCTTCATGTTTGATGGCACTCAATGTATTTTTCCTCTCATAGACTGCTGTGGTAATTTCTTTCGAATCTTTGCCTTGAATAAGCATAATCCCCATGTAAATCAACCATAATGCTTAGTTGTATTTATAAAGATTTCTTTTGTCAGATATGAGAATTTTGAGGATCCTCTTGGGATGATCGACAAGTTTCACTATGGGACACACTACTCAAATGCTGCTGGTGTCATGCATTACCTCATTCGGGTGGAGCCTTTCACAACACTCCATATCCAGCTTCAGAGTGGCAGGTATGCTGGGCAAATAAGCAGCCCCCTCCTGCTTCTTCTTTGTCGTTTTACTGAGGGAATTGTCTAAGTCTAACCTGGATTTTCTGATCCACAGATTTGACTGTGCTGACAGACAGTTCCACTCTATTCCTGCTACCTGGCAGGCACTCATGGACACCCCCAATGATGTCAAGGAACTTATTCCAGAGTTCTTCTACTTCCCAGAGTTCCTGGAGAATCAAAATGGTAAACTGACTGCCAAGAATATTTTCACAGAAAACGGTTTCTGTATTCTTCAGAAAAGAATTGTTACAGCCATTTGTGAATGCTGAGGAACACTTACTATTTAAACCTTATTGTGTGACTGTAGACATTAATCATGACGCTGGCTTTAAACTTAGAAGTTTTTCCCAGTGAAGATGCCAGTTGTGTTAAGCAGCAGCCTAAACATAGTTTAAAATTCAGGCTATGGGCTTAAGGATGGCTAAAAATATTGTTGTTTACCCAATGGAGAGATCAGAGATGCTCACTGGGATGTTTGAAAAAGTTAGTAATAGTTAATACTGATTAAATACATAGCAAAAGTTAAAAGAGATTAATTATAATTATTATAATGCTGATTAAAAAGACAGTATCCCGCATTCAGACATGAGACTCCTTTTTAAATTCACATTTATTGTTAAGTGATTTGTTTCTCTATCTTTGCACAATTTGAAAATGGATTTGTATGTTTGTGCTGGAACAATCTACTAGAGTTCTAAATTAGAAAAATTGACAACTCCCAAGTCCCGCTTTCAAGTCATTTAAGTGTTTGGAGTTGTTTCAATGACAGCTGGTGAGATTTCAGACTTCTTAAAAGCCTTGATTTTATAACCATTTAAACTTCTAAGTAACTCCCTTCTTATGAATAAACTTCCTGAAATGTTTTGGACTCTTAATCCTGGAAAATTGCAATATGCAATTATGTTTATAAACAAGCAAATACAGATATGTTTACAGATGGATGTGTAAAAGACCAATACTACTTCTATGGTTGGGACTTCAGCTTCAAAATAATTTCGATGTTTTGGATAATTGTTATCCATTATCATTTAAAATCGTAAACATGCAGAACAGAACTTAGCCTCCTATGTTAGTGTAGAGTTATTAGGGATTTACATTAATAACTTTTCAATATCCTTCTCTTGCATTGAGAAAATAATGATTTTTAATTTTTATTGAGAAATCAAGGTACTTGAAATATTTTGTAGCAACTCTAAAACTTTTCTGAATTATTCACCAGGTTTTAACTTAGGCCAGCTTCAAATGTCCAAAGAGGTGGTAAATGATGTTGTTCTGCCTAAGTGGGCCCGCTCCCCAGAAGACTTTATTTATAAACACAGGAAGGCTTTGGTAAGATGTGGTTTGTGTGTGTAATGTAATCATAAAGGAAGTGCACCTGCAGATTGTTACTGTGGCTTAAATGTAAAACTAGTGGGATGGCGTTGACACTAGAGTTGGCGTTGCATTTGACATTACAAGTGCCATTAGAACTTCCAGTTAAAAGCTCTGTGCACGTTGATAAAATGCTGAAAAGAGCATTTAATCTCTTGGGCATTTTGGGCACTAATGATTTGGGCATTTGCTGTCTTAGGAGATAAAATGCAGAGGCAGGTGAGTAGGCTTCCTTTGCTATTTAAAGATGACTCTGTCTGGTGTTAGGGAGCTGGCAGGTTACCTTCCCTTGCACAGGTGCATTTCAAAAGTGCATACCTTTTGTGTCACTATATTGATTTTCCCTCTTACCTGGCAGTTACTGCCCATAGCACACAAGATTCTTATGCCTCTGCCCTATATGTTGCTAAATACCTAATTTGTGGATACTCTTAATTTAGGAATTGAATCTTTTCCATAGAGAATAGTAAAAACTTCAAGAGGGAGCAGTATTCTCTTATTCTTCTAAGAGCACTTTTTTTCCTTCTAGGAATCTGAGTATGTTTCTGCTCATCTTCATGAATGGATAGATTTGATTTTTGGCTACAAGCAGAGGGGACCAGCTGCAGTGGAGGCGCTTAATGTGTTCTATTATTGTACTTATGAAGGTACAAAGCATGTTCTCTTGTCATTGTCATCAGGCTTGTGAGTTTTCATTATTAGACAGTAGACACTTGATTTGTGAGTGTACCATTCAGTAGCATATGGTAAGACAGCAGATTTATAGATGAAATATGGCAGCAAACCTTGTAATGTGTCATCAAAAAAAAAAGTATAGTTTTTTTAAAAGGAGGGCTGTTACGATTTTTTGTCTTTTTTTTTTTCCTAAAAGTTACTGGGTTTTCTTGCCACTTATGTACTTGCTTAAATGCATATGTGGGAGGAGGTTTCTTGTGGTTTAGAGTTCAGGCACATCGACTTAAAGCAATTAATATTAGAGATAAATTTAATCTGTTAATTTCAAAGCTAAATTTTGGGTGGTTTTTGTGTGATACTTGTTGCTTGCAATGAGGTAAATTAAATTCATTTGATAAGACAAAGGCCTGCACTTCTTGCCTTGACAGATACACTTAAAATTCCACATGCAGAGTGGAGTTTTCAGATTGTGTTTTAAATGGAGGCATTGTCTGGGGCTTTTCTGGGGGTAAAGGGTCATAATGCTGCAAGTAAATTAAATTGACCATATTGGTTCTTAATAAGTTGTTTGGATTGTGTTCTCTTTTTTTTTTCCTATTCTTCATTCTGATTGTGATCCAGGGGCTGTGGATTTGGATGCTTTAACAGATGAGAAAGAAAGGAAGGCTTTAGAAGGGATGATAAACAATTTTGGGCAAACTCCCTGTCAGCTGTTAAAGGTACTGCTCTTTTGCTCCCTCTCAACCAGACCTTTGTGGTTAAATACAACTGAGTTACAGGGACTTCTGAAAAAAACAATGGTTTTTAAGGTAATGGTTTGTAATTTTAGCAACATTAAATCTTTGTCACATTACCAAAGAATCCATTTTCAAAGTTAATAAATTTACTTCAAGAAGGGATATTAGGTATTTAAGACTGTTTTCCCATTAAGAGTCTGAGTACTCATGTGCAAATTGATAAACTAGTCTAATTTGTTACTCCTTCAAATATTGCCTCCTAGGAGCCCCATCCACAAAGGCTGTCAGCAGAAGAGGTAGTACAAAGACTAACTAAAAGCGATACCTCTACTCTGAATCTCTTCCAACACCTCACTGAGCTGAAGTCATTCTTCATAGAGGTAGATGTGTTACTTGAAATTGTTTGAAGTCTAACCTGAAATTTGATGTACTTGAAACAAAAGGTCACAACCTGGATGAAAATAAACTTGCTTCCTATTTAGAATATTTTGCAATGCAATGTGTATTAAATGAGCTCTGTCTTTTTAGTTGGCTTCCTAGAGGTTGAATCCCATAATCTGCTGGCTGCTTGTGTGGGTGTTGAGTATTAAACTAGTCACCACACCAAGAAAGCTGCAAGCCTCACTGGTGGTGTGTGAGGAATCACTGAACTTGGTAGTTAAACTCTCTGATTGGGGTCAGGGTTTCATTTGCAGTGTTTGTGATGAAGGTTACCTGCACAAACTGAATGGGTGTGTGCCAATGCCTTAGGGTGCTCTACAGGTCTGACACTGATTCCAGAGCTTTGCATCTTACTCTTTACAGGTTCTAGATTTATCCTTTAGCTTTTGGATATAATCAGATCAAACCCATGTCCTTTCTCTTAGGGAATTAGTGATGGTGTGCCCATTGTCAAAGCTGTTGTCCCCAGGAATCAATCACGCTCCTTTATTTCTCAGGGAAGCCCAGAGATCTTGGTGAGTTGCATGTGTCAATACTGTTCTTAAACTGCAGATAGTCAAATGGCTGTATTTTTTTATGCAGCTTGTAGAGAAATATTTCTTAACTGTTCCTCTTCAAATGTGTTCCTTTAACCTGAAGCAACTGTCAGTTGAGTTAAATATTTATCTTCCAAGGAGAAGCCAGGCTGATTTGTTGAATGGCGTTTAAGAGCTGATGAGATATGACTGTAAATTATAGTGAGGCATATTGTAAGTTGACACTTGATCAGCTTCCCTGCAACAACCAATTTGCTAATGCAGTGCAGTCCAGATTTAAAATTACAGCATTGAGTTATTAATGGTGTCATTGTTTGTCGTTGCTTTCCAACCTGTATGTTAAACTATACCATATCTGGTGCATGCACCTTCCAAAGGCCTGCACTGTTTCTAGAACTAACTCTTGCACTAACACACATTCTTGTACTATGGCAGATACCAGATAATGAAAGGAGAGCAGTGGTTTTGTATCTGCATCTGTATATATGGCCTAACACTGGCCCCAGTGCAATAATATCTCTGTTTTGCAGGAAAGAATATTTCAATATTCCTATATTGTATGTCAAAGTTACTGTGTTCACTTAATTGTGGTACATTCATAGGTTATTGGAGCACATCTAAAATTCTCCTTGTGTTTTTCATAACTATCTAATCAAAGTACCCTTGAATATTTAGATTCCTTTGTTACTTCCTCAGAAATGAAACTGTAGTACAATGTTTGTTAAACTTCTTGTGTTAATATGTTTACTATTAACAGTTAGTATTTAGAGAAGAGAAGAAGCAGCAGCTTAAACTAAATGACTGATTTGTAATTAAATATTTGAGAGGGGTTGGTTGACTGGGATTTTTAGTGTTTGTCTCCTCCCATCCTTCCTACCCCAACTTCTCTGACCTATGTAGAACATGTACTATTCTAATATGTTTCTGTGTACCGCATGTGGATTAATTCATCTGAGTGGGATTTTTTTTTTATTGATTTATTTGTTCAGGGCGAGGTGCATGTGCTTTTTCCTTTGTGGTAGGTTTTCAAGAAGCCTCTGCTGAACTTTATGCAAGCTCTACTAGCATTGAGGCAAGCAGAAAGCAAACCTCTGGGTTTCATCAACTTTTTCATTAAACTTTTTTAGGTAACAACAAGTCTGAACTGTGTTATTGGAACTCATGGTTGGCTGCCTTATGACAAAAATATTTCCAACTATTTTACATTCATCAAAGATACAACAGTGACAAATCCCAAGTAAGCAAATTTTGAGGGGGGGTACAGATGAATGCATTTAAAATAATGAAATACAATAATTGTTGAAAATCAGTGAAAATACTGTTTTCACTGTCTGGGTTTTCACCAAAAATGTATCTTCTGGTGTTCACTAATATTACCTCTAATCTATAATAGCATTCTAGTACAGTTATGTAAGTGGTATTTCAGGCTTCATTCTTAGAGCTACTCCTAATTTTTTCTAATTATCAATCACAAAAACTCATTGTGTAATCTGAGATAGTCTTCATACATTCTTATGCTGTAGTAATACATAGGCATATATGGCATATTTGGATTTTTTGGTTTTAGAAAATTCCTTTTTTGTCTTTAATGTTACAGTGCTTAGTAGGGACATGAGTTATCCAATTGTGTAAAAGGCTGAAAAAAAACTAAGATGAAATCTTGCTTCCAGTCACTGGTGGCAGTGCGAGTTTTACCATGGGTGTAGCCTCTTCTATAGATGGAATTCATTAGTGATGTTTAAAGACAGAGGAAGTGCAAAATACATGGATGTGAACCAAGGTTACTGTTAACTGCTCATCGTTTGCCTGCAGAACACAGCGCAGCATGAGTGGTCCTTTTGCCCCAGGGCTGGAGATCACCTCCAAGCTGTTTGCAGTGTCCCATGACGCAAAGCTGCTCTTCAGTGGCGGACACTGGGACAACAGCATCCGAGTGACATCCCTTACCAAAGGCAAACTGATGGGACAGCACATCAGGCACATGGGTCAGTCACTCTGTGTTGGGAAATGGAAAGGGTTATTATGTGTGTTATTTGGTGGTCCCAGAATACATCCACATCCCCTGGGCACCCAAGTGTAGCAGCTGTAAAGGAATGGCAGCATAAGAACAGAGGGATGCTTGAATTGTGATTATACATAAATACTTGAGCATGGCTTTTCAGTCATTGGACTGGTGCTTTAATGTAGTTTCAAAATAAGGCTTGCCTGCTATTTTTAAGTAGCAGAGCTGAATGTGTAAAGTGGGTACATTTGGCTGTATGATAATTTCACTGTTTAATAGTGTCACCAGCCCTTATCACAGTAGAGTGTTTCATGCTGACTGCAAATCAGGATACAGTGTGACAAATTGTATCCACATTGTCAGGCTGAGGGAAATTAGTCTTAATTACCTATGTGACAACTTTGTCTTCTTTTCTTTATCTAGATATTGTGACCTGCTTGGCAATAGACCACTGTGGAATTCATTTAATTTCAGGCTCCAGAGATACTACCTGTATGATATGGCAAATTGTTCACCAGGTGGGTTATTTAGGCATACTCAGAAGCAGTTTCTGGATGTATTTTTTTTTCCTCTGTTTTGCTATTATGTTTTATTGATTTCTTCTCAGGTTTGTAGGGAAGATAGTGCACTTTAGCTATATAGTAACTGATATGTGTAGTACTTCAGAGAAGACAATGGGAGTAAAATTACTAAGGTGATTGATTTTAGTGCACGATTTTAAAGGCTCTCTTTAAGATTTCATAGATTATTTTCAGGGCAGGCAAATAAGAATTTTCCATTTCACTCCTAGTGGTTGCATTTTAGCACTGCCTTTTCTGTGTGGTGGGTATTGATAACTATAGCAAAGACAGCACTGTCTATTTCCTGCATTTGCACTGGCATTTGAGAATTCTTTAATATTAGTCTCATGCTTTCACACAATGAGAGTAGTTGTGTGATCCATGTGTGTACTTATACTCAATCATTATTTCCATCATTATTCATTTAAATGCTGATTTCTGATTGCTGCATTTAAGATATACAAGTAGGATTAATTGCTGGGGGAATCTGTCATGTTTCGGACAGTAGATTTCATCAAGTCACCTTGTGCTTATCGTGGAACTAAAGTCAGCACATTAAAGCGGTAGAGTGGTGAATAATTGCATGTGCTTTTGTGGAAGCTGTCTTTGTGGTGGGAGTATTTATAATTCTGTAAAGTACTTTGTAGTTACAGTGCATGGTCAAAAAAAGTAAGAC
Source organism: Molothrus aeneus (assembly GCF_037042795.1). Taxonomy (NCBI): domain Eukaryota; kingdom Metazoa; phylum Chordata; class Aves; order Passeriformes; family Icteridae; genus Molothrus; species Molothrus aeneus. Next base: position 14,498,114 of record NC_089652.1, on the reverse strand, counting down.
CTTAGTGCTCATACGGGTAGCTTTTTGTCTCAAGTGGGGATAAATGTTGGAGATTTTTTTAGTTTATCTTTTCATGGTCAGTTAACTCACACTCTGGAAATTATCTTTATTTAGAAGTGCTTTTTCTGAAGATTTTTAATGTATTTTTTATTAATAGATACATAAATGCTATTTTATGTATAGTAAATGTTTCTTGTGAGACTTTTAACTTGGTCTTTACAAAGTGGCAGCGTATGGACTGCGTACTGGCATTTCCGTTCTACTTGTCTTCTCTGCAGTGACACCTTCTGTATTTTGACACTTGTTCTGTATTCCTGCATGCTTCAGGCTTTCAGGGCCTGATTGGCAAACAAATCCTTATCACAGAAATGAAAACAAATAGTTCTCTGTAGGACTATTTACAGTACCTTCTCTTTAAGGACAGTTCTTTCCTTAGAACTTGTTTGAGAATAAGTCTGTATATGCTGACAGTGCACTCACTGGGACAAAAGCTGTGATACCTGGAGTTACGTGGGGACATTGCTATTTTTAATGAGCATTATTCCAAGATTTCCTTCGTGTATTTTACTACTGGTAGTCACTGAGAAGTACTATTTGCTTCCTTTTCCTTGGAAAATGGAAAGAGTTGCTGTTATTTTAAGTAAAATAAAAGTCAATTTCAGCTCTTTTTTAAGCTTGATTGTGAAGATAGTGCTTGATTCCAGGGTAAACTCTAAGAACTGGTAAAGCCCAGATACACAGGTGAAGAACGAGTGTGTGGATGGGGTATGTGAACAACTCCTGTTAGGCCTGCTCACTGTTGTCCTTGCACTCCTGGACACCTGCAGGGGTAGGAGGGAAGTCAGCAAAGTAACCTTGTCTCTCACACCCACGCAGTAACTACATGTTCATTCATTCTTGGGATTTCAATAAGTGAGGTGCTCACAGAGGGTAATACATTGATATTGGAGTGGTGAGTTATGCCTTTGGCTCTGACCTCTATCAAATACACACCTCACAACTGGTACTGAAGATACCAGAAGTTCATTTTTTGTTTGTCCTTCAGCTGCAAGAGAATGTGTCATTGCACTTTTTGTTACTCTCAGGGAGGAGTGCCTGTAGGCCTGGCACCTAAGCCATTACAGATCCTTTATGGGCACACAGATGAAGTTTCGAGTGTTGGCATCAGCACCGAACTGGACATGGCAGTGTCAGGATCCAGGGTAAGCACCTTCCTACTTGTCTTTTTTTGCCTCTTCTCAACCAAACTCAAACCGTATCAGGTGTTTGAAGTTGATTAAGAATAATAGAAAAAATAGTCACTATTTCACAATCTCTTTCTTAAGCCTTGCTTATCAAGAAGATATTTGCCATCCCCTTTGCTGTCTGCTTAAATCAGACTATCTCAAACAGCTGTGCAGAGCATAGACCTCACCTCCTATGTGGTGTTATTCTGCACAGATGAGCTTTTATGTGTGTGGACTTTCTTGGAGATTTTAAGCTTCTCATAGCAGCAGTGTTCTGATTGTTTCTTCCTTGCTATGTTAACCCTGAAGGTTCTGTGCCACTTGCTCATGTTGCAGGCTGCTGAAGTCTGGCTTTGTACTCCATGTAATGCCTACTCATAAATGTGACCTGTGAAGTGGCTGATTTGCTGCCTATCCTCCCTCTTGCCCTACTTGCATTTGTTTTTTTCACATGCCTATAGTACATGGTCTTGAGGGGAAGACTTCTTTGTGAAGAGTTCCTAATGCTCAGGAGTCCTTATCTCCCACTAAGGATTGAAGTGCATTCAGAGTATCCCCTGTGTACTGTGTATGTAAATTCTGAGTGTTGTGAATATCCTGTCCTGCTGAATATCCACTGCCCTTGATGTGCTTGCTGCAGGATGGCACCGTCATTGTCCGCACCATTCGGAAAGGTCAGTACGTGAGGACTCTGCGACCCCCGTGTGAGAGTTCTCTCCTGCTGACTGTTCCCAATCTGGCTGTGTCCTGGGAAGGCCATATAGTTGTCCACACCAGTGTGGAAGGAAAGACTACTCTCAAGGTACTTAAGTTTGTGGAAAACCTCTGTTTCTGTCACTGAAGATTTTAATCATAAGTGTATCTAACTTTATCTAATTTCCTGTAGTAATGAGGCTTTTTGAGCGTGCAGTGTCAGTTTCCATATTTTTTTTAAATTTTGCTGGCCAATTCAAGTGAAATTTGAATTAACAATTTGAATTGTTAAAGGTAAGTGACAGGCATATTGTGCTTCTGTGGGTTTCATTAAAATCTCCAAACACCTGCAAGATGTTCAAGCATACATTAGTGTGTCTTCCTGGGAGAGCCACTTTGGACAGAAAAACTAGGGGAAACAAGTTCCACTGTGCACAGGAACAGAGGCTTATAAGGAGAGCAGCAAGTTCTGGATGGAAGATGCTCAGCGTCCACGGAGTTTCTTAGTTTGGGATTGGAGATACAGCTATAAGTTTGTGTCTGTTGAGCTGTGTACTTGCTTTAATAATGGTAGAGCTGTTGTGATTTCCTTAAACCTGGGAGATTTCTTGGAAAACAAATCTCTGATGTAGGCATACTAACTACATTAGGAAGATGGGGAGAGAAGAGACTCAAGGTTATGCCAGGCTGGAAGAACTTAAGATGGTTTTGTTATTTGCATCTGTAATGCAGCAAGAAGTCATTGGCTTGTCTAGAAAATGCTTCTGGGTCTAGCTCTGTGGAAGTACGCTTGTTTCCTTCTGCTTTTGGATTTGGGAGGGCAAGAGAGTAAGGAGGGGTGGTAGCAAGGCTGAAGATGAGTGCGATCTTGCTTTCTTCTTTCTTAACAAAAAATAGGGACCTGTCTATTAGATCCATGGATGTTTCCAAGAAATTTACAATTGATTGAATGGGCTACAATATTACATCAAGAGGTAGCTTCAAAAACTTCTATACAGGACCTTACCTCCACACACACTGAGTATAGGCTCACTACTCTTGCATCATTCAACAGGGAGACTGCTGTCAGCATTATCATCTGTGGTTGTTGCCAAATTGGTGCCTTTTAATGAGCAAAAGATACAAGTACAACACTCTTCATCCTGTCAGTCCTCTGTGACATATTTATTTTTGATCTCTTCAGGATAAGAATGCATTACATCTCTATTCTGTCAATGGGAAATATCTGGGTTCTGAGACTCTGAAGGAGGAAGTGTCTGATCTGTGTGTAACTGGCGAATATATCGTCATGGGCAGCTTGCAGGGATTTCTTTCCATACGGGATCTCTACAGGTAATGTACCAGCATTTGTACTGAGATACAAATATGGAGCCTTATAGAGAAATGGCTGTGTAATAAACTTTGCTTGGTGCTATAGGTGATAGTTGTTGCTCTTTCTGTGTTCCCAAAAAAAATTTTGGCGGAACTAAGATGTGGAGAAAAATAAAATGAGAGGTTGTAGCAGATCTCTTTCTTGCAAGACATTTATCCCAATTAAACACCTAGAACTGACAGGAGGAGCTGTCAGCTTGCAAACTGCTGTGATTAGTCACAGGGAGCTCAGCAATTGCAGGATCAAGCCTCACATAGTTCTGCACCAAGTTTTAAGCTCCACTTACTGCTTAGATCTGTAGAGCTCCATTGCTCCTCAGAATGGGAGGGATGTTTGTCACATAGGCAGCTGTGCGATTAATGTCACTGTTTTTCAGTGTCTTAGCTTACTGACTTAACCTATCCACATCTGTTTTTGTTATTGAAGCTTTATTTTGGGATAAAATTAGATTCTTAGGATGCAGTAAGATAATTGAAACTGCAAATTTTATCCTTGAGAAACTGTGTTTTATAGTGCATCTCATGGACAGCAATTTCACTTGCATGAGATTCTTTGCAGTACGTGCAAGCAAATACATGACTGACTTACTTTCTCTCTGTGGTTTTTGTTCCTTCCAGCCTCAGTCTGAGCATCTCTCCCTTAGCCATGAGACTGCCAATCCATTGCATTTCTGTCACCAAAGAGTACAGCCACATCCTTGTTGGCTTGGAGGACGGCAAGTTGATTATCGTTGGTGTTGGCAAGCCGGCAGAGGTAAAACCCACCATCAAGAACTTTTTCTACCGAACAGTGGGAAGTTCACTTATTTCTGCTTTCCAGTTGAGCAAGAGGTCTCCTCTATGGCAGGGTAAATTTAAGAGCAAGTTTCAGTTTTCAGTGGGAAACAAATAACTTTTGAGACTGCTCTGCTGAAAGTTCTGATTAAGAATCAGATGTGTATAGGGATCGCAGATGGGAAGCTCAGCTGGACTAACTTCCAGACTTTATCACTCACATGTGAATAAGCAAAGTCATAATAGCTAACCTTTTCTGAATGGGATAGTGTTGTCAGCCTCTTCTTGATGAAATAATTTTCCAGAAGAAAATTGGAAATGAAAGAGAGCAAGCTACTTCCTTTATTTTTTTTATGGTTTCTATCAGATATCTTTTAATATGCATTGACTGACATTGGGGAAAAAGGTATTATTTATTTCTGTTGAGAGTCTCTAATGGCAGTGCACAGGGAATCACTTCTGTAGGTTCCCAGTATGCTTGTGTTCCATATGGTGAATAGAAACTTGCTGGTTCTGCATATGCAATATCAATTACAGAGCATCCATCTCTCAAATAGATATGCCCAATTTTTCTTGTGCAAAACCATAGTTTTTGCTTAATTACTTCTTGTAATGACTTTGAAAGTACTTGAGTTAACTTAAAACTGCTTATTATCTTTATAACTCAATCTCTGTTGTGCTGCTATGTATTTATTTGAAAATGTGATTATCACTTTTGCATGATCTTAAGTACATGCTGGAAAAGTGTGTATTAATTCTATTTTATATTCTAAATGTGAAAACAGAGCAACTTTATTTGTCAGTATTTTTAAATTTTCTTGCTAGGATATACATAGTTTAATATTGGAAAAATATTCACACAATGGTAGTCTGATTTTGCTTGCACTGGATGTGGAGGGGAGATTTCCACTGACTTTCAGTTTTCTATTGTAGAATTGAAAAAGAGATGATTATTATGTGGTTAAACATATGGTTGTAACAGCAGTTTTAAAGCCACTGTCATTTCTAAGCTTCCGATTCCATAGAAAAGATCTTTTGTAGGCTGAAATTTGTGTGTATCATTAGACTGAAGGCTTTTTGTTTTCTTATTTTCATTTTTTAATCACATCTATTTTTCTAACTATGCAGAAAATGTTGTTTCAAAGACTGGATTCCCTTTATCATTATAGAGGCTTTCCAGTGACTTTTTTTCCCAGGATTTTCTGTTTACAGTTCAGATGATATGCAAGCTTAATATCCATGTAAATAGGTTTTTTTTTAACACAAACATATAAGGAACAACATTATGCCCCAGATTTTCTAGTTTTCTATAATGGCATCAATCAATATATTTGAAAAGTGTGTGTATGTGTGGTGTTCATTTGTTGAATGACTTATTTGGAAGGAATGTGTTAATTCCTGGAACTTTATCTGTATGCAAAGACAGTGTTGTAGTTCTGGCTTTCAGTGGTGATATTGATCCTTAGGACAGAGGATTGGATACTTGGCACAGACTTGCTTTAATGTGCAAAAAGTGAAATGCTGCTTGCTATCAAGATTGGCCCTTAGTGTTTCTGCACTGACAGTTTCTAATATGGAGTATAATAAATGCTTTTATATTTTTTAACAGTTACTTAGCTGTTTTGGATGTTGCAGAAGTCTGGGCAATTATCACTTGTTAGTGTTAATCCTGATCAGTGCTGTGCCTTTTCTAGAACACTGCTGCTGTGCTAATATAGCTCAGAAGCTGGTAACATTTGTAGTAGTAACTGTGAGGAGCTGTTCTCAAACTTGTGAAGGCATGGATCTTATTTATTGAACTGTGGGGATTTTCAGAACCTAATCAGCTGCCAGGCTGATCACTACTGGCCAATCATCAACCTTGTGCTTAGGTAATGAAGAGTTTCTTACAAACTGTTGTGAGACTGTAGACCTACCAGATGCTGGATTTAATATGGCCTCTGGTTGCTTGTTATCCATCTTATCCTATGGAATACTCTATGAATTACTTCTGCTTTAAACATTCCTCTGATCACTTCACCCAGGATCTTTGGAAGACTGTATAAATTTGATACCAGGAGATAACCTTTCTCTTTTTCCTTTATTCTGCTATCACTGTCCTGCATCTTGGCTATTTTTTTCCCACTTCTGACAATTTCTGTTTGAAATTTCTAAAATAAAATGTCCTTTCTTCTCATTTAGTTCATTTTTGCTTGGCATTCACCTCTTCTTTTCTCTTCCTATCAAAATAGCAATCTAAACACTCTTTCTAATCTGTTTGAAGTAGGTTAAGCATATAAGTACACATTAGTGGGTAATACCCCTTTAACTGTTCAAATTCAGAGAAGACTGTGGTTAGTGTGTTTTGTGTGTTGTTTTTTGTCAGTCCCAAGAATAATCCCTAAGTGTAACTTTTAGTTTATTTTCAAAGAATTTTTGTTGGTATATTTTGTTTATGCAGTACATTGTAGTGTCTGCATTTCACCAGATTCAGTGTCTGAATTCTTTTTTAATTTATCCACCTTATCCCTTCCCCCTCCTTTTGTTTCTCTGAATTACTTTCAAACAGATGCGCTCAGGTCAGCTTTCCCGAAAGCTGTGGGGATCAAGCAAACGGCTCAGCCAGATTTCAGCAGGAGAGACTGAATATAACACTCAAGATTCCAAGTGATTGCTGCTTCTACATTCTCTCATGGATTCCAGAAAAATGTTTAATCTTTTGGTCACTTTAGATGTATAAATATGTAATTAGGGCTTTGAATCTGAAGCCCTTTGATTCTTGATGAAGAACTTATGGTAGAGGTATAGTAGTAAGCGTATGTACTCATGCAAGTTAGCCTGCTTGCATATTTGTCCTCAACTGTGTTGACTTGTTCACAGCAAAATCCCTCTCTCAACAGCTGCTAAAACTGTGTTTTGGGAGGACTAAAAAACCCTGAACCATCCCCCCAGAAGTCTTCAAACCCCCAGATTACTAATTGAATTTAAGATAAGTAGCGTTTGATTTAAAGCTGAGTAGGGCCAGATGCTCCTTGATAACAAACGAGATATTTGGCTTTGCTTTGACAGCACTGTTATTTCCCAGTAAATTAAAACTCTGGTAGTTGCAGTGGTTGGATTCAGAATTGAATAGATGATGGTTATGACCTTCTCAGTACGTTTGTTAGCCTAATCAACTTTATTACAGTTTATTTGTGTAAATGGCTATTGCTCACTTCTTTTGTGTAGTTCCAATTTTAGGCTGTTCTGCAAGGGACATCTGTGTTGCACTACTTTATCAGAAATTGTTTTAAGTACAGACATGAATAACTTCAAAGGAGTTGAAGGTGGTGAAGGAGCTGAAGGAGGTAGGAAATATTGCTGCTGAAAATTATTTATATTGTTAAGTAAACTTAAGACATACACCAAGAAATCCTATTATATATTTAACATCTTGCAGAAATACCCAGGAAGACTTCTTATCTATATTGGTCAGATAATCAGTCTGCTTTATTAGCAAGGCAACTTCTGCAAACAAAAGATAAATTTCCACTGCAGAATCATTATGCAACATTGCAGCACAATTCAATTAAAAATAGCACCTGTTTGTTTCTTGGTGTTCACCAAACCAGTTGTTAGCCATATTTTCTTTTCTGTAAAAATGAACAGGGAAAACTAGATGATATATCCATTTTCAAAATGCATTGAAGACCTGGTAAAAGGAAATATCAGATCCTTACATGTGCTCTATCAAATTGCTTACTATGTTTTGGAGAAGCCATTACTGATTTTTTTGTTTGTTTGTTTGTTTAGCAATACATGATGATAGAAGGGTGCATTTTCCTAGCAATCTGATATTTTTTTAATGTTACTGATTGAAATGCTAAACTCTATACTGTTAGAAAAGCTGGGTGCTGAGGGAAAACACGAATTTCCAGATCAGTGTGCGAAGGTGTGTGTGTATGTGTATATATGTGTGTGTATGTATATATGTATATTCATGTATGTATTAAATGAAGAAAATCCCATGGGGTGAGGGGAGCACAGATACAAGGCAGGTGTGATTGTTAGCTAATATGTTCCCTTTTGGGTCCCCATTTCTTCCCTCTACTATCGCTTTTCTTGTTATTTTTTATTTATTTATTGAAATGAATGTGTGTTGTATCTCACATAAATGTTATCACATATGCCTTGTGGCTGGGGAGTTGTTGAACTACCTGAGGAACATAATGTATAATCTCATTTCATTAACTTTAAGCACAATATTTATTGACTTTATAGAAATAATATCTCCTTACCCTGCTAAAGGATTATCTCTACAAGTTGTGTTAGTCTCATTCAAACTGATTTCTCCTCCTCACTTTCTTTACTGGAAAAAAAATCCCTCTTGATGGCTGATTGGTGTACTTGTAAAGAAAGCTGTGTTGCATTTTCTTAACTTTTATAAATTAAATAATAAATCAGATTAGTGAACAAGTGGGTCTATGCATAGTTGCAATATTCTGCCTATTCACTGTGACAGACTGGATTGTCTGGAAAGTTAGGAGAAAATAAGAATTATTTTCTTGAGTCACTTGCCAAGAGAAGATTAAACTTCCAAAAGTAGAGTGATGTGGGTTTTTTCATACTCCACATATGTAAAAAAAAATGTAAATTAACCCACATCCCATATTTTCAAATAAGCTATAGAGAAGTGAAAATTACTATTTTTAATCAGTTACCTATCCAGTAAGAATACTAAGGATACTATGGAAGTATTAAGTTTGTTCATGAGAATGTGAAGTATGTTTGTCCATTATGATTTCACGAAGAAAGGATTTCAGGGGAGCTCTTTGTAGATTAGTTTAAAAGTATTTCAGCGCAGAATGTGAGCTCTTTCTTTATTATGGGAGGTTGAAAACACTCAGTTGGGGCATTGAATTGATGGGTTTTATAGGTGTGCATTAATGTTGTGTTTAAATGCATAGACAAGGCTAAGTCTTTATTTGGAGGGGAAGGAGGCAGGAAATTATCATGTTTTAGGCTATGAGAATGAAGTGAAAAAGGGAGATGGGGCTTATGTAGTGTTTGGTGGGAGCACAGTTTTCTTCTTGTCACTTGCACAGAGGGGTTTGTATAAGCATTTTAAAACATCCTATTGTGGGTTAGGTACGTTTATCCAACAGCTGACTTAACATTTTTCAATATTAAAGAATAATGAATATAGTGTGTCAGTTTAAGTAAAATATAATGTTGCAATAATTGAAATAATTTATGATTAAGACCTTTGACATTTGAATACCATAATTTCAGTGCATCACAAGCACTGGGTGATCATCACAAATACCTGGACCAGGTTTAAATGTGGACAGTTCTTGGGCTCTCAAACTCAAGGCTGGTCTGTGCTCAGTACAAAGCAGCAGCAGCAGAATGAGGAGGGGGCAGGTGAGCTCTGAGCTGCTGCTTTATGCCCCAGGTAGAATGGCAACATCCATGGCCTTTGGATCTGAGATCTGCTCCTTGGGGTGGGAGGTGTACAACATCACAGCTTGGCATCCTTGCCAGAGGCCATCTGGAAAGACCTCCATGGCTGTGAAAGTCTGCTCTTTGCCTTTGTTTAAAACCAGCTTTAAATAAAAGATGAGTCGTAAGTGTGAGCATTGGCTGGTATGTTGTTTCTTTTAGGTTTAACTTATTTGCATAAAAAATAGAAAATAATGTTTAAAAATAGAAAATAATTCTTCTGATCAGCTGTTTAGTTCATTGAATTGCAGCCTGTTATGCAGTGCACTGTGACTTGGTGAACTGACTTTCATAATTCTTTGATTTTCTGAAGTCAATAAAGCTTAGGATCCCTTTTTTTTTTCAGGTAGTACTGGTGAAATAAGGTTCTCCTTTGGTTTTGTTCAAAGGTTTGTTTAAGTGTAAAAAGCAAAGTTTTAAGATTATAGTATTCCAATGAGGAATTTAGAAGAAACAAGTCTTAAGTGACATTTATTTCATAGCACTACATTTGTCAAGATCTTTTTTGTGATATCTTCATATGTTTAATTTTTGGAATAACTCTAATAATATTTATCAAAGTTTAACATATGCTTACCTTTGAAGATGAGTAAGTAGAAGTGTAAATATATATATCTAAAAGAAACTGAAAACTGACCTACTTTTCATACCTGTATATAAATGAGATTAAGTAGTTAGCAGTATTAATTTCTTCGTAGCACAGTTTTGAATTGCGTACCAAAGGATATTTAGAAGACATGTCGCCTTTATTTCAAGTTAAATGTTTGTTAAATCTCTCTAAATCAATTTACTTATAATTCTTGATAGTATTTTTAGTTGTCTTTTTAGCTGTAGTGAAGAATCCCATCTGGTCTTTGCTGAGTTTGAACTATACAAGCATATAGAAAGTGAAATGCTCTTCAAGTTAGCATCTGACTGAGGCAGATTTTTCTGTAACCAATGTACTTATCCATTACTCACTCCTAGGATATCTAGAAACCACATCTTCTATCATCCATGTACCTTTACCAGCACAACATCGTAATCCCAGTCCTAAAGTAACTGCATTTGTCCTGGTGGTTAAGACACATTATGGAAATTAGATTTTCTTAGGAAAATAATTTTTTGATATTAAAAAGAGTAAAAAAAGAAAAAAACTAAATCAACAAAACTACCCCCAACCCCCACAACTTCCTCTCCAAAAAAAATAAACCAAACTCATCCACATCCATATTACAATTACTTTGCTAATCTGCAACATTGATATAAAAAAGCTCTTTCCCCTCTGACATACCTTAGATGATGCATATTATCACAAAACACGTTTATCAGACTTCACAGGTTTTAAATGGCCAAATCAATTGGCTATCTTACAAGGATCCCCAAAGTTGTATTTCTTTGTATTGAAAGTTGTATTTCTTTGTCCTTTAAATGAGTGCAAAGAACTAAGTTTCTGCACTGGAAAAATTCTTTAACATAGTCCTGCAGGAATGATAAATTTATTTTTGTAATGCACAGATTTGGTAACTCCTGCTTTAGGCAATGGGAGCTGTATACCTCACTTCCCTAAACCATGTCTTCCTCCTCCCTGTTTCCTTTGCAAACCTTTCCCAATCTTAATGAACAAAATCATTAGAAAAGATAAGTAAAGGAACCAAATGCTGCACAAAGCTTTTGCTGTGTATGTGTAATTAGTTGGAAATGTGTATCTATATACAGATAAAATATAGAGTGGTAGGGAGTTTTAGAGGTAGAAGGGGTGTAGAGATGTCGACTTCCTTCTGTCCCTATATTGAGAGTCTCTGTAGACACATGCTCTGTATTGTCACCTGAAACATTCCAGTCTTCCACTGCTAAAGGCACCTTGCTGACTATGTTAAATGATGAGCTGAGGTGCTGGGAATATTTTTTCCCTTTCAAAGAATTAAAAAAAAAGCATGCCCATTAAATGCATAGCCTAAAGTGAGCCTAGGGCCTGATGTAATCAATACTGTTATATGAAAGCACTACATAGGCTTGTATTTTTTTGAATGGAAATTCAAGCATGTGCTTCAGTGCTTTCTAGGTCTTATGCTTTCTAGCTTAAAAGCTGTGTTGGTTATGGCTGCAAACATGACACTTGCTGGTAGTCTCCCTTTGGGGAGAGTAAGTTTCCATGGTTTCAAATACATGTGGGTTCATTGTATGCCAATGTTAGAGTCAACTGAAGTGTTTGGAAGATGTCTTTCCTTTCATTCCAAGGAGCCAATCTTATTACTAAATTGACCTTGTAAGCACATACTTTTGAAGGAAGCAAGTTTTCTGGAAAGCTACTGCATTAAAAAAATATATTTAAAATTTGGTAAAATGCTATTGTTCCCTTCTTCAGTGTTATGGATATCAGATGCCTGAATGTAAAAATGCCTGAGTGGCACCATAGCATGCTCTGCATTTCAGTTGAGTGCCATTCACCGTACTGCAGTCTTGAACACCCTATAAGTGAGGAACTGCTTGCAGTGTTTAGTCTAAGGTAGCCTTTGTTCAGTTTTAACTCGCCTTTTTATTGTGCATCTGTGGAAGAAGACTGGTGTGTCTTTCTTTTAGTTATCACTTACCTATGTGGCCCGAATAAAATAGGTGTTTCACTTGTTTTCAATAGAGTTCCTTCAGTGTGTGTTCTTCCTAGTTTTGTCCAGTGGACTTGAGAAATTTGGCAGGTATTTCCAAAGTTCAGGTCTATGCTTATACTCAGCAAAGACATAATTTCATCAGACATCTTCTGTCCCAGAAGCATGATTGTCACTAAAGATTATGGTTTAAAGCTGCTAAGGGGTTTTGAGATTGGAATATAAACCATCCAGCCATATATATCATAGATCTAACTGAACTTGGAGGTCACTTGTTTATTTAGCTTCCTGTCTAGTCAGTATTTTCCTCTCAAGGGAGCCATACTTTTTGCCTTGAAATAGCTTTAAAATAAACTGAAGTCTTGCACCTGATAGTACTACTTTAGTCATATGCAGCAGTGAGTTGTTTCTTAAAGAAAGCCATGAGAGGGAAAAAAGAATTAAAGAAAAACTTGCAATATGTATTCTGATTCTGCAGGAGCTACTTAGGACAAGGGAAATGCTGCATGTGAGACTTACCTCCCTTTGGTCAGTGTTTTGATGGAAGCTGTGATGCTACTCAGTTTTCTGATGATTTTTTACTGAAGCTAATCAGGGGGTGGGAGCAAAGGTCTTACAGCAAAGTTAACCATATCTTCTGATAATTCTTACAGATTGTGCAATTATGTGATTACAAATGGATCTTTAAATGCCAAAAAATGCCTTTTCAAAGATTTAAATGTTAGGTCTGAGGAGTGTTGGAAATAGCTACTTTCAGAAATGAGCCTTCAGGCACTGTAATGAACTTGCTGTCTGTCTTCTGTGCAATATCTTTTTCCCTCTGGGTGCTTTAAGAGTATACTGTATGTCTTTCTTTGGTTTGATCAATATGTTTTAAGAGTGTGTATATTGGCTAATGATGGATATTTTTCCTGTACAGCATGGTGGAAGATGTTTTAAAATTTTGCACTTTTCTAGGATTTGCAAGTTTGTAACCTGAAAATTTTTAACATGCACACTTTTGTACATAATTAGCATTGTATATATTTAACATGAGTCTGAAGCAAATAAAAGTAATTGAATGCATAACTTCTCCCTTTATTAATAGCACAAAAATTAAACTAAGTGTGGGAGTACACTGAATGAACAATTCTTTTATGTAGCAGGTAAAAGTAGGCAGTGGGAAGAGCTGACTCAGTGTCCTGTCTTAATTGTATTAAGGCAACTTTTTTTTTTATTTTGGTGGGAAAGAAATCAAAGTGGATGTGTGAATGTATAGGCCCCTTCAAGCTTTGATTAGCTATGATTCTCCAAGTATTGCAACAAAAAGTGTCTTTTTGCTGGGAAGGAGGTGTCTGAGGCATGCATTGGGGTGAGGAAAAGAGTCCACTAATGCATATTGATCTTTATTTATAAAGCTGAAGTACCCCACCTATTCTGGGACAACAAGCATATCTTTCCTTTTTCCTCGGTGTCTTCCCTATATAGTAACTTTTGCTGCAGAATATGGAAGGCTATGGATTCAGGGGATTGCTGTCAGTCAGGAGGAAACTGAAATCTGTTCCAGGCTCATGTTCAGTTGGTTTCTTACCCCTGCAAACAAGAGAAACCATGCTGTGAGCTTTAATGGGAGGTGGGACTACTCTGCTCCTATCTGTTACTAGGGATAGATCAAGGCACCCTTATTTTGAACAAGCAGAGTTTTGATTCCATCATGTCACATGCATTTTAGATTTCTCAATAAAGTCCACGTAATTCTAGATATGGACTCCCTTGTTCTGGAATTCAGTTCATTAGGGCCAAATTGGCATTTCCCTGGCTTTCAATAAAGGAGCTGACTATTGGGGCTCTTGTTTAGAATTTGGAAACATAAGCAGCAATGGATGCAGAGCTAGAGCACACACTGGGTTAGTCAGACATCCTTTGCAGTGCTGTCATACTGCTGGCTCCTCTGGAGCATTAAACAATAGTCACATTTTCTCCAAAGAGAAATGGAACCAAGGGATTAAGTAACTTCTGGTGGGGGGACAGGCACCTTGTGCCAGGAGTTTAACAGAAACCTCTCTTCCTTTCTGTCTGAAGGAGGATATCAATTCAAGTGATGCATTTACCTCAAAAACAGACGTGCTCCTGTCACTCCTTGCAGCGTGGCTTTATCTCCTTCCACTAACAGCATCGTACCTTCCCGCAAGCCCTGGTGGAGGTGGAAATATTTAAAATTATTTTCAAGCTATGTGAAAGGGTAGAATGCTTGTCACAAGCAGGCCAATCTCAGTGGCACCATGACTACAGACTAAACCTTCTCACTTACCTAACAAAGAGGTAAAGACAAAAATAGGTGAGTTATCTTGTTTTAGAAGTTGATTTTCTTGTTTATTTCAGTTTTCACTCTTAAAGGAGAAACCATTAAGGAGGAGAGGAAACTGGTTTTTCCCACAGTTATTCTTAGCTCCAGTTTGGGTTGAGCAACAGCCAGTGGGTTTGTTAGTGCACAAAATTTATAGTACAAGATCAAACACAGGGACAGGAAACATAGAAGTCCCAATTCCCCAGACAGACATAATGAAATTACGTATACACTACTGAATGTGCAAATTCAGAAACTATTACAGAGATTAAAGTTAAGAGTATCTGCAAAAAGATTAAGGGGGAGTTTTGTACCATCTGCATGCACATCACACCCAACACCCAATATTTGGTGGCCAGTGACTGGGAAGATCAGAGCTGCCTAAAGTAGTGTTGAGCAACACTAACAGGAGTATGCTTTCATTGGCCCCAATCCATTTTCTACAATGAGCAATATCCAAGGCTCAAGCTCTTAGCAAGAGTACAATTAGCATTCCAATCCATGGAATTGTAAGGCTTGACAGGCAAGGAACCCACAGTGAGAGCTAGCATGAATGCATTTAAAATGTTTATCATGCTCCAGCTTCCTGATGGAGAACTACTACTCACCAGAACTGGAGGCGTGTTTGGTTCTTCATGGTACTGGCGGATTCTTTCCTCTCTTGTCTCCTGCAATAATGAGCACAGATTTAGCTTCCCAGGCCATAAGGTAAGGATTTGGAGCTATCCAGGCAACATGACATCAAATAATTTCATAACATTAAACAAAGCAGGCACTTCACCTCAAGCAGAATGGGATGGCAGGATTGACTCTATTTAATAGATATGTGTTTTACCCTTCATCACTAGCAGCAATTTACTGCAGGTTGATCAAACAGAACTCACACAATCCCAACCCTAAAAAACCTCAAAACTTACTTCCACTCAATTAATCCATGGGGTTTTTTTTAATTAGTACTATCTCTGTGTGCAGAGATAGTACTAATACTACCAGGAAAGTGGTAGAAGCAAATGCCTGAGGTGCAACCTTTGTGAAAGAGAGTAGTGAATCATGGATTTTCAGTCATTAAATATTTGCTTGTTTGTCTTCAAGTAGGTATTACACTGAAGAATTTCCTTCTCTGAACAGCTCTGTCATGTTTACTGAGGTTTGCTGCTAAACTGAGCAACAGTAAAGAAATAAAAACATAGGAACACAGCAGGGACTTGGTACAGTACAGGGCTTCCAGCCTCCTCTGAGAGAAAGAACAGAAGTTATTTATAGGGAAAAGACTGCCTGCTAATCTAGTGACAAGCTGATTAAATGAATACCTACAACTTCATCTAAATTCTAGAAGCACACCCATCTCTTCACCCATCTAGAAGCATCCACCATCTTCATTGTTCCCTAACTCTTAATACTTCCTCTAACCATGAAATTTGATTACAAGGAGGTAAGTATTTAGGTTGTTAAAAGATGCACCACACAGATTATTCCCTGAGGAATTAGCTGACATGCTATTTCAAGAAGGAGCTCCTCCCCACTGTATGGAAATCTGTTCTTGATGGCTGAAGTGTTTTTCTTTCAGCGGTACTGGTGCATGTTCTTGCTCTGTACTGGACATTACAGGCTGTGCTCCCTGCAAGGACACCAGTGCCCAGGTATTTTCTTACACAGCTGTTTGAATCTCAACATCTCTCTGTTCTGATTGTTTCTTCAGACCTTTAGATATTTAAGCCTCTTAATGTATGTTTAAGTTAGGGCTTCCCAAGCAGCAGGTAAGACAGAACTTTCCAGAAACAGTGTTTTGCATCTTAACACTTCAGGTTTATCTTTTCTTTTTTAATTCCCCCATTCCATGCCAGATAGCCAGCATTTCAACGGTATTTCAAACATTGCAGAGCTTCTGTTTGTGAAAAACACTTTGTTCAGTAATACTCCTGCCAACTCCTCTTCCCAAGCAAAGTTAAGTTTCAGGAGGAAGTGAAGTGTTACTGCCTCATTGGCATTTCCATTTTCTCTAGGGAGCAGCTGTTTGACATTCTATAGCTTTTTAAGGCCTCAGAAATGCACACTATTTTTACTCCTCCACACCCTAGTTACTGTCTGAGTTCTGGTGTGCTTTACTTACACCCATGTGAGTTCTTTTAATGTCTGGGTCCAGGTAGTGGGGGTTAATATTAAAAGGAACTAATCCTAGAGCCTGCAGGGAAGGTGGATAAACAATTGGCATGTCATTGGTGGTATTGATGCTGACAGTAGCAACGTTGGTTCCTGCGCTGGATCCCATGTAAGGAATCCCATCCTGAAAGACAAAAGCAATGATCAGTCTGCAGCACCACAACTAGGAACTCAATTTTATACCATCTTCTATCAGTCTCAGAAACCCATCAATCAGATCAGACTTAGTGCTTCCAGCTCCTCTTACTGGTAACTTTACAGGTGAAAAGCAGAACAAGAATTCAGATTCTGAGGTGGGCAGTACCTTCTCTGTGTCAGAGAACTAACTGCTGCCTGCCTTGTACTCACAACTCTATGACCCCCCAAGACAGAATTTACTATGTTGCATAGCATGTTGAACTTTGCTATTAAGAGGAGAGACTTGCCTCTATTGCAGTTACAGGAAATACCTGAACTGGCTTTTAACTAGCTTCTGGAGAGAGCAAGCTCAGTGCAATGTTGTCACAGCATCAACTTACCAGAACCATGACCAGTTTAGCACTGTTTAGCTATTAGTACTGAGTACTATGCTGTACATAGAAGAATGCCACACAAATATGCAAGTGTATAGGTAATCCTTAGCAATTTGTAAAAATAGAGCTGTCTTGAGACAACTGGTGGTAATATAACCATGTAGTTATCCAGACTTAACTGGCATTTGGACATTTTTTGGCTTTCATTCCCACAACAGATGATGAATTTCTATATATTAAGATAAGCCTAGCTAACCTTTATTCTTGGCAGCTGGCCTTACTGTGGCTTGTATAAATCTGCATAAAGTCATTTGCAGTTCCACATTGCTAGGGAACACCTTGCTTCTGTTCTCCTCCAGAGATGGTGTATCTTTGCTGTGCCTTATGAGATTCACCAGCTGGACTGGTGCTGCTCAATGGCACTCACACCTCTCAGTTCCAAGGAGATACAAGAATTATGTAATTTTCAACATCAACAGGACACTGTCTAAAAGGCACATATGGATCCAACTTTATCACCAGTTTATTAGTAGACAACCTGCAACATGAACACATCTGTATCAACAAGATATGAAGTGGACATCTCAAGCTGAAAAGCAGGGTTTCTGGACACAGATTAAATCCTGCACTGGTCTTTTGATTGGCATTTTGAGTGGTTTGCTTCTAGGGTTCTATGTAGCATTGTACATCCCAAGGCCTTGCAATCCAGCATCTAGAAAACTGCTCTAGGAAGACAGACTGCTGACCTTAAGTCTTTTTAATGACTCAATGGCAGCCTTATTTGGCCATGGTTTTCAGTTCACCAGGTTGTTTGAGATGGCTTGACATCTGAAGTGTATTAGAGACAAAAATGCAGAATCAGCTTGGACTTGTCTGAACAAAAGCTCATGCATGAGATCCAGCCCTTCAGACTTGGCCAGAATCTGTAGTTTTACCTCAAGAACTCTTTTCCTGATCTCATGTATCAGACAGTTGTCATAAAGAGCTTTCAGGAGACGGAATGTGTTCCCACCTCCTGCAGAAACAAAGTTCAGCTTATTTAGCATGCTTTCACCATCAGTTTTAATTGAAGCCTTCACAAACTCAGCAGGCACCATGAGTTCTATGCTCTATTCAGGGCAGTATCCTGCTTTGAGAAGCAATAAAAGCTTCAGAGGAATGGTTACTGGGCAGGCCATGGGCATGCCCTGTGTCATCCTTGTAAGGCTGCCACTGTCTGACAGTGACCTCTCTTCCAATACCCAGGTTCCAATACCCATGCTATTAGGACTAGAACTTCTTGGGCTTGCTAAAGTGATAATACAGCTGTTATGATCATGTTTTTACACTGAAGTACTCTTCAAAATAATAATTTGAAATTTAGTGGAGATGAAGTTCCATTAATAAATCTAACTTCCCAGCCCACCACTAAATTTAGAGTCTTAGGGCTCCCAATTACTGTCTTCTGTAGTTTCTAATTACTAGGCCTAACTGCTTAATTGTTGGTCTTCAGTGCCACCTCTGAGCAGGACTAGTCCAGTGCCCTATATAAACCTTCACTGGGGAGTAAGAAGTGAAACTTACCAATAAATATTGCTTCAGATTTCCTTACAGCTTCCACTGGATCACAAGATTCATGAATGCTGTCCAGCCCATAACCTTAAATGAAAATGTATTTACCTTTTAATATGTAAGTTTGGTGGAAGAATGGGATACGTTCAATCCCTCTCTGCCCACCTCCTCCAACCCTGAGCCAAATATCTCAACCAGGGAAATTTCAGAGAACTCTACGCCGTAAAACAGAGTGTACATCCTATATTAGTTCAGGGCTAATACAGCTATACAAAAGGAAATACTTGTTTTGTGGAGATAAGCACTCAGTTTCTAGGAGCAGAGCATTTCACTCAGCAGGTGCAGGCTAAGGCACAGTATCCTGAGCATTACCAGGTAACTATAAAATGAGGAAAAAGCTGTTAGTCCTCAGCTTGGCTATGCTGAGGTCTGACAGGATGTGTTGGCTCTAGCACTTCTTGTGCAAATACATGATCTGAGTATTGTTTCTGTTAAAATGTCTGACTTTGATAGATTTGCCTTGCCAGGGTTCACTGAGTACAGGAAGTGTCGAGAGAGACAGAAGAACACAGGCATTTGACAGCAGCAATCTTCCTGCAAGTCAAGGAGCAAAGTGTGCTGCCCAGGCAAGTGAGTACTGATTATTACTACACTAACAGCCCCACAGTTACCCTTAACAGTGATAGATACTAGGTGGAGGTGTTGCTGTAGACTGCAGAGATCTTTGCTCCAAGCAAAGTTCAGCTGCTGTCCATCATGGAACTATCCGGCTCCTTGACGTGCTTTAAGTAATGGTCTTCACTTAGAACCATGGCTTGAGCAGAGGTTTAAGATATATGGGAAGAATGTTCCCTCATGTGCTTAAGAAAGATAAAAAGATGCCACTTAATAGTTAGGGATAAAATCTTCTTCCCTGGAGTGAGCAGAAGTGTTTGCAGTAGGATTTCTTCTGGAGGCCTCTAAAACATCTCCTTCCAGGCAGAAGTCCGCAGCCGACTCCTGCTGCTCACTGCCCTTGCTGCCCGTGCCGCAGCGGCCCGGCCCAGCCCAGCCCAGCCCGTGTGCCCCACGGCTGTCTCGGGCCGCTCCGTGCCCGCAGCCTGCTCCTCGTGCCCGGTACCGGCCTGGCAGTCCCGGGCACAGCCGGCGTGGCCGCCGCAGCCGGGCCGGCCTTACCCAGGCTTTCAAACTTCTCCCTGGCCGTGCGGGCGTAGGCGTCGCGGTCGTGCAGTGCGTAGGGGATGAACAGCACCCGCTTTACCTTCCTGGGAGAGGAGAGAGGGGAGAGAGCGGTGGGCGCGGCGGAAGCGGGGACCGGGAGCGCTCCCGCAGCCCCTCACGGCGCTTACTGCCCGAGGAAGCTCTGGATGTGCTGCTGGCAGTGGCCCAGGTAGCCCCCTCCGTGCAGGGTGGAGTTGGAGATCAGCAGCAGGCGCCGCGGGCTCCCCATGCCGAGCCGAGCCGAGCCGAGCCGAGCCGTGCTCCCTGCCCAGCCCGGTCCGCCCCTTCCTGCCCCGCCGGCGGCCCCGGGGTGGGGCCGAGCCGCCGCCGCTCCACCGCCCCGGCCTGGCCATGCTGGACTTCGCCATCTTCGCCGTCACTTTCCTGCTCATCCTCGTGGGCGCCGTGCTGTACCTGTACCCGGTAATGCTGCCGGCCATGGGGCGGGGGGCGCTCGGCCCTGCCCGGCCTGGCCCGGCCCGGCCCCGGTGCAGGCGGGCGGAGAGCGAGCGGCCGCGGGGCCGAGGCAGCCCCGGGCCCGTCGCAGCCCCTGGGCCCGGGCGGTGCCCCCGGCCCGCAGCCCGGGGCCCGGACGGGCCGTGGCAGAGGCCTGCGGGAGAAGCTGCGGGCAGGGCGTTCCCGGGACGGCGCAGCCCCGGCACTCCTCCTGCCTTACGGGCTCCGGGATGAATCCTGCTTTCCAAAGGCGCGGTCGTCTGCTCGCCTTGTATTTTTGCAGGCTTCCAAGGCAAATCAGTGTGTAATACCCTACATTGCAAACGTGACCCTTTAAATCTTTACGTAGACATCTTTGATCTAAACAGATGAATAATCCTGGTTTAGCCAGTGGCACCAGGCACACAGTTGAGGTTTATCGGCTTAGCAGGTTTAAAGCCTGCAGATGTAGCATACTCAGCTCCTGTTTCATGTTTGTAAGTAGTGTAGTGGTATTGGTGCGGAAAATTCATCTCTCCTGCCGGAAAGGTGTGGGACCTGTATAAAATCTGAAGTTCATGTAGATTGATGCATTTCCTTTTACTCTAGGCATCTAGGCAAGCATCAGGTATCCCTGGGCTGGCTCCAACTGATGAAAAGTAAGTGGTTTCTCTCTCACATTGATGAAGTTCAGCATTGGCAGAGGATGCTATTCATGACCAGATATCCTCTGTGTTTCTCAGGGATGGCAACCTGCCAGATATCATTGCCAGCAGCAGCTTACATGAGTTTCTTGTCAACCTTCATGAGAAATATGGGCCACTGGTCTCCTTCTGGTTTGGAAGGCGTCTTGTTGTCAGCCTCGGCTCCATCGATCTCCTGAAACAGCATGTTAACCCCAACCGGTTGTGTAAGTGTCTTTTACGTTGTCTTTTGAGTCCATTTGGTCTGGCCTCACTGGGCATCAGAGGAAGTTGGGGTTTCATTCTACATTGAAAGAAGGTGAGACTTTG
The DNA here is from genome assembly GCF_037042795.1 of Molothrus aeneus. NCBI lineage: Eukaryota > Metazoa > Chordata > Aves > Passeriformes > Icteridae > Molothrus > Molothrus aeneus. The sequence goes on along the minus strand of NC_089652.1, from coordinate 14,476,787 downwards.
TAGCTGACATGGTGGTTCAGGTATGACTTTGGTCCTGCTTACTGAGCTAGAGTATCAGTGACCAAGGGTTACTGCTGTCCAGTGGCCATCAGGAAATCAGTATGCTTGTGTCTTTTACCATCTCTCTACAGGCAAACATTCAGGAAAAGCATCATGCTCATTAGTCACTTGATAGAGCAAGATGAACATCCTGTAGCCACTTGGCATACATTTTAAAAGCTTGATATACAGTTTAGGAGGTAACTTTGGTAAATTAGGTCTGAAAACAGCTCTGCTAGTTTGTGATAACTGCCTTGTATGGTTCAGCATGGAGGCTTTTCAAACTATTATTTCGAGAAGTTCTTTACCTTTCATGTTTCTTTTGGTGTGTAGAATTTTGTAGTGAAAACCTTTAATGATCTTCCAGTATTGGAAGTGGATGGTGATACTGGTAGCTGAATTGACCATCTTAGTCATGAGAGAGTATTTTAATTTATGGCCTAAGCCTCTTAGGTGGGCATTTTGCTTCCTAAGGTTATCATACTTGATAAGTTAACTCAGTTGGTGCTTGGGTTCAATCTCTTGCTTTCCCAGTTTTTCTTTAGAAGGTTGACAGAGGTGCTGGGTGCACACCTCTGACCTGATCCTGTAGGCTGTCTTTAGGCACAGGTAGATAGCTCAGCTCACTTTACACTGGAGTCGTGAGGGGTAAACTTCATGTACAGTTGCCTGACAGAATCAGAAAAAGAAATGGTGACAATCTGGGAAAGGAGTGGGAGTTAACAAGGATCAGCAAGACACAGTGGATAACGATGACACTCCAGAAGGTGGAAAACCACCCTGAAAGATCTGAATGCTCTCAAGTGTGTTTGGGAGAAATTAAGCAGACAGTCACTTTCTCAAAGCTCAGAGAAGTGGTGACAGGCCCCTGCACACGCAAGTTCTCATAAATGTTCTGCATTTTGGAGGATCTGAGTATTGGAGAAAGAGAAATGCAGTGCCTGGACTTAAGTGCAGGAAATTAGGTGACCCAGGCAGCTACAGACTAGCCTAGTATCCTGCTATGCCAATGGCTAAACATATTTTTTTAAGCATGGGGGATAAATGGGAAATGCATGTTATAATTTGATAATTAGATTTTTAGACAAATAAAGTGATAAAACTGTGCTTATGTCAGGGATTCAGTTCAGAATTTGCTTGGATACTGATAAATACTGGACTGGTACTTGAAATGGGGATTAAGGCTAGATTGTCTTGAAAAGTGAAATGCAGTGTTGGGGACATGAAATACTCCATCTTATGTTAGTGTCCTACCCTGCTGGCTTTATTCTGGAACCCTTTGTTGGCACAGGGCAGCAGAGTGAGATGGATATCCCTGAGGGCTGGGATAGCAGGAGCAGGAGGAGAAAAAGTGAGCTGCATGAATTGCCTATGGGATGACATGGCCATGGAAAAAAAAGGATATATTGAGTCATGGATTTTCAGTAAAGAGAGGACTTTTGCACAAAATGAGCATGAGTCAGACTTGGAGTCCTGTGTGTGGCTCTGACCTCTATACTCAGGCATGATTTTGAATAAAGCAAGTGCAAATTAAGGCTGCCAGTGCTCTCAGAGGAGTGGGAAGCCTGTTGTGCAGGAGAAGCCAGGGAAAGTGTGTTCAGCCCAGATGAAGAAAGAGCCTCTGAAGGGATCCTCATAAAGGCAACAGGCTTGAGAAGGAGGGTTCTTACAACCTCAGAGCTGGCAGAGCAGCAATATTAGTTGTATCACTGCTTTTCTTTTAGCACTGATGCTTGCCAGAAGTGCTCAAGCTTTATTAGGGGTGAGGAATCTTACAGGTGATATGTCCTGAAGCATTGAGGTATAAACTGAGCTGAGTAGCTGTAGCAAAGCCCTTTCTATGCCCTTTCTTGGTGAGTGGGAACAGGAGTTGTAGTGGGTCTCAGCCACAAGCTGGCTCTGGGCAGGCTGAAGTTTTATTGGAGATGAGGTCTTGCCCATATCTCTGCTGTAGTTTTTTTGGAGATGGGGTCTTGCCCATATCTCTGCTGTGCACACAGTGCTGTGGAACAGGAGACAGCCCACAGTGGACTGCATTATATCCAACTCCTGACTCCTCAGCCCCACTTGAAAACCCAGCCATGTGACTATTCCTCAGTCAGCTGGAGTGCCTGAGGCCACCATCCATCTTCATGGATACCTGACATTTGGTTTCCAAGGCTGAAATACAGGATTTGGCTCCAGACAAAGGTTCCTCTCATCTCATATGTGTGTCACAGGTATGGCCAAACTTCTTGGGGAGAGAGAGAGAGGTGCAGATAATGCATTTCTCATCAAAGCCTTGAAGCTGGACTAATTGGATTCATAGTTATAAACATTTCCAATGCCAGGAGACACTTTTTCCTTAGGCTTCAAGCAGTGTTTGAAATTGGTATGTTTTCATGGCCTCTTAAAGCCTGGTTGAGATTAGTTTGCAAGGGGAATTCAAAGGAAGTAAAACTTTGTAGCTGGTACTGGTGATTCCCCTGAGGGGCTCTGGGGAAGCTGTTCAGGCCTATAAACAATGTGGATGTGAAGAGGATGGACTAATTCAGGATTGCCAGGAGCAGGGGCTTCAGAGACCAACTTGGAAAATTCTCCTGAGTTGATGTTGCTTTTTGGGTTGGGGCAATGAACCTGAAGCACACTGCATGCTGGAGATGGAGCTATGGGTCCTGGCCTGTCTGAGCAGGACTTCACTGCTGTTCTGTGAGCATTTTACTGTGCAGGTCCAGAGGTCCTTTCTAACTCTGATGTTCAGTTGTGCTTGATCTCAGTTAGATCTTTTCTGTATATTTATTTGCAGTGGTGTCCAGGGCAGCACTCTGAGGTCTTTGGGATGGGGAGATTTCCATGTAAGTGAAAAGAACAGTCGAAATTTTGATATATGTCACTAGGAGGGGTGAAAATGTAACCCTGGAGCTGTTTCCAAGACAAAGGATGAAGTCTGTGCAAGTGCTGGCAGAACAGAGGTCTCTCCAGAGGCAGTTTGTGCCTTGTGGAGTCACTAGCCTCCCACAGCTGTGCAGAAATAGTCCTTTCCCAAACAGCAGGAGACAGAGCCAGCCCTCAGCAAACGGGCAGCCTGGGCTCTGCAGCCCTGAGTGCCCAACAGTGTGTATCAGTGGTGTGGGATTGCCAGTTTAGTTTAGGGACATTGGCAGAAAAACACCCAGAGCCTATGGCTAATCCAGCAGTTTCCTTTCATATGCGGCAGGAAAACTTTGCAGTTTCAGCAGGCATTGCTTCTAAGCATCCTCCAGCCTCTCTGGGTGCCTCTGCTTGCCGGATTTTCTGTGTGGGCTTTGCCACCTGCCATGTGTCTTCCTGGCTGCCCAGTATTGTGCCTGGCTGTGCCAGTGCCAGTCAGCAGGGATCTGTGGCATCAATAGCAGCTCCATGACAAAGCACCTTGGAGGAGGAATTGTCAGCAGCAGCTAGAGGCACATAACAGCCTGCGCCACGTGGAGAGCCGCAGGTACCATCTGCTCTGCCAGAAGACACATGCTCATGCTCCTTGTCATTCAAAGTGGGAAAGAGGGTGAGATGCAGAGCTTAAAAACATTGGAAGGGAAAAGATGTGAGAGAAAAACATTTGGGAAAGATTACCATATTCATGCCTCTGGCCTCGTTAGCTGCTTTTATGTCTTTAGGTAGTAAGTCCTCTGCAGGTGGGAATTTTCTCTTCGTGTAAGTTTGCTTGGTAGCATAATGAGGCCCCAGTCTCTGTGGGGAATCCTAGATACATCCACAGCTGGTAAAGTCATATGTGTCTAGCCCAGCCTTGATGTTTTCTGATGCCTCAGAGGTTTTACTCTCCATCTGGGAGAAATAACAGACTGTGATAAACAGTGACAATATCCTTCTTGAAAACCCTGATTGCTGCTTCCAAATAGCTCCTTAAAGACTCTGTCAGTTCCACAAGACACACTAAAAGGTTTACAGAAAGGGAAAAACATATGCCATGCTGTATTGCGCAGTTTTGCATTGACACCTAATATCCTTCAGCAAATTTATTAAATAGAGGTCCTTGGTGGTGAAATTCAGAGTTAAAAATCTAACTGAAATGAGTCATGGATTGGGAAGTGACGTGGTTTTGTCTAGTTTGTACACTGATGCAAGTGTCTATGTGGAAGGATTGAAGATGGAAAGAAGGTGGTTAGCAGTAGAAAGCATTCTGTAGCTAAGTGGGGTATGGTTTTCTGTAGGAGCTTCAGAGCTTCTGTTCTGGAGGCAGCGCTGGCAGACAGGTAGGTGCTAGTTTGGGAAGAGCTCCTCAAGAGGGAACTCAGTGCCCAAAAGAGAATTCATGCAGGAGCAGTAGGGTATCAAACAGACCTTGCTGGGTCTGTGATGCAAGGGAAGGAGTGTCGGGAGCAGCCTCTGGCTAAGTCTGTCATGAACTGGTATATCCTGAGTGCACGGCCATGTTCAGGGCAGGAGGGCACACCACATGTGAAGGGAATGTGCTAAAGAGCCTGCAAGTCAGGCTGGAGGAGAAGGGGAAAGACCATGCCACACTCACTCTTGTCACCAAGTCGGTGGCACAACCAGCTGGGAACTGGCAAACAGGGAACAAGCTCTGAAGGCATTTTTACTGAAGAGTTACTTGGTAGAGCCAGCAGGCAAACTCTGCATGAGGAGCTGATCACAGGATGGCAATCAGCCCTAGGAAAAAGACTTTGTGAGGTACCAGCCCACACTGAGCAAGAGAAACTTGAAACCCCAAAGAGGCTGTTGTAGGGGAAGGAGCCACACCTTGCTCACTGCCCAGAAGTAGCAGTATCTAATTAAAGAGGCTGCTGTTTTAATCAGCCCTGCGTAGTGTGACTTTTGAATGATGTTTCCTCTGCTTTCAGTGGATCCCTTTGAGACAATGCTGAAATCCCTCTTGAGGTACCAGTCCAGCCTGAATGGGGATACAGGAGAGAGCCACATGAGGAGAAAACTGTATGAGAACGGTGTGACCAAGTCCTTGCAAAGTAACGTTGCTCTCATCCAGAAGGTAACTGCCTTTGTACAGCAGAGAAGCCCTGTGTGGCTCACAGGGGAAGGTTTAGTGAGAATGATCACTAGGATAAAGGACCTGCATTCAAATTAGTGCTGGGGCTATAAGCATCTGAGATAGCAAACAGCCTCTGCCTTTCATGGTGTGAATATTTGCGTTCTCTTAGCTCCAGTGGGCTGGGGGAAGGGTGGAGCTTGCTTAATTTTTATGCCAAGATACCAGATTTAGTTAAAGATACTGGAGCACCTGGATTCTAGATATATTTCCCTGGACAGGAGGATGGAGCAAGAAACCAGCTTTTGGGGCCACAAAGAGGTGATTTTGATTTAGTCCAGCAGCCAAAGTATGATCTCTTTCCTATTCTGGAGGAATTAATCTCTTTCCTATTCTGTCTGTATTAAAGGGTTTAAGGTTTCTTTTGTGACAGAGGGAACAAGAGAGGAGGGTAGAGTTGCCTTGTTAGGGGAGAGCCTTGAAAGAAGCAGAAGATTGGAGGCTGAAATGTTACTGTTTAACAATGAGAAGAAACCTGGAAGGAGTTTAGCATTATTCCATAGCCATGAAAGTGTGGTCTGCCTTAGGAAGTGGGTGGGAATGTGTCCAGGGTGTGTTTGGTAAATAGACTGCTGGTGTTACTGCTAACTAATGGTTCATTCCCTCTCAAGCTGTCAGAAGAGCTGCTGGCCAAATGGCTGTCTCTCCCTGAGGCACAACATGTGCCACTCTGCCAGCACATGCTGGGCTTTGCCATGAAGTCTGTCACACAGACAGCTATGGGCAGCAGCTTCGAAGATGACCGGGAAGTCATCCGATTCCGCAGGCACCACGATGCAGTAAGTGTCCTGCAGAGCCAGGAAATCTCCTATCCAATCTTTCCAAACTGATAACACAGAATTTGTACCTGTGTACAGTTTAGTACAAGCTACTCCTGAGACTTTAAAGTATGAGCTTGAGGGGTCTGTCTCTAACACTCTAAACTGTTAGAAAGATCCTACTGCTGATCCTGCTGTCATGAGTTGAGGTGTTTCTAGAGGATCGATGGGGATCAGGAACCCAGATCCAATGGCAGTTGGGAGGTCTTTGGTACCTAAGTCAGTTAAACTCTGTTGGAACTGCCAGTGGAATTTCTCCATTTTGAAGATCTTCTGAAGGCTCTGTGACATTGTGGAGAAAGGAAAATCTGAGGAGACCTCACCTGTATCCACATGTGGGGATGTTAAACATGCTGGTGATAAGAGTGGGAAAGAACCAGTTCCGTCTCCCATTTAAAATTTCTATAGCTTTTTTTCTACAGTTGTAATTATAGTTGTTTAATTTCAGCTTAATTCCAGCTATCATAGACATAGTGGGAAATGGGATGTGGTGTCCTAAAGAGACCAGTTCCACATTGACAGGAAGTCCTAATATTATTTGGTGTTTTCATTTTCCTGACTAGGGAAGAATAGAATAGTCCCAGCAGTCTAAGCCTGTGGTAAGTGATGGTGCTGTTCTCTCTCTCCTTCTTCCAGATCTGGTCAGAGATTGGAAAAGGTTTCTTGGATGGGTCTCTTGACAAAAACATGACTAGGAAGAAGCACTATGAAGATGGTACGTTTCTCCCAAAATTAGGGGTTTTCTCTCACTCTAATTAATACTTAGGAGTTAGCTAGCATGTGAAAGCACTTCATTTGCCCAGTTGTTTTGGCTTCTCTTTAGAGTTGCTCATCATGTCATAATGCATTGTACTTACTGTCAGATTAGATCGTTGTTTTGGAGTTGAGTGCCAAGCTGCCTTTCTTTATGTGAGAAATTGTAGGACTAGAACTAGTTCCAGGTCGAGTTCCAGGGTCTGTCCAGTCTGGAGAGTGATAGAGGGGAAGAATCAGGGTGTGCTTCCTCCCTTACTGTTCTGTTCCCTCGTGTCCACTTTTGACCTCTCTTGGAGGCAAGCAGCTGTGCTAGGTGGAGACAGATGGAGACCCTGGATTTGGCCCATATGGGCATTCAAATGATGCACCATCTGGGGCCTGTCCTGCCAGACAGTCACTCACAAGCTGGAAGACACAGGTACAGAGATGCTGCTTTGTTGGATACACCATCAGATAGCCTCTGATGTGCTCTTGCAAGATAACATGATTTAGGTCTGCTACAGCAGTACTTTTATTTCTAATATATTTTATATCAAGTTATTTTAATTTTAGGTTGTCTTTTTTGTTAATAATTAAACCATTTCAGTATTGATGGATAAGATGCTAAACTAAAGTAGATGGTATCTGGAACTAAAGTTTTGTTTGTAAATCCTCCAAACCCAGTGTTTCCTTCTTTATGCTTCTGGTTCTGTGGGTTTCAGAACCTGAGGACAACTTCTGCGCCACTGAAATGGGTTCATCCCATAGTCACTTTTCCTGAGTTGTAGTATGATGATGCGTGAGGACAAAATTTCACAAACTCCAGAGAGTGAGCCCTGGTGTTTGAGTGTTGCTGGCCTTCCTGCACAGAGGAGGAAGGAAGGTAATTCTGAGACAAAGGACCTGAACTGGGCCTTGATAAATGGAGTTTCAGACCCAAATTCTACTCCATGTTTCTTGGATAGTCATCAATAGGTCATTTAAGCCAGACGGGCAATGATGTCTAGGTCCCTAACTCCCCCTGGTTCCCACAGGATTTAGGCACTCACATATCTTCAGATGTGTGGACTCTGCCAAGACCCTCCCACATTTCCCCCCATTCCTCTGTCTGTGTCTGCACTCTTTAGCACAGAGCCATCCTCTTTCACCCTGCCTGTAGAACCCCTGGCCAAAGGGGCTCCATCAGTCCTGGTGCTGCAGTAATTGTAACTCTGCAGTTCATGTAACCAGAGTTATGTGGCTCATAAGTGTTTTCATGGGGGCTGATGAGAATGCATTCTCTGATGTTTTGACAACATTACTTGTCTTCCCCATGCATGATTTCAGCTCACAGAGTACACACCTTGGTTATACCTGTAAGGATGGCTTTTTATAGGCAACCTCTGTTATTTGGTTCCTGCATTTTCAGCTAAACTGGGGATACTGCCTTCCAAATTGACAGTAACATGTAACAGAGCCTGCTTCTGTAAGTGAGCCCAGCAGGGACAGCTGGTCTGAAAATCTGCTTGGGAAGATGAATTTGCTTCTCTGCAGCACCAGGATGACCAGGTTTTAAAATAAACATTTCTTTTTTCTTCCAAAGCTCTGGTGGAGATGGAATCCATCTTGAAGAAGGTTACAAAGGAGCGCCGAGGCAGATCATTCAACAGGCATGTCTTTATAGACACCTTGCTGCAGGGGAGCCTGAGTGACCAGCAGGTCTGTGCAGCTGTTACCTCCTTACACAGTAATGGAGTTTTGCCAGAGGGACAATTCATTACATTGTAGCCTTTGATTAATATAAGTTCTTGCATCTTAGCTTAGATTTTTTTACCAAAGCAGGGCTTCTGCTTCGTTTTCTCCACTCCTGCAGTGTTTGCTTGCATTAGACTTTGGTAGATTTCCTTGCCAGTGCTTCATAGCTATTTTTATAAACCAGAAGTATGTTAATGTTAAGCATGTCTCATGCAATTCAGTGGAGGTTCAACAGAGAGTTCAGTTTATGTCTTCTAGATGTATTTCCTGCTCTCTGCACTAAAGGGGTTTAATGTGCTTGAGTGGAGAGTGTGCTACTTCTTTATTCTCTTTACAGTCTTATGAACTTCATTCCCTGAAGTAGATTTTCTTTCCTAGATTCTGGAAGATACAATGATTTTCTCTTTGGCAGGATGTGTAATCACTGCTAACTGTAAGTACAGTAACTGTAGGTAGCTTCCCATCCTTGCACTCAGCTGCCAAAAACTGTGTGTGATGACATGAGACTTACCCTAGGCTAATAAAAAATTGTATTAATCATTCTTTCTCCTGAGCTACAGACATACAGAAGAAGCTAATTTTTACATCAGACTGTTGACACAGCCTCACAGTTAGTGAGCTGAACCTAAGCTGTGTTTGACAACCTTTCCAGACTTATGGTGGACCTTAGAATTTCTCCCCATTGCTTTTTGCTTGCATTCTTAACCCCAGACAACTGATGCTAAATTTGATGAAGAAAAACACCAAAATAAATAAGCTACAAAGATCATGTTGTAAAATAGGTTCAGGCATATAGGAAGAAAGAGTTGCTAGCATGTGTCTGGGTGCTTGGAATTTCAGGAGGATAAGTGTGTTCCATGTATGGAGGACTTTCAAAGAAGCTACTCTGGGATTTATGCAAAGATTATGAAAAAAACCAAACAAATAAAAATATAAACTGAAGCTGTGTAAAATACCTTACAATAAAGGGACAATTATCTGGCCTTGTACCTCAGCCAGTGGGGCTGGGACTCCAAAGAAAACCTCCAAGATGCATCTAGATGTTAGAAAATGGGAAGTAAATCAGACAACTGTGGTAGTTCTCTCTCCAGAGAATATCCTCTCCAGGTACTCCAGGAAGTCTGTGATTTTAAGGGCTTGAATCCACACGGATTCACAGAATCACAGAATATTCTGAGTTGGAAGGATCATGAAGTCCAAGATTCCAGATAGTTCTCATGAATAGACATTTTTGAGAGCTAGAAACATTTCCTTGTAGCTTTAGGGAAACTGCCTCCTACACACTTATTTCTTATGCAGGGTTTTTTCCTCACTCTGCATTTGAAGATAATCTCAACTACCTCAAGAAATAGATGTAGGGGGACAAGTGCTGGCCAACATCTGCAGAGAGCTCCCTTCAGGAGCCTCAGGCATTGGCTGTCTGGAGCACTGGCCTGAGATGTGCTAGGGAAGACCCCCAAATAAGGGAATTTTCTAAAGCTTTGAACAAACCAGCCTTTCATTTGCATGGTTGGTGTAATAGCTGTGATTCCCCTGGGTTTGCTGGGCTGTGGGGTCCTTTTGCCAGAGCTGTGGGACTGAGTGCTTTAGTGTCCTGCAAAGCTCCTCATAGCATCAGAAAGAGAATCTTAACTTGCAGAGCCTCTTGCTATACAGGAGTTCAGCCTCTGTTCCTACTACTGAATACAGAATCAGCACAGCCTGCTGTGAACAGAGGCCACCTTCTTTTTAGGCCAAAAAGTAATGTTGAAAATATAGGAAGTAAGGAAACTCAATGCCATTTGTAAAGGATTGAATTTTCTGAGTCCAGTCTTGTCTTGATTCCTTCCCCAGTGTGCACCTGGGCAGTCTATTTCCTGACAACCTCAGAAGATGTTCAGCAGAATCTCTACAAGGAGCTGGACCGTGTTCTGGGGAAGGGACCAATTACCCATGAGAAAATGGAGCATCTCAGGTGGGTCCTATCGAAGGAATGCAGAGGAAGGCTGTGTCATGTGGTGGGGACAGGTGTTTCATGTGGAATCTGATGCCTAGCCTGCACTAGGCCAGGAGAAGACATCCAAAAGCTGCTTACTCCCTTTTTTCTTTCTGGAAGTGATCAAACCACAGGATGACTTGTAACATAGAGAGAATCTGCTGGCATTCCAGACACAGGGACCAAGGTGCTCACTTTAGGGTGTCTGTAGGAAACCCTTTAGGTTCATCAGCAGAGGAAAAGCACAGAATCAGTGCCTTGGCTGCTAGGCCAAAATTTTTGCTCACTGTCTTATTTGGTTTCTGTCCTAGTTTTAGTAGTAGAAGTAATCAGTCATTTTCATGGTTGGATATAGAGATATTTAGAGAGAAAGCATGGACCAATCTTCTTTTCAAAGGGCTGCAAGTAATGATGACTGGTCAACAGTGTGCCTTTATGTTTTCTGCATTTGTTATGTTGGTGCAACCTGGTGCATTTTATATTTGGACTAGTGTTAGGGTTTTAGGGAATATTGTGTGTGTGGTTTTCTTGCTTCTTCTTGTATGAATGAGAGGTACAGGAAAAGGACTGATGTCTTCATGCATTTTAGCAGATTTAGTTTGGTTTAAAATCTGAAAGAAGAGGGATTCCAATAACCTTCTATAAAAGCTGTTAATGAGATTTAATGCTTCTTACAAAGATGTTGGGACTCCTTGTCAAAAAGGAAAAAAAAGAAGTGCCTCTAAATAAAGCAGTTGACTCTGCTCTGCTTGCTGCCACAAGGATGTGGACAAGCTTCTCTGTGAGACTGGCACTGACCAAGGGTTACTGTTGCAGGTACTGCCGGCAGGTCCTGTGTGAAACAGTGCGGACAGCAAAGCTCACTCCCATTGCTGCACAGCTGCAGGAGCTGGAGGGCAGAGTCGACCAGCACACTATCCCTAAAGAGGTAGGGCAGTGCTGGGAGAGCTAGGCCACTCCTTTCCTGTAGGAGAATTTGCTGTTCCCTCTTCTTCCAGACCAGGGGTGAGGCAGGAAGACCATTTCTTCTGTCAGTGTTGAACCTGAGCAGGTGCTCTGTCATCTGAAAGTACAGTTTAGCTCAAAGTTTGCCTGCAGTTCCTCTGTGGGAGAGGCTCTGCAAATTCATGTTATCTTGCTGAGCAGATTTTCTTCTTGGATGAGTAAGCTTTTGAAGGGGCCTATGGACTTAGTTATGCATAGAAGAACATTGTTTCAGGCTTCATCATATCACTCATCATATCACCTTCCCTTCCTGAGAGTAAAGTATTCCATACATACATCTCAGTAAGCATAGAGAAATGGGGTCACACCCTCTGTAACCACCAACAGCGTGATTCTTAGAAGTTAAAATCCTAACATCTGGGCATGGATTATGAAAATCTGTAGATGAGTACTGCATAATTGTCTTTTTAATCCACCTAAATATGAGTAGTCTACAGAAGAATCATCATCCAGTAGAGCTGTCGAGAGGTGTCTTTAATTGTGCATTTCCTTCCTCATTGATGTGTTGTAATTCTCTTTGCAGACACTTGTGCTTTATGCTCTTGGTGTGATGCTGCAGGATAGTTCATCTTGGCCATCACCATACAAGTATGTAGAATCAACTGTAATTGCAACTAATTCCTTTTCTTTGTTAAATTAGATCTTGCAGCACAGCCTTTTGTGCTGCAGGGCCTGCCTTAAGCAGATTCTGGAGATGAAAGGGAGTCTGTAAGAAAATCAGTTTATGAAGGTCTGGGTTTGTTTTGTCTCCATGGGCATGGTTATGGGGCAGTTAAAGTCAGGTTCCTCTGATGCTCCAGTCTGTGTGTGTGCATGTATGTGTTAGGGTCTAGTAAAAACTTTTTTGTTTTTACAGAGCTTCCCTGGCTAATGCTGGTAACTTCTGTTAAAGGTTTTCTGTGAAACAGTGACTTGAATGGCTTTGGAATCACTGCTTGTCATCATGAAACAAGGATGCGAGGGAGGAAATATCAGTCTGAAGTTTTGGTTTTTTTAGGGTGAAAGGAAACGCTGCCTCAGTATTTCATTCTGTTTGTGAAAACTGAAGTGGATCTAGGCCAGTGGAGGTTAAAGAAAAAAATCACTGTAGCTTCTTGTGACCTCCAGGTGGCAAATATTAACCTGTATCTGATTTACTTCACTTGGGCTGCAAAAAATGTGGGTCAGTTATTCTAGACAGAGAGAACAGACAGCTGAGATTTAGGAGAAAGAATAAAGCCTTTAGAACAGCACTTGTCCTCTCCTGCAATTACACTTTTTAGAAAGGGGTCAGGCATTGATGCACCAGTCTATGAGCCCCTTGGCAGGGATTGCCTCCCAAGGTAGGTCATAATGGTGTTCAGCTTTGCTGAGACCCCATGAGACCTACACTGAGGACTGCTATGAACATTGTATGTTTGTTTCAGGGAGGCTGGCATCGCAGTTTAGCTTGAGGTACGTGAAGATTTCCATAACAGAAGTAGGAGACCAGCTCTGTGTGATCCTTTCACTCACCTACTGTACAAAAAACTGTTTGCCCCTCCCTGCTTTTTTGCTAGGCAGGTGCATTTTTCTCTCCTATTACAAAATCTGTAATTTTCACTTTAGTTCAGGGGGAATGTAAGTTTGATGCTGCTTTTTTTAAGGATCAGCACCCACATGTCCTTTCACCTTGCTAGAAGCAGACCTTGGATGTTTAAGCAGGGAAGTGAAGACTTGAAGTATTTAGCAGAAAGGTTTAAAAGAACCATCTTTTGTCCATCAAATTTTGTGTTTGGAGGGGGGTTAATATTTAAATTGAATGTTATTTTATTAGTTTCCCTTGTTTTAACTCATGCCAGCCCTGGATAATAGTTTTCTCACAGCCTCTACCATCCTAAAGCTGGAAACCACTTTTCTCACTTCAATGAGTCACTGGCTTCCCTCCCCCAGCACATACACATACACACACCAGCTGCTTGAAGAGAACGGTGAGGGGCAAGGAGAAAAAGGAAATATTTTTGGAAGTGAAAAAGGAAGGGACTCAAAGAGGCAGAGAGAGAGAGACAAATGAGATTGCATGTGCCCTGGGGATGTGCCCTAGTTCCAGCCCTGTCTCACACTACCTCAGTTTGTCAGCATTTTGACCAAGCTGGGACACAGCTGACCAGCTGGGAACATTGATGGAATGGATGCACAATTGCCTTCATCCATTTGCGTGGAATGACCCAGAGAGAACAAATAGTGAGATTCTCTGGTTCATTTCCGGTTTTTTACTTTTCTCTCTGTGTGTGCACATTTCTGGGGAAAGGATGCTGTGCCTGCTCAGAAAACCCTAATGTGTTTCATCTTTTATAGGTATGACCCAGACAGATTCAATGAGGAATTAGCCATGAAAAACCTCTCCTTGTTGGGTTTCTCAGGAAGCCAGGAGTGCCCAGAGTTGAGGTGAGCATAGGGAAGGAGGTCATAGTGAGTCTCTGTGGCAGACAGGAGGGAAGGTGCTTCCAGGATCTTGGTGTCACTGCTGGGACAGCCTGTCCAAGCTGGCTGTTGTCCTTTGGCAGATTTACATCATAGCAAGGTTTTCATTTTTTTCTCCTGATTTTTCCCTCAGGTTTGCCTATATGGTGGCCACAGTTCTGCTGAGTGTCCTGGTAAGGAAACTGTATCTCCACCCAGTGAAAGGACAAGTCATGGAGGCAAAATATGAACTGGTAACCTCACCAAAGGAGGAAGCCTGGATAACAGTGTCTAAGAGAAGCTAAGAGCCAGCAAAGCAAGGGGTTAAAAGTGCCAGCAGTGAAGTTCTGAGCAAGGGTCTTAACAAGAATCATACTGGCACCATGTTTACTCAGCCAAGGAATTTTATATCCAGAAATTTTTTTTTTACCTTCCATATTCTTAACCTCATGCCTATCTTGGGTACTTTATCTAATTCAACCAGTAGTCATATTAAAGTAGATTTTAATCTATATGTCTTTTTCATGTTTGCTTTTGGATCTCTGGCCAAACTTTTGCAAAAGAAGCAGCAAAACCTTGCAGTGGTGTAGGGATGAACTACTGGGTGTCAGCTAGTCAAAGACTAGCCGGGCTGGTTAACCCAGCCTCTTTCCAATAGCAGCCAGAGCTGGGTAAGAGTGCCCCTCTTATCCAGTGGAATGCTTCTTCCTGAATTCTAGCTAGATAAGACCTTGGAGACACAAGGACAAAGCCTTTCTCTATATATAGGTATTTTTATTCAAAGTGTCTTTCCCTCCCTTGAGCTATATCTGTCAGGAAGAACAGATATATCCTGTGAGAAGTATGTGTGAGTGTGAGAAAGAGAGAAATAAACTGGGGTGGGAATAGCACCACTAGTTCTCATGCTGTGTAATCTTGCCATGCTGTGGGGTTGCAAGAAAAAGGATGATTTAGAAATGCTAGTAAACCAAGAGGAATAAAATTGATTTGGCTCCTGAGAAAACAGAAGTATCAGTAATAATAAGATGAAATTAAATAAAACCTACCAAACAAAGCCCCAAGAAAGGGAGTCTTTAACCTGAAAATTCTGAGGTCAATGTCTAATCCAATGAACAGAAATTGACAGATGCTTGCAATTCATTCAGCACTGGGTCAGCATAAGACTGATCATGCAAGTAGTGAAGAGTGCTGATTTCACAGGGCTGTAGATTAATGTTGTACTTAATAACTTAAAAGCCTTTCAAAGAATCCTTTTCCTCCTCCAAAATGTGTGCTCGCCAAAGAAGCATCAAATGTTGCATATTCACATGCTTTTTCCTGCTTCTTCCTTTCTTTTTTTGCCAATCATAGGACAGCTCCATTCAGAGCCCCACTGAATGGATTGCAAGGCAGGAACCTCCTACCCCATCATGGCATTGGAGTAATTGCTATCTGCCTTACTGTTCATGTTGTGCTTCTTCCCTCTCTTCTCTTACATTTTTCTCTTTATCTGATCTTCATAAGTCTTTTCTCCATATGCCTGACTTCTCTGTTAGCTGCAGTTCCTAGCCCCCTTCCCACCCAGCAGCTGTGTGGTGGTAGGTGAGGGGTTTCTCAGCCTGCACCTGTGTCTGCTCAAGCTGTACACAGCTGCCTGTGCACCACAGAGCAGGCCAAGAGTGTGTGCTTCCCATGACAGCTACTTTTTACTGCTTGTGCAGAGTTCATGTCACTGGTAACTGCAGTTCTTTTTTTTCTACAGATGTACCTTCCAGGTCAGGAAATCTGCTGCTCTTTTAAAAATGTTTTTGCTCTTTCTGAGGTGTGCCAGCCTGAATGCAATCCTGTCAGTTATGGGGTTTAACAGCTGATGCCATCCTCTGTGGGCACCAGACAAAGAAAATTCTGCTCTTGGGTTTAGCATGTCATCTCTGCTTTTGGTGGAGCTGTAGAGATTCAGATGCCCCCCAGTGTAGCTCCTGTTGGGGTAGAATGATACAGAGATGTTGGGCAGAAAAGGGAGAGTTGTGCAGTTCAGCTTCCTGTCTCTCTTGAATTGATTTTTATAATGAACTGCAAGAAAGCTCTTGCTAATCTGACCTTCACTTCACTAAAGCTTGGTCATGTCCCCAGATGGCAATTCGTGTTAGGCTTTGCTTCACTGCTTATGCAAAAAGGCCTATTTTTCTTGAAGGTTGCAGATGTTTCCTAAACCTTCTGGAGAAATCAGCATGGTAAAGAATTTTCATTTTAAAACATCCCTGGATGTGCAGAGGAGGCAAAACGAAGGTTAAGTTATTGCCTTCTTTGGAAAATAGGGTAGGATAGCACTGTCCCTGCTGGAAACTGAACAAGGAATATAACTGGGTGATGAAGATCTGCTTTAGGAGTGAAGCTTTCAAACACTAGAAAAGCTTCCCAAGTGTAATTTTTCTGCCTTGCTGGAGCTGATCGAACTGCCTTGTAACAGCCCCTTCTCCAGTTACAGGAATCAAAAATGGGAGTGATTCCATATAATTTGTTATGAATTTTCCATTAGCCTGCACCCATAGGCTGTAGTCAGTCCAGGCCAGTGATCAAGCCTGCTTCAGGAGTCCATGACTGATACAGGAGAGGAATATGGCTCAGTGTGCTGGAGAGAGAGCCAGTGATCAGTTTGTGTTTGCTCAAAACTGCTGTCAAAAAAACCACCCTGACTCATCAGTTAAGGAAATGCATTGAGCATGGAGGGAAAGGAGGGTAAGGCACTCTGAGGCATTTGTAATGCACTGCTGGGAGTGACACTGAGGTTACAGCCACATTGTTTGCTGCAGTCTGTAGGTTTCCTTGCTCTGTGTGTGTCTGTCACTTTAGAGAGCCCAGCTATGGCTATTTAGTGCAACACTCATCAGCCCAGCTGTGGATCCTTGTGCAGCAAGCTCCTTTTTTAGTATGGGAATGTTAGAATGGAGTAGAGCTCTCTTAGGAAATTTTAATCTATTTTGATTTGAAGATGGAAATGAAGTTTTCTCCCATTTCTGCCCTCACACCTTGTCTGGCATGCACTGTCACTGGTTCTTGTTTGGCTGGTTTCCTAAGGAAGACTTGTTTTCATAGGGTGTGCACCCTTCCCACTTACTTTTGGCCATTTTTCCCTTTCTCTTACAAGAACTATCTTCTGAGCCCTTAGGCCAAATCAGCTGCATTTGACAGGGATTTGAATTCTCTGCACTCTTGTGTTCTGCAGATTTTGTGAGGAGAAGAGAAGATGACAGAGGCGGGGAGTCTGTGCTGGCCGTGCCCAAGGTCGCAGTCACAGCCGCAGGCCTGTCCCTGCCAGCCCGGGGGAAGCTGAGCCAGTGCCTGCCCTGTTCAGGTCACCAATCTCAGGAGTCCAGGCAGCAGAGCACAGGGGCTTGTCAGTGCTGCTCAACCCACACACTGAGGACATGCATAAAGTCCAGAGATGCCTTCTGCCTCTTACATGGGAATATGGGCAAGCATTGCAACCTGTGGAAAAAAATGTCTTAGTCTAGGAAGAAAGCCAAGAGGGGGAGGTTACTATAATATAGGGAATTGTTGCTTTCTATGCTTCATATTCCTGCTCTACACCAGCAAGCTGCTTTACAAATTTGACAGGATGGTTTTGAAAAGCACAGAGAAAAGCTGTCATTTCATTCCTTAGGCTCTTACTGTAGGACAAGTTTCTGCTGGGAGCTGCAAACTCAGGAAAGTCTATCTCTGTGCCTATGCAACCTGCTGCCCTCAGGAGCAGGCAGCCAGCACAGGTGGTGGGAGCAGCCAGGCCATTGCTAATGCTCTTTATGGCTGTCAAAGCCTTTTACTTTTGCCCCTTGTCCTGCTGGCAACTGGTGAGGCAGTTGTTAACAGCTTAGAGCAAAGGAGACAGTTTACTGATCTAGCCTCCCATTACCTCCAAAATATCCATGAATGCTGGTATCTGTACATTTTAATTAACATGAGCTACATATAGAAGCACCATTGCAAATTAATATCCTATTAATAATAGTAATATCCTTCTGTTCCCAGCAGTTAAGGACTTGCTGGCAGTGGCTGTGGCACGCACCACAGGGTTTAGAGCTGCATGTTTTATTTTCAGTTGTAACATGGAAAGGATGGTCTTGGCAATTTCTGTCCTACTTGCTGCAAAATTAAATATTGGTTATTGTGCAGGGTGGATGTTTGCTGATTAGAAGTCCCTTGGGCAGCTGTTGTGCCAGCTCCCCCAATAGCTGTGCAGTTATATGAATTTGGGCTTGTTGGCAGTCCAATTTAGGAAAACTCTCTCTCCCCTGCAAAGTTAATTATTGACTTCCTTTTTGTGCCCAGATCCTCTTCTGACTTTGGGGCAAAAGGAATGGGGTAGAGCAATACCTTCAGGAAAATCTTCATCACTTGTGGGTTATGCTACCAGGAAGTGAAACTGTTTTAATGACCATGGCAGCTCCTGTTGCTTCTTTACACTTGTTCAAAGCAAGAACTGCTAGAATATATTCCAGGCATTTTTTTGGAGCGTGAGAGTATGAACCCATCTTGACACCTCTTTGTAGTTCAGTTCAGAAGTGGGTTTTAGCAATGACTTTTCAATTAAACAAAAGGCCTGTTTGACATCTCTTAGAATTCAATGCCGGGGTTTTGGTGGTAGCAGACAGAGAAGAGGAACTACCACATGCAGGAAAAAAAAGATGAAGAAAATGTTCTTCACATATGGAGGGTGGGGAAGGAGACACGGTAAAGGTTGCCATGGCAACATTCCTTGAGGAGAAGTATTTTTAAATCTGTGAATTTTAGCATCAAAAACACAGTTGTGTTTCCCACAAAAAGATTTGGGGGAGGGCTAGAGTGGAAAGAATTTTTCCCCCTACTTTTCAGGTCATTCGAGTTTCTTTTACAGAGGAGCCTGCTCCCAAGATAAATGAAGTATGTGTGAGTTCTATGATCTTAATGCTCCTGTAAAGAAAGCCTTGCTTCCAAGAGGCAGGAAGCATCAGTCATAGTTCTATATCTACTCCAACATCTTTGGCACAAGCACTTGATCATCTCTTTAATGGAAAAAGTAGTTCAAATTAATCAATGCTAGACCAGTTAAAAGTCACAAGGACAAATCTTGCAGGATTTTACATTAAAACTAGTGTACCTTGGCACAAAAATCTTAAGTTTAATTGATGTACAGTTAAGTTATGGTAGTAGTGATGAGGTAGCTGAGGCCTTTTGCCCTGGCCAAAGAGGAGAGGATGCAGAACTGAAAATGCAGAGAAACCAGGTAAAAGATGTCCCTGGTGAGTGTCTTGGTTACTTTGATGACACTGAAACATCCCTGTAGGTGGACAAGTGATGCTCCAGTGACACACAGGAAATGTTTGCTCTTGATGTGGGGTATCAGTGTTGGGACCACCTCTGACCCTCTCTGAAGCTTCCCTGCTCCAGTCTCTGCAGTGCAGAGCCACTCATGGGCACTGGCAGGCTCTGCTCCCACCTCCCTGCTGGCATCCAGGCAGGTCAGCTCTGTCACGAGCCTGGCACATCCAGTGCTGTGCCTGCTTGGCTGCCAACTTTGAAGTCTCACCAAAAAAGGCTTTTTTTTTTTTTTTAACAGTTGCTTCCAATTCAGTGGTGACTCAGATACTGCAGCAAGGATAAAGTGATCATCTTCCCCTACAGAGCTTTACAGCAGAAGGCCCTGAGTATCCTCTCTAAAAGAGAGCTTGGTGAGCCCAGCCATCAACTGGATTCAGTTCTTTAATTTAACTGATGGAAAAAGATACTCCAGCAGTGCTGTGTACCTGCTAGCTCAGGGCCTGTGTTTCAGCAATAGACTAAATGATTCCAAAAGTACTTTGTATCCAGAAAGCCTGGGGAAGGGAGGCTGGGAGGGAATGAATAGTCAGGCAGAAAACAAAGGGACGATTCACCCATTAAAGCTTTTTTCCTGACCAAACTTCCCTTGGCCATGAATACAGGAAAGGAACAAAAATCTCTTACAATCATAATAGAAAAAGGTAAGTCATATTTGGCCATTTATCTTTTTGGGGGAGGGATAGGATGTCTAAAAAAGCAAAATTCATACTTCAAACGTAATATGAATTCATAACTCATACATGTCAAAAGTGTGGAAGAAGACTTCCCTTCATCTTCATTGATAAAACCTACAAGCAGTAGGTGCTTTGGGAGGAGGGGAGTGAGCCATGTGAGTCAACAGGAGCTGATAGGGATGCCTGCAAGAATACACCACTGCATATCATGGGAAACCAATGGTTGCAGCCATCCCACATTCATTGATAAGCAAGATATTTGGGAGCAGAGAGAGCACTTTGTTCCTCTGCTGTGCAGAATTCATACTGAATTTGACAGACCCTGCACCTGGATTTGATGTAGTGTTCTAAAAGGAAGGAGCAGATTGATTGCTTTTTAACAGAATGCTTTAAATTAACCTCAGCCATGGGCCTGGTTCTGCAGTCCTTTGCATAACTATTATTTATGCTGTACAATTGCATTGAATACCATTGAGCATCCAGTATATTGGTCTGGTACAGCTGCACTGAAATTCTAGTTGTGGCTTTCAGTTGTTGGAACCCAAATTTTTGGATCTGCTTAGATGTTTGGATTTTGAATACTCTCAAACAGTCAAGCACCTACTTGACTATTTAAACACCTAGATGTCTTTGTAAGTCTAGTATTGCCATAATGTAAAGGAAAAGGAAATTACATGGAAGTTGCCTGGCCTCTGGTTTCATATTCCAGCAGTGCTAAGTAGGTAGAGCCTGTTGCTGTATATACCCAGTAGTTCACAGCGAATGTCTTTTTTACTTGAGGAAGCTTGATGGTGATTTTTACATAGTAAAGATGAAAATACTGCAAACATACATCATGCATTTATACATTTTATAGCTGTACTGTTCCAGTGTGGCAAACTGAGCTGAGCAATCACATTTTCTCAATTACCTTCAAGAACTGGAAATCCTTATCACCTCTGTGTTTCTTTCTCCCATTACTGCTGCACTGGTCTTGAAATTGTCACCAGAGCTAAAAATCCTCATTCTGTAAATGAAACTGTGATTTCAAAAAATTTTACAGTACAGTCTCCTCATAAAACTCCACAAGTCTTTTGCTGATGTGACTCACTCAATTACTCATGTGGGCAGACGTTCAGATAATAAAAGTGGTTAATGGAAAGCTGTGAAAAAAACTGCTGGTTCCTGAGGAGGCAGCCAGGGGGAATGTACTGTGGGTATTTTATCCTAAGAGCTGCTGAATTCACTGAGCTCCCAGGCACTTTTTTAAGATAAGGATTTCTCCATTCTGCTTTTTCCTTTGTATAAAAACAGCTTGAAATATCAGATTGCCAACAGAGAAGCAAAAGCACACCAGTTGTATCTGTTTGCTCTTCTGCTCCTCTTCCTACATATTAGAGATGATAGCCAGTCTGTGCCCTGAAATAATCCCTTTATCCTCCTGATGTACATACCTAGACAACAGCATTCTAATGAGCTCTGGGTTTCTGAATCAAGGAGCACAACTAACAAGTGGCTAAACAACCTCTTTTGCTGGAAGTGTCACATACACTGACAAGGATCAGATTTTTCTGGAATTAATAAAATTAAGAGATTTGGCCTTGAGATTTGGTTTGCCATAGGTCAGGAAATACATCTAGGAAACAGGTTTCAATGACATTCTAGTGAGTGCACAGTAGAGGAATATGGCACCTTTTGAAGTTCACGAGGCAGAAAAATGTGGAAAAGTAGTAAGGTACCACTTGGATGTGAGAACTGCACTATCTAATGAAGTTATACATGTGTGGTGGCTTCAAAGAGACTTAGAATTAAGCCAAAACTGAACTAGTGTAAGTGGATGAACTAACTGAACTAGTGTAAGTGGATTAGAGCTAAGGGCTAGCTGGCATTTGCAGAAATTAACTCTTGGTTGTGTGGCTCTGAGGCTGGTAGAGTTTTGGGGGATGTGCTACTGCAGTTGCTGTGTGAGCCCGTTCCAACAACAGTGCTGGATATAGAAAGAGAGGATGTGAATATATGCTCGTTTTTGATACAAGATGAGCTGGGAGGGAGACTATGGTTTGACTTGTAAAATAGAGCTTCTGGCACAGAGAAGCAGTGCATGCATGTTGAGGCTCTGGACCAGAGAAAGTAAGCTGTCAGGTTATATTTAGCCACTACATGCTGCAGGAAAGCACAGAGGGGGAAGGAGGGGAATGATTGCATAGCTGAGCCCCATGGGTAGTGAGCACACAGAGCAGGGAATGAGGCTGTTAGGAGAGGATGAATTGCCTTGGTGTTCCTGATTCAAATAAATCTCTATGTGAGCCCAGGCATCTGCACAGATTTGTATGCTTACTTTGATTACCAGAGCTCAGCTTTATTTATCCATCAATAATACCCTAGACTCCCACTAGGTGAAGAGTGACCAACCTGTGGCCTTCCAGCCATTCCCCTCTGCTCTCACCCTAGGGATGTCTCCTGCAGCAATCCCATTCCTAGCTGGGGAAGCAGTAGTCTCAGAGGGGCTCTTAAACCAATGTCCTAAACTGCAGTACAGCCCAGCTGCACACCCAGCTCAGTCCTAACCCACTGGAATCTTGTTAGCTAAGGCTGGCATCTGCAAAATGGGTTAGGCTACCCTGCTGCATTTGAATTCAGGGGTGTGAATCCTCCATTGTGTTTTCTAGAAAGCTCAATCCTAAACAGATGAAGATGGAAAAAAAAATCCTTATACCTGTATGAGACAGATCAAACCTTGCATGCTGATGTGTGGCAGTCAGTCATTTGGGTCCTGTCATATACTCCAGGGTGCAGAGATTGTAACTTTGACTAGTTTACAGCAGGATGGGTACAGCTTAGGTTCTTAACTCTTTCCTGCTAAAAGCTCACTTGTATGATTCAGAGATGCTTTTGCCTTTGCAATAAATAAGGCCTTTCAGCTCCCTCTCCGAGGAGACATGTGGAGAGGCCTGGCTGCCTTCTGTGCATAAATATTTCTGTCAAACTGGATTCAGACTCAGGTGGATGAAACAACTGTGCCCATGGGAGCCATCAGCCTCCACCTCCTGCATCACTGAGATTTGTCTTGTTGCCATACTGTCAAAATTAGCTGTGGGTGAGAGAAAGGGCTGAAATGCTCCTGTATGTTCACTAAGCAGGACAACAGAGCAGTTGGGGGAAGGAGGGAGATGCAGACTGTAATAGTGAAGAGAAGCTGTGCAAGGAGAAGCTGCCTTCACAGCCTTGAGAAAGGGGATTATTTGTCCAGATGTGTGATAGAAGGAGGAAAGATGACTTCAAAGGTGTGATTAATTATTCCCTTCCTATGCAAGGGAGTTATGCTAGTTACAGAAACATCACACATTGGGTTTGGTGGCTCCAAAGAATATGCAAGATCATAAAATATTTTTTTAAATGGTTTATGTGGTAAAAGCAGGATTACAAACAGAACAGGATTAGAAAAGCTCCAAGGGGTGAGTTCCTGGAGTTATGCAAGTACCTAAAAATCTGAACTTAAATTTCAGGAAGAAACAAAGACCTCAAAGAATGGTTCTGACTGCTGCAGCTGCTGCAGACCAAATTTGAAAATGTGAAAAAAGCATCAATAAGTCAGTAATAGTGAGCCAGAATCAATATTTCAGAGAGGATGAATTTTTGTATGTGCTGTAGTGGAGCATTAACTACCCTTCAGTGGCTCAGTGACCATATTAGACCTTACCTGGGGGATGCCACAGGGTCAGGAGAGAGTGGAAAAGGACTGGCAGTTGGTCTGGGTTAGCATCTTAGAGAAGGAATACCAGCAGGAAAAACAAATTAGAGCTGTTCTTTCCTCCCCTGTTCCCTGAATGCTTGTCGTTTTATCCCTTGGAAGGAAACTGATGAGCAGCTATGCTTTGTGCTGGCCTCTCTTTGAGACCATTTGTTGCTTGTTTTCTTTTAATGTCTGAAATGTTAGATGATTTTTCCTATTTGGCCTGACCTCTTCCTTCTGGGGAGCGTACTTCCCCTTGTACTGGCTCTGTCCTCACACGGTGCTCTGTTGAAAGAAAGTTCAGCAGAAAACTAGAAAAAAGCTTGGGATTTGGAATAAGATGTGCCCTCAAACAGATGGTCTGAATCTCTGCAGCATCTCCTGCTCCTCTCTGGAGGTGCTGTGAGGTATGAGATGTCAGCTGTGCACTAGATGGTTCTGGAATAGCAATTTTGGGCAAACACTTCCATGAGATGGAAGCTACTCTCCTACCTTTGTGCAGCCAGCCTTTTACCCAGCAGCAGTTTCTCATAAGCAGAGAGGTTATCTGTGGTTATAATCTTGATTGCCCAGCAAATTGCTGAATGCCTGAGGAAGCAGGAGGAGAATGTGCAGCTTCAGGGTGTGTGGGTTTTTCAGTCTGGTTTACAGTGAGCGCTGGAGGTTGAGTGTTTAGGATGCCTTGAGATCCTGACACCATTTGTTGCAGAATTAGACAGCTGCATTCTGTGCTGGGAGGCCACCCCAGCACTCTGGAATAGCCATGGGAGTTCAATAAACTGCTGTTTGCTTCAGAAGCTTTGGATTATGAGGCTGGCAAAGAGTGGCTATCCAGGCAGAGGCAGACCCAAACACCATGTGAAGCAAGCATGAAGACTGTGTCTCTGTTGGGGCAGTGAAGGTACATGCTTCAGTTACAGACTCTTTTCCTCAATTGCCCAATTCTCCCTCCCTCCCTCACCCCTCCAGTAAATGCTACCTTTCTCCTAAAGGGCATGGGCCTATATATATCATCAGTACACATGAGCAAAACTTTGGTACCAGAGTCCTTTGTCCTTTATCCAGCTGCAGATCTGCTCAGCTCCATGTGATGCAGCAGCACAGGGATTTTCAGCTTTTGTTCTGCTGTTTACAAAGAGTGAAAAGATAAAAGGAAAAATGTTCATAAAACTAGAGCACAGTTATATAAAGAAGTGCACTGAAAACCTGCAGCAGGATCTGTCCAAGATCTGACCTGGTCATCTGTCCAAAGATCTTTACTTGTACCCCTTATGTGATGTGCTGTTCAGTTCTCTGTAAAGCAAAAGAAATGGAAGAGACTTTGATTGTGATTTCTTACTCTGTGCAAAACATAGGTGGCCTTTGAGGTACCCCATTATTACTTTTCTCTAATAAGGAATTGATGATTCAAACTGTATGTGTGGGACACCCATGCAGAGTGCTCAGCTGCAGCATTGCATGTGACCAATGGGTTGGCTCACCTGTGTAAATTTTTGTGAGGAGGGGACTCCCTTGGGTGATTGGCAGGGCTAAAACCCTGACATCTGAGAGAAGTTGGAAGAATAGTGGTTTCCCTGTGCCTTTGGATCTTGGATCTCCAATTTAAAGTCTCTAGACTGCTTGCCTTTCTATTTTTTGGTGACTGTTTGAACAGCACCTTTAGGTGAAAAATGTCTTTGCTCCTCAGTCCTGAAGATATTAATATAAGGGAAAATCTTGCACAATAGGATTGAAAAAAAATTGGAGAAGTTACAGTGTGTAATAAATTAGGGCTGAGGGAATGTAAAAACTTAAAATTAGTTTAGCACATCACTTGACAGATGGGAAGTAATTTATGTAAATTTAGGGAAGTGGTAGTTGGATTCAGTTGATCTAATTTAAACACTATTTCTAATTATTTTTTGTATGTATACAGAGGATTATAGAATGGTCATTATTCTGACAGAAGGACTCTTCATCTTTAAATTTAAATCCATAAATCAGTACCCTATTAAAATGTAAACATGCTGTGATAACAAGCACCTGATTATGCAGGCAGGTTAGTCCAGCTACTCTGGTGAACAGCTGTGTGCATGTATTTCAGATAAGGCTTTTTCTTGTGCCCTAAGAACCACAGGCAGAGCCCTTGAGAGGTCAAGAGGTGCCTGATCCACAGGTGGGAGCTGATGTTGAGTGCAGATCTGAGAGCAGATGGGCTCTCACAGGTTTCCACTGAAAGCAGGCCCGGGTGGCACCCAAGGGCACAGAGGGAAGATGACACAATTAAACAGTTGCCCCTCCCTGCACTCTGGTGCTGCTAATCCAAGTTTAAACTCCTAACAGCATCTTTGGAGAACCTTCTCCTTTACATTTTGACAGCTCTCTCGTTTTGCCAAGAGAAAGATCATGTAGGTTTACTGGGGAGCTGCCAAATGACAGCTTGACTTCACACCTGAGAAGCAAATGAATGAGGAGAGAAGGAAAGCCTCAGCCTGCCTCCAGCCTGGCACAAACACAAAGAGTCTTGGAAGCATGGGCATGAGCAACTCCTGGAGCTGCAACAGCAGCAGCAGATGTGACACAAGCAGAATCCAAGCTGAAGCTGCAGTGGAGGAGGGAGCACGGGGCCTGTTACCAAACTGCAAAAGCATTATCCATCAGCTGCACACCCTGGGGGAGGTGGAGGCCTGGCCATGGATGATTCTTGCAGGTGTGGGATAAGGCTTGGAGCGCCACACTGCACAGCAGCCTTCTTGAGTTGATTTGGCTGGCTTTCCTTCCTTGAGCCATTGCAGTAAAGACTGCTCTCTCAAGACATGCATTAACAATCAGCAGGGCAGCTGACAGCCATGACTCATTCTTTAACTACCCCAAACCCAGTATTTTTGGATGTGTAACTCATGGTTTATAAACTCTGTGGGTAGAGGGCACCAAGAGACATCTCTTTGCTCCTTGTGGGTTTAGGGCAGAATGCCAGACTGTTGTGGAGAACTGCAGGCAGCCTGACTCCACGGGTGTTCAGGCACCCCATGGGTGTTCAGTGACAGCACAGGTGCTCATGAGCAGTCACCTCTCTCCTCCCACAAGCATCATGGTGAGGTGTCTCTGGCAGGGTATTCTGTGGTTCATAAGCCTTTTTGTGAGAGTAAGTCTATTACAGCTACAAATTGCCCTTGGCTTTCTAACTGCTTGTAGAAAAGTAGTAGAAGTTGTGAATTTCAGACCACATTTTAAAATGGGAGAAAAATGATTTGCATATGAGGGTTTTTTTACCAGTATGATGAACACTGTCCCTGACTCATCCTTCATATGGGAGAACTAAGCAAGCTAAGAAGAAATGACCTTCAGGGCAGGGATTTTCATCTTCTTTACTTTTATGACAAGAAATTTCCAAGGACTGGCCACAAAGATTACTAGTTTGTTGCCTGACCCGGCCAGGTGTTTGTAATCTGCAATTCTAGAAGTCAGGCATCTCCAGCTGGATGCCTTTGCAACAGCAGCCAAAGCCAGAGAACAGCCGTTCTGTAGGAGCAGGCTGCTGCCCAGGTCCCGCAGCGCTGGATGTTCTCTGCCCAGCTACCTGGTGTCTGTAACGTGAGCGCTGGGGGAGCGCCAGGCTCCTGCACCGCGCCTGGGCTGCACCACACGGGCAGCAGGAGCTCTGTGCAGCCCCACGGGAACAGGAGCGAGTAATCACAGCTGCAGCTTATTCCAAAGGGACACATGAGCTCCCCTGCAGAAAGCTGGGACGCTTCTGCCCAGAGGGCTGGTTGGTTGGGGTTTTTTTTTTGTGGGAGAAGGGCTACTTCTAGGTTCAGGTGGAGAAATTGAGTGGGAAAGCTTTGCACGCTCCTCGAAAGGTGGACATTTTCATCACAATCCTGGAGTGACTTCCCTGGAACATAAAGGAAATCGGTGTTGAAGCCGGGAACTGACCGATCAGACCTGACTAATGGCCCCAGTGCAGCCTCAGCCACGAGGCTGTCCTTCCTCTCTTTCTGCTGACCCTTCATTATGTGCTTTTTTGGCAAGGCTGGGAGTTCACCCTTCCTCACGCCCCTGTAGAACAGCAGCTTTTCAGAGAGGATCGCCACAGAGGACGTTTCGCTCTTCCTGCGGCGATCCCAAGAGCCGCTCAGCGGTCGCCCAGGGGCAGGAGGGTCACATAGCGCTCGGAGCCCCCAGGGCTATGGGCAGAGGTGGCCGCAGGGCAAGTGAATTAAGGCGGAACGATTTAGAAGGAAGCCAAGGCTGCCCAAAAGGCGCACTCGCGTAGTTATTTATTGTTTCCCGGACAGCGGCACCGGGGCCGCCCGGGGGCCGTACGCCCTTTCCCCCGCTCCCGCCGGAAACGCCCCCCGCGCACGGCCGGCACGGAAGTGGGCGCGCGGGGGGCCGCGCGGGGGGGCGCATGCGCAGGAGGCGGCGCGCGGCCGCGCCCCGCCCCCGCCGCGGTGGGGGTCTGGCGCGCGCTCCGTGCGCGCGGCGCGAGGCCGGGCCCGGGCGGCGGGCGCGGAGCCCGGGGGGGCGGGGGGAGCGCGCGGAGCGGGCGGGGGTGAGGGACGCACGGTCGGTCTGTCTGTCTGTCTGTCGGTGAGTCGGTCGGTCGGTGAGAGGATGTGAAGATGGCGGAGCTGCAGATGCTGCTGGAGGAGGAGATCCCGGGGGGGCGCCGGGCCCTGTTCGACAGCTACACGAACCTGGAGCGGGTGGCCGAGTACTGCGAGACCAACTACATCCAGGTGCGCCGGGGCCGGGCAGGGCGCGCCCTCACGGCCGGGCCCGCGGGGCTGCCCCGCTCGCCGGGCCCGCGGCGGCGGGCGGACAGCGCCGGCTGCTGCAGCCCGGGCTGGGGGGGGAAAGCTGCTTCACTCCAGCGTGAGCTACCCTGGCGTGACGAGGCGCTTAAATGTGTAATTGATTCCTAAATTGAATTCCTTCCACTTTGTGAGTGAAATGTTTATCCTGGATCGTGTCCCTGTCCCCCTTTTCGTCCCCTCCGCAGATTCTGATCTGCTTTGCTGCCGAGGTGATGTGATAAACCGAGGGCACGGCTGACTCCTGCAAATACAGTGTTGGTGCCTTTTAATTTAGAGGAGAATGACATAGGCTTCAGTAGAGTTATGTCTGTCCGTTTGTATTTCCCTTCTCGAGCAGGACTGTAATTCCATAGGAAGGGCAGCTACCAAGTGGTAGGTGCAGGATGGAAGTGTGATGTAGTGGAGCTGGTACAGAATTAGGGAGAAGGAGATGAAGTGCAAGTGCTACCGCATAGTGTGGTTTTTGCAGTGATTGCTCTAATGCCAGGCTGCTGCTTCTTTAATTTCTCTTTCTAGTGGAAAGAAAGGCAAAATATTCTCGGTTTAGTTTGATAGTGATAATAAGGCCAAATGAAAACTTTGCCCCCAAACACAAGAAGACACCCTGAGACATGTCTGAGTGTGCAGGAGGGAAAGGTAGGGGGGATGATGTGGATTTGTGGTGTCAGTATTGAGAGAATTCCAAAGTGTCCCAGAATTGTTTCTGAATTCAGTCCCCGAAGGGCAGAGTGCTTGTGTGCTTCCAGAGGGCAGCTAGCGATGAGATCTGTGCTGAGACTGTTCTGTCAGTGAAAATGGGAGAGACTATTTAACCAGAGGCAGAGAATACTTAGAATGTCCCTGTCAAAAAGCTCTCAGTTTCCTTTGAATTGCTGAATGACCAGCTGTCCTTTTGAGAGAAGACTTTGCATATTTTGGGTCATTTACAAAACAGGTCAATTACAGTAAAATGATATCAATATATTTTATTATGTAATGACACTTCTGATGTTGAATTAGCGTGACTTGGGGTTTTTAAGAGACACGTTGAAATCTTGCAGTTATGACCTGACATATGTGTGTTTAAATTTCTGCTTTTTTGAGAAGTGATTTTTCTGGAATATGGGAGAGGAGTATTGGAAGGCAGAACCAGATAGAAAGAACTGCCTGTAGTTGGGTTTTTTCCTTTGACTTTTTTTTTTATTCTTTGTATAAATCAAAGTTTGCAAATCTCTACAGAACAGATCCACTTTTAG
Source organism: Molothrus aeneus (assembly GCF_037042795.1). Classification (NCBI taxonomy): domain Eukaryota; kingdom Metazoa; phylum Chordata; class Aves; order Passeriformes; family Icteridae; genus Molothrus; species Molothrus aeneus. Next base: position 14,447,262 of record NC_089652.1, on the reverse strand, counting down.
TGCCTTAATGAAAACTGCAGAAGGGGACTCCATGCTGTTTAGTGCAAACAGAGATCGAAAAAAAGATGGTTATTGCCCCAGACAGCACACAGTCCATAAGGACAGTCTGGGATCACAGGAGATGGATACAGACAGATGGTGAATGAAGGAAAAGAATGAGGTGCTCTTGGTCAGCCTGATGGATTCTGACCACCACACAGCAATATCTCAAGTGCTGGCAATTTATCCAGGCATCATGGCAACACAGAGCTTTAAGGGGGAGGTTAGAATTAAAGAATGAAGTTGTGCTGTGAGCATTGACTGTGAGGTGCAGTATGGGTCACAGCATCAACATGCTTACATTTTTAAGGAAGTGGGGAATGGAGACATCAGCCAGGCAAAAGGATCTGGCTTTTGGACCGCTCTGAGACATGACAGGGTGGGTTTGCTATGGAGAGCAGGTTCAGTGTGAGGGGATTCAGGATTTAGGTGGTGCGAGTGTCCTAGTAACAAATCTGTCAGCGAGCTCGCCCCACCTTCACCGTGCCACAGCTGCGTAAACTGCTGCACCAGATCTCTGTAAGGAGCTGACTTTTCCTGCTCTACAGGAGGGGAATAGATTAATGGGAATAACTGTTGGTTAATTGGATATTTGTGGTAATAATATTTTTTATTCCAAAGTTGTTATGTCTGGAGGAAGTCCAAATTATTTTCAAAATAGTAGCCTTGAATTTTTGGGGGAAGATGGCTTTGTAAATGCTCTGAAGAGTATGGAAGAGTAATCATCCAGAAAGTCATGTAATGAAGATGAACTAATTCTACTGTAATGCTGTAATATTTCACTTGTGACAGAAGATTTGTTGTGGATAATCTTGAGATCTAGGGGAGGCTCAGGTTGTGGCTGAGACCTAAGTTTATCTGCAGGATGGTAGGTGCTGTGGTGATGGGGACATTGAAGGCCCTTCATTGGCCTGTCTTATCTATTTCAGTAGCCAAGCCACTCCCTTTCTGTGCCAGTTGCTGCTTTGAAGTTTTATTGTCCAGTTCAAAAACTGTTGCAAAAGCCAGTGAGGCACAGGCCAGTGTAACAGAATTTGAAATACAGTGCTAAAGCAAATGGGTTTTTCTCTTCCCCCCACCCAGCAACATAATTGCAGCTTCAAAATAATTAAAATGTAATCTCATACATGAGGAAATTGCTAGTTCATAGTAGTAGAGCTGTGGCAATTGCAACTCATTTGACTTCTGCTTATGAAATGAAAAATCTGTTCTTAAAAATTTTGTCAGTGTTTATCCAAATTATGATTGATATGTAGCTCGATGATTTTAGCAACAGGGAATGTTACATAAAATGTTATCCTTCCCTTGAGTCTGTGATATGGTAATGTATCAGAAAATATCAGCTTTAAATTTTGTGGAAAATTATAGGAAATACAGCAATTATATAGTAAATGGACCTGCAGCAGTGAAAGAAAGGACTGCTGTTTGGGGGAAAAAAGTTTTTTGGTGTCAAAAATGTCTTATTCTTCTAATAACTTGGAGAAATCATACAGTGTTTTTATGTCATGCTGCTTCTTAAAGAGAAGGGGAAAAAAAGCTTTTTTGTTTAGGAGGGTGTTTGTGTGGTAGCTGACAGAATGTCAATCACAGGTTAAATTTTATATGATCTCTTCAATGCTTTATGTACTAGTACTGTGTCCCCTGTTTCAGTCTAAACATGCAACAGAGAAATTCTATAAAATTTGATTTTTTGATGTACTTGGTATTTGCAGTCTACAGTGATTTATCTGGTCTTCCATAAAATCAGATAATAGTTATATTGGACAGTGTATTGTGTTTACAAAGTTTCCCTATTCCTTCTTAATTTTGTTCAGGAGTATCATAAAGAAAATTTCTACTTATGGTAGTATAAGTAACAAGGCCATACAGTTATGTGACTTGCACATCTTGTTACTGACGTAAATTCCAACACTGGCTTGCCCTGTTAAGTTTCTTTGAGCTTGTCTTGTATAAGTTTATTCTGAAATAATCTTTTGTTTGTTTCTCATTATCACTGCTCTTTTAAAAAATCAGCTTTTTCTTTTGTGCAGTGCATAGAGTTTTCTAGAGTAATTGAATGCTTGTGTCTGTAACTCTTTGTTGAAAGAGTCAGAAAAAATTACCAGGTGGAGATATTTCAACCTGTAAGTGTGTGGTGTGCAGAGATTTGAGGTGGGGGAGGTCCCTGATCTGATTTCTCTGATGTGTTGGCTGGATTCTTCTAAAAGGCTCTGTATTTTTTAGTTTTTCAATATTATTCTGCTTTACTTGTCAGCTCTAGAGACTGAAAAGCTTCTGATTTTCCTCTCTTCATAGTCTTCATGTTGCCATCACTGTTTGCATTTTATATACAGAAACAGTCTTCTGGTGTTTGTGAGGGGTAGGGTAGAAAGAGTAGTTTCATTCTTGTTCTTAGTAGTCAGTCCATCCTGCTGATTACTGGAAATAACCTGCTTTCATTCCTGCAGATAGCATTATTTAACTAGACATAGAGGTGAAAACTACTTGTTTCTTGGTAATTTTACTACAGTCCATAGATCAGTGAATTTCATAGTTGCTTTCCACATTTCTGTTATTTTTACTTAGATCTCATAAGCAAACCCAAGTGGCTGTAGATTTGGAAGCATCTTCAGTAGGCTGAACAAGAGAATGAGGCATCTCTTAGCATATTAGTTGTAAATGACAGGAATGGTGGTCTTTACAAACAGCAACTTAATGGTTACAGCTTTAGTAATTTCCATGGAGTTGCTTGTAACGACTGGTACCAGTATATAATTTGTGTAATTATACAGGGAATTGCAGGAAATATGGTTTATAACAAGTTCAGGAATGATCTCTCTTCAATTTACTGAAGATGTGTATCACCTTAACAGAGATGACTGAGTTAGATTTGTAAAATTATTTAGTTTTCAGAAATGCGAATATCAGAGGAAAGTTGTTTTTGCTCTTTCTGGTCCCTAAGCTTGTTTATTCTATAATCCAACTTCAGTGAAGGGGTGATTAATCTTAGCACTGATGGAACACTTGTTCTGCAGGCATGAAAGTGGATATTGATTAGCTCCAGCGAGTATTAGTCCAGAAGTTCAGGAAGATGATAACAAGTTGAAACTCTAAAAAACCTATGAAAGAGTAGTAATGGATACATGGGCCATGTGCTATACTGTCTCACTCCTAAGTTCAGTGAATATTGCATGGGTAGTATATCCATGGGTATATCTTGTCCATCAGCCTATGGTAGGACTTCATGAAAACCGTGGGATTTTAAATTTGAATATGCACTGGTGGATTAAACTTGAAAGTCAGCCAGGTCCCCACCAAGCTGTTCTCTTACTCTCGGTCCTCAGCTGAGCAACAGAAGAAAGTAAGGAAAAAAAAATTCCCAGCTCATGGGTTGAGTTAAGGACAAGGAGGTCACTGACAAATTACTGTCGTGAGCAAACCACTCTCAGCTCGGGGAGTATTAATTTAATTTACTGCCAATTAAAAATAGAGTAGGACAGTGAGAAACAGAGTCAAAACTAAACCCACCTTCCTCCAGCCCTCCCTTCCCAGGTTCAATTTCACTCCTTCTTTTCTAACTCTCATACTTCCTCCTTCTCCAGTGGTGCAGGGGAACAGGGAATGGGGGATGCTCTAGTTCATTCATATCACTTTGTCTCTGCTGCTCTTTCCTCCTCACAGTGTTCTTCCTGCTCCAACGTGGCCTCCCTCCAATGGGGTACAGTCCTTCACCAAGTGCTCCAAAATGCTTTGGAGCACAAATCCCAGGTCCTTCCCATGGACTGCAGTTCTTCATGAATTGCTCCAGCATGGGTTCTTCCCAAAAGCATCCAGTCCTGCAGGAACAGACTACTGCTGTGGGTACCCCACAGGCACTGTTCTGCCCAAAGCCTGCTCCTGCATGGATTCTCTCCATAGGCTGCAGCTCCTGCCAGAAGCTTCTTCTGTGGGCTCTGCACAGGCTGCAGTTTCTTTCAGAGCATATCCATCTGCCCTGCCATGGGATTCTCCAGTGCTGCAGGGCAATCTCCACTTCAGTGCCTGGAAACACCTCTCCTTACTCCTTCTCTGACCTTGCTGTTTGCAGGGTTGTGTCTTTCACACGTTTCTCACTCCTCTCCCAGCTGCTTCACACTGGTCTTTACCCCTTGGTAGATGCCTTGGCACAGAGGTGCCACCAGCATGGCTGACTGGCTTTTGCCAGTGCTGGGGCCCTCTTGGAGCTGGCTTAGAGCTGCCTCTGGTGAAGTGGGGGCAGCTCCTGATCTCCTCTCACACAGGCTGCTCCTGCAGACACCTGGCTACCACTAAAGTGGCTCCTTAGGTTTGGGAACTTCAGTGAGGATTAATTAGAACATGTTTCCTTTAAGTGAGTCAGTGAAGCTGGCAAAGTTGTTGAAGAATTCATCACTCAACCAATCTACTTTCCTTTTTCATCACCTGTGCTGTGTTTTGCCAGGAAAGCTAATTTAATGCATTTGTTAATGCCACAAGTTCAACCTGGAGGTCAGGAAGTGCTGGATTGATCCTCTGTTGAGTGGATATGAAAACAGCATGAGCCATTTTATTAGTGGTAATTGGAGTTGCTGGTGGTAATACTGTACGTGTAGGTATGAAAATAAAATTTGTAAATATGCAAGTTGCTAATATAAATGTTGTAACACTAAATGTTGGTTACAAGTGGTGTTCTAGTTGTTCCCTTCTATAGTTTATTTTCAGACTGTGGTTATTGAATTATATTGATCGAGAATTTTAATTCAGAGTAGAAAGCTTCTGCATCCTACAGTTAATCAGCTCTCTGAAATTTATTGTCCATTGCATGTGTTTTACTTGAGTTTACAGTTATTAATCTTTGTGGCTTAGTGCTGAGGCAGGAAGTGGTGCCTATGTAAGGCAAGAGCGTCTCCAGTCAGTGCTTTAAGCCAGTAAAATCTTACTCTGCAGTGTTCAGCAGAATATTTTCTTGATGAAAAACATTGATTTAAATACCATATTTGCAGCAGATTTATTCAGTAGAGTCTATGTCTAGAGGCTGATGGCCTTTTTTCTTTTTTAAAATTTTGTTTCAAATGCTGTTTTCACACTTAATTGCACACCTGAAATTGACCTCTTGCTTAGTAATCTAAGTTTTGTAAATTTTGTTGGATATCCCTACCAGGAACTTCAGTCATTGGGCTGCTTTATGAAGCAAAACTCCATGTCAATAGATGAAACCTCATCACAGCACACTGAATTTAGGAGCATTTCCTCTTCTCAGGGCTCTCACTAGTAAGGTTGGCAATTCTTTCTTGAATAGAATGAGCTAATTTGTTTTTGCAAGTGAGATGAGTCTATTTCAGTGAGAAATCTTAATTTTCTGTTTCTCAGGTGCAACAACTAAGTTGCTCTGTCAAATTTAAATGTATATGCTCTGAAGTATAGACTCTATATGTGCTATTCCATTTTCCTGTAGCTTATTTCCCAGTAGATGTCATTGTAATACGTATTCTTAATGGTGTTTCAGTTTGAATAGTAATAAGCACTTGCCTTATTATTATTGGTGTAGTGTTACCTTGATGAAGTTGTTTTATGCTCAGTGAAATGCAGGATGAGGAACAAATATTACTTGGTCTGGGGTTTTAGTAGCCTGTCTGTGTTGGATATAACACACAGCCAAAGCTAGCTTTGTGCCAACTCATAAATTTACTATTTTTTTTCTTAAAGGCTCTTCCAAGTAAGTGTAAATGTTTTTATTAGGGTATTCTGTAACTGCGTTGTGAATTTCCTGCTGACAAGAGCAGTGCCATTGCTTTGCTCAGGTGTGGGGGGAGCGTGAAGTGAGGGAGGAGGAGGGAATGATCGAGGCAGTGAGCTGTTAGATGGACAGTTTAGGGTGAGAAGTTCATCAAGATCCCAGCTATCAAGCGTGGTTATTTTGAACTTTTGTGCAGCAGTAGTGCTGCTTTCTGGGCCTGAAGGTCTGTAGTGCAAAGGTGAGGTGTTGTTTGTGTGGCCCCCCGTGACAGCTGTGTGCAGTGGGGCTGGCACCTGTTCAGCACGAGAGAGTTGGTGCACATAACCTGTGGGGCTTTCAAAAGCACAATCAGTGCTTGATTTTCTGCAGAGTCTGTCTCAAATAACAAAGTGTCTTCTTGACACTGCTGCTTTTGCCAGACAGGAATATACCAGCTTAGCTGAAATATTATTTCTCATCTCTGTTCAAATTCAAACTTTTAGTGTGTCTAACAAACAAAACGTGCAAAGCCATTTATTACTGAGTAGTGTATGAATTCAAAGCACACTGATTTGCCTTGATTCACTTTAATAATAATCATTAAATAGTATGTGTTCACTCAATATACAGTGCAGATTCTCAATTATCTTGAAGTGTGTCCTTTTATACTGTAAGTTTGAGCAATGCTGGCCATTGCAGCATTTGTAATTCACTCTAATTTTTAACTAGATGGCGACTTTGTAAATTGGCTTGAGAAGTGCAGCTTTTTCATAGCTGTCTATGTAAGGCAGAGTGTTTGCTGCAGGTTGTAGAAGTTTATTGTCTACCTGCTTTTAATTGGGTAAAAACCAGAGGTCTGCTGCAGCTTGTGGGAAATGTAAAAATGTTAAATATCCCAAATTAAATGGCTATTTTGAATCAGCTAACATACATTTATCTGTATGGAGGGTCTGTGAAGGGACAACCCAAAAATAGTTAGCCAAAAGGAGATGAGAAATAGTAAAAACAAAAGTTAACCTCTTATCCCCCACACTGCTAACAACAAAAGAAGAGGCTGAGGTGGATGACAGGCTTTAGAGACACTGAAAAATGCCAATATGAGCACATGCTCAAAAAAGGAGTGGTTGAGTTTTGACAGAAGAGTAATGAATTACAGGATTATTCAAATAATATTAAGAAAAGTATGAACTATGTATGCTGGTTTCCCATTTTTCTGGGGTAAAGTACAGGGATACTAAATTAAGTTTGAGAGGTAATGCTACTTAATCTATGGAATTATTGTTAGGAGTTAAGGCTTAGGATTTAATGATATTCTAGAAAGGCTAGACATTTTAAATAAATAATGAGAATATAAGCAGTTCTATCTTCTCCTTTCATATTCTTTTGCCTTGCATTTATTCCATGATGGAGTTTTATGTCTCTTATATGAAGTATTTTGCACTGTCCACTGTAATTCATTTCACTGGATTATTGGGGATATTGCTTCTATTTAATACTGTAGTTTCTGTATCCTGAATATGATATATCCTGGATCCTTTGAAATGCTTTTTGCACAATTGGTGTTGGATTTGCCTTTTAAGGAGAGGGAATTAATGTGTTGAGTTACTCATATCAATTTAATAAGATCTAGATAAATTTCATTTGTGGGAAAGAGAGCTAAAGGTTTTTATGTGATGGAGTATATATGTGTGTGCTGAAGTGGTGGTAGTAAAATTAATGGGCTTTTTCCACCATGACTAATAACTAGTGAACTGGGAGTGAAAGGAGTTGTAGAGAAGAATGAAACTGTGACAGTACATTTATTTGTTATTTATGAGAAATCAGTCTGCAGTGTTTATTGATGTACTTAGTTTTCTCACTTTATTCCTCTGTTAGAGATCTCAGGAATTAGTCTCAAAGATTTAGGCCTATTGATGTTTGTGTTGTCCTTAGAGGTGTGATGCCCATGAAGTGACTCTGTCTCAGAAGGGGCAGAATGATTGAGCATGCAGAATCTCTGGATCAAAGAGTAGTGTGTTATCAGCCTAAATTAGTGAGGGTGTTGGTTTTGAAGCATTTCTCTCACATTCTGAGTGCACTGTCACAAGAGCAGTCCATTCCTGAAAGAAAGAGGTAATTCTTTGACTATATGTGCATCTGTATAAATGAATCAGTTTAGATAATAGAAGGTAGAAAGTTATCAGTAGATTCTGAATTGCTATTACATTTGTCTGGTGGTGATAATAATTAATTTAAATCATCTCCAAACTGAGGACACTTCTGTAACCACTTGATGGAATGAGTTAATAGAACTGTTGTAAATCATTCCCATTTTATTATCTGCTTAAAATGTACATCTTGTATTTTCTAAATATACATATATATGCAATCTTTACATTTGTTGGAGTCAGTAATTCAGTATATGCTACAAATACATGCAGTTTTGATGACTGGAGCAAGAGGGAGGGGTAAGCCTCTAATTTTTGTTATTCTCATTTATATACTCATCTGTCCACCAAATGCAGGTCCTTGGAAACAGAGCTTATTAGTGTGATGAACTTCTTATAGATGTTTGTACCATTTTAAGACCCTTCATTAAAGTATGGCTTATAAGTTGTACTCCTTATGCAAGACAGGCTCTTATGAATTGTCTCATTCACTCACCAGTTGGATAATTAATGGAGTTATAACTTATTTAACCACTTATGTACATATGAAAGAATTTTTTCATTAAAGCACAAGTGGGGAATACATTGCCAATAATCCACTTGTGTCTGTAAAGGCTGTGCTTAAAAGTTCTCCAAAGAGAAGGGGATTTTCCCTTGTTTTCTTATGATGAGCAGAAGTTAATATTTTCCATGTGTTTAACTTTCCCTGAAATTTTCTTATTTTTTTTTTAGTTGTAGATTTTGTTAAGGACACAGAGAAGAATGAGATTTATTTGCCACTGGTAAAATCTCAGAGTATTGAATTCTATTACATTTAGCTTCTTTTTTAGCTTGTTTTTTTGTGTGTGCTAAACAGGTAAGTGCCTCTGCACAGACCAGATCCCAACTTGAACAGGCAGCTGCTTATACCTAATTCTGTTGGTTTTAAGTAGCACAGCTCTTAAGTGATGTCATATCTAGATCTTGTACTTCACAAATCAGGGTAAGTACAGCTTTTGTGTGCAAACAGTGGAAGGAGTTTATTTTGGTCTGGATTCCATATGCCCTTAAGGCTCTGAACACAGTCCTTCAAGAATTGTTTGCATGGTTTTCTGTGACTAATTGTAGGGGGAATATGAGTACTTTTTCCTGAGTTGTAGGGACAAACTGTTCAATAAAATGACTGGAAGATGATGCATGATACAAAAAAATCCAACTGCTTGTGTCTAGGAAGGTGGAGGATTAGAGGTTATACAGTTGGTAGATTCTTCTTGAAGGAGGAGAGAATTGCTTGTCTGAAAAGCAGCTTGAAAATTCATACTTTCTCTGTGCATCTTTGTCTTAAAACCTAGGATTCATGTTGTGAAACTCTTCAGGATGGTTTTATTTATTGCCATAGCTGGATGGATGTATAGAGAGTTGATGTTATTTAGGCATGTCTTGTCAAATGAATAGGTCATTCATGCAACACTTTTAATTCATGAAGGTGTAGAGAAAACCCTTCCTTCAGATGGTAGTAGCACTTGCTGAATATATAGTTATAACAATCTGTTGAGACAACTTGAAAATGGGTTCACATTAAAAAGAAAAATGCAAAGCAAGAGAATCTTTTATGACATAGAAAAAGCATTCAGCAGTTGAAATGTTCTTATTTTTGTCATTTCACTTCTTTGATGTTTCTATTTCTGTGACAACAAATTGCTGAGACTTGTCAGAAGAATAACATGAAAATTTGGTGAATAAGTGAAAATTGAGACTCAGCCTGTGTCATAATTATGGTGAAAGTAAACACAGTCATGGGGACTCTTCATATCCTCTATTGGAGCATAAAACTCCTGTGAGAGGAATCTCATGTTCTTTCACCAGTCTGCAATGTCACTTACACTTCCATGCTGTAAGTTTTCATTTCTGCAGTTTGGTGCTGCCCAGGTAATGCTGTGTCCCCTGTGTGCTGTGACAGCCGCTCCATTGCAGTGCAGTGCAGTGGGTGTGTGCTGGCCCTGCAGCGCTGCACGCAGCACGTGCAGCCCTCGGGATGAGAGTTCTCTGCATGTGGAAAAGCTGCCTGCTCCTGCCCTAGTTAGAGATGATGGAATTTGGCCTATGTGGGAAACAGCATGATAATTCTTAACTGTGGGATTAAAATGACTCCTTCCTGAAATATTTGTCACTGAATTTAGATTGTATAGCAGAAAGGGTTTCCCCTATTTGAAACAACCGTAGTCCGTATATGACTTTTCTTTGAAAATTGTTTGAAAAAATTGACTGTGCATTTGAAAAAATTCATTATTAGTTATTTTGTTAGCTGAGGAGAATAGTGTATTAATTTACTTAATGAAAATCCTAGTCTTAAGTTTTACTGGGCTACTCTGGATGTGTCTGTTGTAGGGTAAAAATTTCAGTACATTTGTCTTTTGCTGAGATGTCTGACTGATGGTGTCTTCTCTGTCCAACATGAATGCTTACCAATCTATACATATTGAAAATAGTCAAAATTCTATAAATATAGGGGAAAAAGGTGTTTAATTGCTCTTAAAGAAATGCATTCTGTCTGATATAGGATTGTCTAAGGAATGTTTATAAAGGTCTTGGGCAGAACAGCACCAGTAAGTGCTGAAGTCAGTATATGAACAAACCTTAAAGGGCCTGGTGAAAATCTGGCTCACATTAGATAAAAAGAGACAAGAAAAATTATTATTTCACCTGTTTTGGTAAAATAAGATAGTACCTGCAGATGTTTTTTGTTGGTTTTTTTTTTTTTGTTACAGAAGTGCTTTAGTGGAAGCTGAGGTATTGAGGTATGGAACATCATTAATATGTGTGCAGAGGTGGGCAGCTGTGAATTTTGGAGCATTGCAGCAATGCTCTACTACTTTGAGAGTGTTTGTCTGATTCATTCCTCTGTCCTTTTCTGAAGCTCTTATGGTAACCACCTTTTTCAGGACAGACTTCGTAGAACTTCTTGTACCATTGTATGTAGTGCTTATTTTTCATTTTAGAATTGCTTCCAGGTTTACAGAGCTGTCTTCTGTTGGATCCCAAATAACTTGATTGATTTTTTGAAGGTGTTCTGATAGAACTACGTCCTTAGCTGCAGCCTCTACAACATCCTGCATGGAGATTTTCTCCTGGATGTTCACTGGGATATTGCTGAAGTTTTGTTTTTCAGAATGTCCTCATGTGTAATTTTGTGTGTTTTTCACATGAGTTATAGTTTGTTGTCTTCAGCTGACATCAATGTTAGAACAAAGGAACTCAAACATTTTAGAAATAGTACCAAATCTTGTTTGGTACTGCAGTCATTCTCATGGGGTTTGTTGTATTAATTTAAGTTTATTAAATGCTTTCGATTCAAAGAATGTTTTTGGTGCATCATCTACTTTCTTTGTGTGGAGGCATAAAAACAACCTTACAGAATTTACAGAGCTGCCAGTGGGTCCATGGGTTATTAGGTAATTACAGTGCTTTGTTTTAAGACAGCAGATTTAAACATTTACTGTATGAAATTCTGATAGAGTTCTGAAGGAATTTTCAAAAAAATATGGTCTCCTCAAGCTCATCCTGATTGGTGTTCTGAATGATGGGCCTTTATAGTTAAGCAAGAAGACCCTTATTCCTGGTAGTTTTTGTTTCAAGTCCTGTCTTTTCTTTACCAGACAGAAAACTCTCCATATTGTTAGAGAGAAATTCTGAAATGGCTCAGTGACCTGCAATGCTTTGTTTCAAGTCTGGGGAATCTTAGAATTATTGTATGTGGAGAAAACTTTGCCAAAGTTGGATTTGGTTATCAAGCATATTGCTTTTGATAACTCGGTGTGATACCTGTTAATTCTTAAAAAAGTAACTTGGTAATTTGCAGAAAGAAGTAGTTTTTAAATTGGATGGAGGTTACTGTGTTACAGTTGCAGCATAGTTAACATGGAAAATCAAATGCACATCCTTTTATACATGTAAAATGGCTGTATATTGTTTTTAGAAACTAAGTTACCACTTGCATGAAACAGTCTCTCTTTGGGTAAGAAGTATTGCTCTTTATGGGAATGTAGGTCATGCTTAGAAAATGTGTGTGTAAAATAGAGATCTTGCTGGAAATAATTACAGAACATTTGATGCTGTGCTGTTAAGTTACATACTGCAGGTTGAATATAGCAACTTGGCTTGCTGTTCTTGAGCTACATAGCAATTGACAGAAGGTTTACTTATAATTTTGAAGTAAATGGACCAAAACTGCTTGTTAAGCTAGGAAAAAGAATAATTGCTACTTACAGTGCTTGCAGAAAAGGGTTTTCTTCTGCTTATTTTCTGAGATTCCTAAATTGTAACAGCATAGCAAAGTTTGAGTATAGTCGAAATTAAAAACCTCCCATAACCTTAAGATTTTTTAATTTGTTGACAACTCTCTTACAAGCATGAAGAAGAGCTCTGGAAAATCTTCATTTCTAGCAGTTTACCCTTGGGAATCAGATTGGGACTCCTCAGTTGAGGAGGTGACTTTTATATTTCTAAAAAGTTCTCTAGTAAGTGCAGAATGGAGACTGGGTTTGGCTAACTGTCTCTGCATAAGAAGCCAGAATCCCATTCTCACTCTGCCAATATTGTATTTTGTCCAGTGCTATGGTAACAGGAGCAAAAGGTTGTAAAAACATTCTTTGCCAGAAAAATGAGCAGAAGCTTCTCTCAGGACATGTAGGGAACAAATCTACTTAATAAGAAGGCACTGGTTTTGATTTTCAGATTTCAGAGTGAACTTTCACTAACTTTCTTTCACTGCATCATGGTGGTTTGTTCAGTTAATCTCTATCATGGGTCAGTTATGACTGGGTATCATTGAGTGTTGCCACCACCTTCAGCAGGTGGGTTGTACGACGGGTCAGCTTTCAGAAGGATGAACATGGATATCAAGAACAAACCAGCCTGTTGTTGCTTGCTTCTGCTCTCTTTCTGGCAGCGTTTATGGTGGCAGCAAGGAAGAAGTGTGAGCTGTGTGGGCTGCTGTGATTTGTCAGTCAGACAAGAATATGGCGCTGTCTGGTCGTGTAACGGGCCGCAAATGTGCATCTGAGGTGATGGCACTCAGGCACTCAGGGTGTGGCATTGCAGGGGTCAGAGACTTGGGCCTTTAAGTGGTTCTGCAGCAGGCAAGGACAGCTGTCCTGTTTGTTTTAATGCAGGAAAGAAAGAGGGACAGACTGGGCAACCTTTCATAGAAAGGTTTCATGGAAACCTTTCATTCTTTCATTCTGTGCTCTAGAGTGATCAACTGCTGCTGCATCTCACCCAGGTTCTGCTAATTTAGCATAAATCTCTAGGTTTTGGGGGATGCTGCCAGTGGCTCTTTTGCCTCCTAGAGGAATATTGTATATTGCAGCTGTTGTGTGAAAGTTTCTTATTTTGATCTGTACGCTTCATATAAAATAAAATATTTTTTTTTCTGTTCTGTCAGATTGTGGGCATGGATCTGAAGACAGTTCCTTTCTTTCATTGTGTCTGAATTGGTAGCAGCTTTTAAAAGTGCCAAGCAAGAATAATTTCAAATTTAAGGTTAACTGATCATTGTGAAGGGATCTGTGTAATCTAAGTGTCTTTATTTCCTAGAAAATGAAGAGTGACTATGCAAATTCCTGCCCCCCTTTAGTTTAAACCCTCTATCTGCTGTCTTTGGAAGGCATACTCATGTTGCCTGATAGCTATGCATCTTTACTTCTCTTAAAGCTTTTTTTAGCCATAGTTACCAAAGGTAGTCAAAATATTCCTTCCAGTGTGGTAAAATTTTGGGGCTTGCTTGTGTGAGGAGGTAGAGAAAAGTGAATAGCCATTGAGAGACTTGTATTAGTTGGGGTAGCGATGTGGGAAGAATTCTGAGGATAGCAGGGCTGCCTTTGCCGTGGAGAGGAGGAAAGGCTTTCCAGCAGCTTGCATTCCTTGAGCTATCCTCAGTGTTTTTGAGTGCTTGAGGAAGTGGGAGGGTGCCGGAGCTCCGTGTTGCTGTGGTAACTGATGTGGGTGTTATCTGCACACCTGCCAGCCTCCCTCGGGAGCTGCTGGCCCAATAGGGTGTGCATCTTCCCGGCTATGCTGCAATTACACCCTGCCAGTTACAGGTGTCCTGCATCTCCCTGGCTGCTTGGGGGGGAACGTTAGGGTGTAAGCTAAGGGTGTAAGCTAGGGTGATGGTGGAGGATATGGCTGTGTGTCCTACTTAGCTTTCTTTGCTAGGAGCTTGTGATGTCTGGCAGTGCATGAAACAGTCTCTCTTGGAGACCGGACACTTGGAAGCAGAATCTGCTGCTGCTGCCACAGATCACTCTGTTTGTGATTCTAAATCAAAGCCATTAGTTGACCTCAGTCACTGCTATGTAATGAATTGAATTGAGAATTTATAGTGGAAGAAAGAAACTGGCAAGATTGGGAAATAACTCAGTTGTTACATAAACCCCTGTGACTAGATAATATTTTGTAAAGCTGAAGTAGATACCCTTTCTTAGAAATGATATATTTTGTCAGATTTCGAGACACAGAGATAAAAGTCTGTTAATCTAATATTGATACTGGAGGAAACAATTTGTGCAAAAGCATTTTTTGTACAGCAGAATGTAATTACTATATGACTGTAGTTTTTACTTGTGAAAGCCACTTTGCATATGAAGTAATTTTTGCAAATGCTACCACTTGCTTTATTTTTATTAAGTAACTGTAAAATTAAATTTGACTTTATCAATGATTTTGACTCATAAATTCAGTGAAACCTCTGCATACTAAAGCGTCCTTGGTGAATGAAGAATTGTAGAACAGTAGGTATATGAGATAATAGAGTTAAGCCTATGGATCCTTGCTGTTTCTGAGGTTCTTAATTCAGTGCATTTGTATTGGCCTAGCCTCTTATAGCCACAAATGTGTTGATACTGTGTTGCTATTAAAGCCAAAATTGGCCTTGGCTCTGGAACTCCAACAATAATTATGTTATTGCAGGAACTGGAAAACGACCCACTTCTCTCAGCTGTGTTATTGCAGAAGAGCTACCAGAGAGGGCTGAAACCTCCTCTGGTTTCACCGAATGAGCAGGGGAGTGGGTTCCCCCACTGCTGCTTCCTCTGGAGCAAGAGCAAAGTCTAATACTGTCATGAGTAGCTAGTAACACAACTATGTATTAACTGTATTTTAGATGTAAATGCCTTGGGATGTTAGCATGCTGTTCTTGTGATACAATTTGTGATGCAAATACAAATTGCATTTATACAATACATTTATAAATGTACATTTTAAACTGTGGTACTGCTGCCTTGAAAAAGTTTTTTATAACCTTGTCTAGTAGGTTTGTGTGAATACATCATGCCCTATTATTTTTGCATAAACATGACTTTGGCTCTGTTCTCAAGGAACAGGAACTTGTGAGGTCTGATGAGAGCAGGACATTTGTGTGTGAAAACCGGTCTGCCGTGCTTGTGAATGTATGGAAATAAATACAAAGTTTGATTCTGGTGATGGTTAAGGGAAACCGATGACAGATTTGTTGCAGTGATGCAGGCGGTATGGAAACAGTGGTGCAGGTGATTAGATGTCAGGGAAGCTGTGCTTGTCCACAGCTCCCATTTGCTGTGTTTTTCTCTTGGGTAGAGTAGACTGATATTGCTGTCATAGATCTCAAACCAGTGAGCTAGTTTTACCCTCACTGGCGGCCTTGATTGCAGTATGTATTTTAAAAGGCAGCTTTTCATTTTAGGAGGTTAGGTTCTGTGTGTGTTTCTTTGAAAGGTAGCTTTCCTAGCTGTTAATCAAACCTACATTTTGAGGCTCAGCACAGAACTGAAAACATCAAATAAATTTACGGGAGTGAAAACAAAAGACTGCAATTTAATGCAAATGACCTTGTAGAGACTGCAGCAGGTTATTGATACTGAGTTTAAGATAGCTTAAAAGTTAGGCAGTTGCACTTGTAATCAAGAAGTTCCAGTGACATTTAGTGAGTCATTACAGTTTTTTAATAGTTTGGAAAGCAGAATAACTTGATGTCAAAGGCTTTTCTGGAGTATGAATGGTAAGAGTATATTCTTTAGGTAGCATACTTGTTATTAGTATGCAGATAAATAAAGATAAATTGTAATTATAAATAATTTGTTAAAAATGGGAATAACTTTATTTATATGATATTAATATTAGTGTAATAAGATGAATGCAGGTAACCTTGTGTTTGGAAAATGCTTTTTTAAATACCACATTTATTACTTGCTCTATGAATGTTGTTTGAATTATAAAATCTAGTGATGGTTTTGATGCATTCTTAATTCTGAACCCCATATATTCTGTAATGATTGTGTTTGGCCTAAATGCCAGTGTTCCTTACACAGCTTTGTTGATTGCTGTGTGATCTTTGATCAAAAGATGATGTGTTTTACTAGATGTAGGACATACAGAATTCACAGTGCTGTGAGAATAGTCCTAATCCCATTTTCATCTGTAAAGAGAAGAGTTTACTCTTCAGTTCACACTTACAGGTTCACACTTACAGGTGTTTAAATTGTAAATGCACTTTGTGTGAGCAGTAAGTTAATTGCTTTCATGTAGATGTTGAGCAGAGCCTTTGGATACATTTGTGGAGAATGGTACTTACCTTTCAGCTTGACAGATACTGATAAAATGGGATGGTTTGGGTGCCTGACTATCCTCTGTCTTTGCCTGGATGGTCCATCCACAACTGAAGTTCCATTTACTGCTGATTCTTAGACTGTGTCTTGTCACTTCTGAGAGCAGTTCATTAATAAAAAAAAGTTGTGTCACTAGGAGGCTTGACATGATCTGCTCCTTTCTTCACAGATGTGACAAAGAGTTTTCAAGCAGATTACTTTCATTATAGTTAATGTTCAGGTAAGGTCATGCTAAAATTATTGTGAAATAAAAATATTCCATCTCCAAACTCTAGACCTACCATTGCTACTAATTTGTAGGCCAAATTACCTGTCTCAATGATCTTTTTGCTTCCTGTGCTCATGGTCTCAGTGTGCTTTGCTGCTCATGTTTTCTTTTGAATGCAGAAGAATAGAAAGCTGTCAGAATTTATGAGTGGGTTTGTGGCAGGGTATGTGGGGAGAAGTGTTTCCCATTTGTGTCCAAAATGTTGTTTGCTTATGTTGCCTAACATTTGATTAATTCATAGTATTTAGGGTGCAGAGTATGTGTAAATGGGCAATGACTATGAGCCCTTCTTAATTTTAAAAGGAAAGTGTATACATTTGAGTAGGGTAATCAAGCGATGAAGCCAGCCTTTTGTCTAAAATAACAACAGAAATAATTATATATATATATTCATTATATAATCATGAATAAGCAATTACATAGAGACAGATCTTTGCACATGGAGATGAATAGTAGAGAGATGATGCTATAAAAATTGACAGGAACAAAAAAATTCTACTTCCAGCTCCAGGTACTGTGCAATTTTGGTTATGTTAAAGAACAGGTACACTGAGTTTTCCTGTGTGCTAATAGAACACATGGATTGTTCTGCATCCAAAAGGGAAATCTGAGGTTTTTCTGGTGGCACAGAAGTAAGTGCCTTAGAGATCTATGGCTCTTAGGGGAGAGCTCATTTCCTTCTGTTCTTACATGTCAGTGATTGCTTCTGCTTCTTTGTGCCTGTTTCCTCCTGTGTGTTAGAGACCAGCTCCATAGGAATTGGTGGGTACATGTTTTCTGTCCTGGGAATGAGCAGTTCCGGCAGTGAAAGAGGAGTCAGGGATATTCTTTAGCAAGTATTTAATGAGCCAGTTTGTTAAAACAGAAAACTACTGTATTTTTCACTGACAGTTATGTAAGTTTTTGGCATGATTTTGACTTAATTATTGGATTAATGATGCTCAGTTTTCTTCTCAATCATTTTTTGTAGTTCACGGAAGGACCTCAGAAAGCACTTGGATGGGCTGAGCAAATGCCATCTGTGCAGTTGAATAAAAGTGTGTAAAATACTTAATTATGTATGAGGCTTTCAGTAACTTCAAGGAATTCAGCAACAATTAAAAGGATGATATAAGAGTTCAATCTATTTTTCACAGGAAAACTGAAGTGTGCTTTGTCAGTATCACAGTTGGGCACATTTTGTACTGAATAATGGAAGCTTGTTGAACTCTAGCATGCAGCTTTTGTTCTTGAGGCTTCTTGAAGCTGATGCAACCTCAGCAGAAACCTGAGGGGTTTTGCTGGCTGGTCGTAAGACAAATGCCAGCTTGGGTTTGTCTTAACAGTAATCAAAAGAAACAACTGTTACATCGATTAAATGAAACAAATCTTCTGTCTTCTTTTTAAAATTTTACCATTACTTTTTCATCACAAATATGAGTGTGTTTCACTAAATGCTACTGTTTTGAACAATAGCAAGAGATGCTCTATATACTGGGGAACTGATTAGTGTATTCTGGATATACTTTTTTGTGTAGTTAGTCTCTTCAACCTCACTTCCTCTCACTTCAACCTCACTCTTCAACCACACTCTTCAACCTCAGCTTCTACGTTTATGCCTAAATATTACTGCATAAGTCCCATGCACAAATCCCTTGAAGAATTGATTTGAGTATGAATTGAGATTTTTTTTTCCATTCAGAACTCTGTTTGCTAAAAGATGTGAATGACAGTAGCCTCAGAAGTGAAAAACTCTATTTTTTCACCCCCTTTCAATTCAACATTAATAATTAATCTTGGAAGAAATTTTTGTTGTAGTCATATTGATATTAAAGCCAACAACTTGTGTCAGTGTTCTTTAATAAGAATCACTTATGAGTTGAGAATTTCCTTCTCAACTCATAGGTCCAGAGTTTTTGGCTCATCCAGTAGGATTTGTATAAGTCTTGTTAGCCCAGCTGCAGAACTGTGAATTTCCAAGTTGATGATTACTGGATAAAGAACAATTTTTTTTTAATTGTAGCAGGAAAGAAACCTAACTACAATAGCCAACTAAAATGCCAGTAGCTTTTAATGTTTCCTTTCATGCACCACATTCAGACCTGTCTTTATGAGCTCTTTCCAGTTCATAGGAAATGTATTTTTCTTAATGTGTTGCTATCTTTGAAATCTTTCCTTCTCATTTGGTAGCATTTTGAGCATTTGGTAGCATTTTTTCTTTTATCTAGTTTCACCTAGTTGGATTGATGTTTTGTAAATCTTACTGTAGAGTTCACATTGCCTCCCATAATTTTTTTTCTTTGTAGAATTTTTCCATTAGTAGCTGTTTTACTGTTCAAAATTATTCAGGTTCTTAACAGGGACACAACAGACCTTATCACTAGGATTTAGCTGATCACTCTTTGGGTGGGAGAATGCCTTAAATTCTTTGTTTCTTTCTAGGCCTGCATTTTATGCTCTATATACATGTAAGAAATTCCTTTTGCCAATCCTACAGCCAAATAGTTTTCTCATTTTGGATACCTTACTGCATGTTTTATTTTTTCATCTGCCCCATTCGGTATTTGTTTCTTCTTTGTCATCTGTTTTCTATTGTATAAAATTTGGTGTTTTCTTAGGCAGGAGAATAAACATGGAGACATTTAATTCCTAAAGTAAGAGGATATTTTACAGAGTCAGCAGTCCAGGCTATTTCTTATTCAGATCTGGTAGTGTAATTGTGCAGATAGTGTATATGGAACTTCCCGACTGGGAAGAAGTAGTGATGCCTGGGCTCTGCATCCTGACATGAAAGGTAGTCATATTTACATTTACTGCAGGTTGATTTCCACGTAATTTCTAATGCTAGCAATTTGGTTTATACAATCTAATAAAAAATGAGCAGTATTTTTGAGCAGAACATTTATGATCGTTCCTGAGCTGTTAGATTTAGTGTCCATTGTTAGACTGGCATGTGGAAGTGGAAACTGTTAATAATTCTCCAGTGTCTGAAAGCAAGCTCACGCTATTGCCTTGTGTATGTAAGACATGGCTTTTCTGACTGCCTGTGAAGTCTGTGCATTTGTAGCTGACTTGAGTGACTTTGATCTCCTGCTATCTAAAAGCCCCAGTTTGTACAGTCACTGTAGTGTGTGCTGTAGCTCTCAGGCTGGATTCATCCTGTGAAGCATTTCCATGTAGCTGATGCTTGTTTTGTTTTCTGGTGGAGACAAAATAACTGTTTCAGTACTGGGTGCCTCCCACAAATGGAAAATGCTCCAGGGAGAGCTGGGCAGAGCCATGGCTGCTGCTGTGTCCAGGTGCAAGGGGAAACACTTCCTGCTGCAGCGGGGGGGAGCAGCTCCCTGTAGGAGCTGACCCTGTCCCCAGTCTATGTGTGGCTGGCAGGAGCATCAGATGAGCTCCGTGGTGAGTCAAAATGCTGCTCTTACTGCTGAGAGCAGGAGAAAAGGATGCTGCCTTGTGACTCACATGAACACCTGACGTGTGCATTGTGTGGAGAAAAATGATAATCAGTATAAATGCTGAGCTCCTGCCTGGAAATTCCATAACATGGGCACAGAACACATGATCTAAACATTTCTGTTTAATGCTGTGAAGATGATCCAGCTGTGATACTCGAGTATTTTAACATTGTGTGAGAAGTCAAAGCTCCAAGTTTGAGGTAGAGACACAGTTCAGGTGAAGAAAAACTATAGGTAGTGGAGGGCTGGAAAGACTGCAGTGATGCTCCAGCACTTGTTCCTTTTCTAGCAAGCTCAGCAACTCTGGATACTTCTTCCCTCCTTATTCTTGATTGTATCTTTCCTTGTATTTCTCTGGCTATGCAGTGGTTTGGGTGAGGCAAAACTTATAATTTGGTTTATGGATCAGATGATTTTCACTGGGGATGTGCCTCCTGGTCTAATTCACTACAGTAGATGGAGTGTGCAGTCAGTGTTGGGGACATCTCCTGTGACAGGTACTGCTGATGGAAGTGGATCCCGAGTCTCCATAATACCATGACAATTGCTCAGACCATAATTCACTGAGTTGCTTTGCTTTTTCTTTGTGGCAGCTAAATAGTTTTATTAGGGGTAGTGTTTGCAATTTTGCATGTCAGGGAAGATAATGGAAGTGACTGGAGTTTAAAACAAGCATTCGTTTCTAAAGTTAATTATAACTAGGTCAGGTACTTAGTCTGCCATGTGGCCCTGCATAGACAATGGAATGGGTATGTTAGGTCTAGGAATGAGAGGATCCCTATGCTGGCAGTGTTCAGAAGACTCGTCAGTCAAACCGTAGCTTTGATTTCTTAAATTTATTTTCCATTAAAAAATACAGATCAAACTGATCTAATGGCTGGAAGGATTGCTTTCCTGAGAGTTGTGTGTGGATAGATGTTATGAGCCTGTATTTTTTCATAGGCATGCATAATTTTATGTGTGTGAATGCTAAAGATACTTAAAAACTGAAATGGAGAGATACTCAGAGGTCTGCTTCATGGCATTTAATTTAGGTCAGGGCACTAAAAACACTTGCTATCAGTGCTTGATCATGCTGAACACAATGTTTCTGAGAACTGAAGGGCTTTGAGGACTCTGGTTAATATGCTTAAGTATCCACAGGAAAAAGGTTTTTTGTTATAAAGAACATAGAACATGTTTCTCTTGTTTTTGATATTCTTCACAGAAACAGTATTCCATAGGTTACTGAAATTACTGCAGAGTCTTATCAGTTTGATATTTTTTTCTTTCACTAGAGAATTTTGGTAGGTATGGATGTTGATACAACTTTTTGTCTGCCTTACAGTCTCATGTGAAGCATACTGACTGGTATTTTTGTGTTAGGAAGATCAGGAGTATCAGAACTTAGGCTGCCAAGGATTATGTTTGAATTTTGTTTACTGATAACTTGAAACCATTAGCTTATTAGCAGCAATCCCTTTATTTACATAGTTACACACTCAGTGAGCACGGCAGCATTTGCAAGCAATGTAATTTAGTGTCCATGTGGAGTTTAAATAGGGATCTTGTTACATAGGAGCATATGATAAGATACCAAATCTGGAAATATACTTATCAAATTAAAAGATGGATTTCATGCTAAACACTACTTATCATCTCAAGTTACAATTCAACTGCCATTTATTGTTATATTTCCACAGGGGAACTTAAGATTTTTCTGTAAGTATTCTAGAGTTTTTACTATTGCTGTGGGTCATTGAAGTTTTCAGCTCTTGAAAGTTTTCAGGGTAAACATGATTGTTTTAAAATGCTGTCACTAATTGTTTTTCTTCTTTTGAAATGGATTGACAGTAGTAGGTTCAAGTAGTCATTTTAATTTGAACAGATTCTTCACAGGAAGAAAGTTCAAACTTTAGTTTTGCTGTGCCAAATGTGAGTGGAGTTTGCCTCAGAGATGTTCAGGTTCTGCAAAAAACAGTTGTGATTGGCTAAATACATGAATTAGACACATCAATCAAATGGGGTTTGGTGCTAATAACAGTTCCAAAGTAGTTTAGAGTACTGTTTTGTGAGATCTTTAATGTGTTTTGCATTTGAGAAGTTAGTTCCTTGTTGGTTGGAACTGGGGGTGACTTGGATTTAGCTAGTGGGTTACATCCCTGGAAGGACTAGATCTGAACATGGATTCATATTTGTGCTTCTTTAAGCAGAAAAACCATAGCAGAGGCTCATAATATTTAAAATTACAGGTACTATTCCTTTTGTTCTCAAACACGTAGCCTATTAATGAAAAAACACTGTGTTTGCTGGATTATGCTCAGCTCCTCTGGATATACAGTGTACTAATGGAAATCAGCATTTTCTGCTTCTATAAATAGATTGGCAGCAGCTGCAGAGCCAAACAGGCAGGCTTCTGGTCATTTTTATTATTGCCATTGAGAAGTGGTTTGAATGGCTGTGGAGCATGGCTGCTGCAGGGGAGTGTGCAGGCTGAGCTGGGGGTGTGAGCAGGGAGAGGGCAGGAAAGTGTATTTACAAGGCAGCAATGTGAGAATAGAGGTGAAGAGCTTGATGTATCTTCATTTGGGAGTCCTTAAGCTGAGTTCAAGCTCTTTTGTGTACAAGACATACTGTTCAGCTGGTTAAAAGTCATGAGTTCTTACAGGAGATCTGGGGATAGCGTTTTTCTAACTTCTTTATTGTTAAATATAAGGCAGCATTTATAATTGTGCTCTGTTGGACAATATTCTCATACTGTGCCTTTAGAAGCTGCTAAAATTTTCAGTTCCTTCTTCTGTTGGTCTTGTTTTGTCTTCTACATGGGAGAGAAACATGGTGAGAAGGCTCACTCCTGCAGCACTCCTCCTTCCTGCCCTGTCGAGGCAGCTTTTGGATGAACAGCAGCTGCTGCTCTGCTCCTTTCTGGCAGATGAGGAACTGGTACTAGTGCAGCCTGCTAACTGGCCAGCTAAGATACCAGCTAAGATACCATGTTGTTTATGGACACAGGAAGTTGGCAGGAAATAAAAAAATATTGAGTGTCTTTCATCTAAACATTTAATTGAAGTCTTGTGTGTGTTTACATGTGTGGGATTTTTTTCCCCATGAAAGCTAGCAATCTTCTTTTAAGAATCATACTACAAGGTCTTGGGAAACATAGTGAGCTGTAGGAATTGTTTTCTTGAAATACATGTACGCTTACTTTCTGTGCTTCTCAAAGTCCATATAATACAATGGATGCTAGATTCAGCTTGTGCTGAAAGATGTGAAATGACTTTATATTCCCTCTTAATAACAGCACATTTCTTGGATCTTGATACCCAGCCTATGTGGATAATATAAAAAGCCAAGGAAATAATGAAATGCAGTATAATAATGACAGGTGGGAGTAGAGAAACATTTATTGCTTTAGAAACAGCACCATCAGCCTGTGAGATGGCTAAAGGTCACCTGAAAGTGAAGTTCACTGTGTACTGAAGCCTTGAAAACTGGAAAGTTTCTTAGCATCTTAGTTGTATATTTTACCAGTGCTTTAATCTGTATTCTTTGTACTGGATCACATCTTAGTGATATTAACTATTTTTCAAGGAGAAACACAGAACCCCAGAAATTAGAATTCTTAGCTTATTGTTTTTAATGCTGTTTGAAATGTATGTATGTTTTTAAATTTCTAATGGATATCTTGTCTGTTGATAGCCTAAATACTTTTAGGTACTCTACTACTAGAAAAATGGATCATATTAATTTGTCATAGAAGAAAGTATTCACAATGTGAAAAAGTACAAAACATGTTCAAGAAGAAAACATGGACTTACTCTTTGTAAAAGGATTCCTCTCACATTGTATTCAGCTACCATCTTACAGGAATATAGTTCATTCTCTGTGAATGACTATTTGTAACAGCAATGATTAGGAGATTGAGGATTAAGTGATTAGGAGACATGAGGAATATGGTATTTGGCAGCTCCTTGTAGGCTGTTAGGAGTTATAAATGAAGTAGCAAGTTTAGAAAAATGAAACAGTTCTAAACTGTATAAAATCTAGGATAGGTGTCTCAAAGTGCTTTTCAAGTAAATTGCTAAAATATTGAATGAGAAATTGAACTTTTTCCAAGAAAAATCTGAGTATATTTCAAGAAGAAAAGGAGCTTAATTCTTCTTAGAAAGTGTAGAAATGCTTTAAATACCAAGGTATCTTCTGTGGAAAAATAGCAACTTTTATTTAGAATTAGTTTGATTTGTATAATTCGTTGTCTGTAAAGAGAGGCAAAAAGAGTTCATTCCAAGAATCTTTGTGTGAAAGACTTCATACTAAATAACCCTTTTCTTTGTGTTTTTCAGTCAGCAGATAAGCAGCGAGCCCTGGAAGAAACCAAAGCCTACACAACGCAGTCCTTAGCAAGCGTAGCCTATCTGATCAACACCTTGGCCAACAATGTTCTCCAAATGCTGGATATCCAGGCATCCCAGCTCCGGCGCATGGAATCTTCAATCAACCACATTTCACAAGTGAGACTTTCTTCTTTTGCCTTTGATATTTCATAGCAAGTAAAACTCTGAGCTGACATCTTGTGAGAGAGAAGAATTTAAAACAAAAGGATGCATTTCTTCTCATACTCATTTGGGATTGGGTCTCATCATGTGATTCTATACCAGTGTTAGTGTGAGCATTTTACATACCAGAGCAGGTTAAATGCATTCTCAGCCAGATTATTGTTTGGAGAGGGGATCATTCTGCATAAGCAAAGAGCACAGAAGAATTGCTAATGGTAAAGTGAGAATATTATGTTAAGAAATACTAAATGGATGGTGAAAAACAGTACTCATCATCCTTTTACTTTTTCGGTGGCTGTAATACTGGCATCTAATGACAACAGCATAGATGACAAAAATAGTTTGCTCCTGGCTTTTCTTAATCAAATGTACTTTGCAGTGACATGAACAAAAGCCAAAATTCATGTTTCAATTTGTGTATGGCTGCAGAACTCCTGCCATTGTTTGCAGTTTTTCTGAGCAGCAGTAAACTAAGCTCCTACAATCAGGAACCCAGCTTCAATCACCACATTGATAAGAGTTACTACCAGAATGGGCTGAGAATGAATGATATATAAAAATGGGGATTTACCAGCCACTTGATGGATTAAAAGAGAAATTAAAAGCAATGATACAGCTGGTTCTGGTTTTTGTGTGTTTACTGAATATTTTGTGTCTTAGTTGACCAATACATTTTGGCTACTGGAGTTTCTTGATCTCCATGCAAGAATATAAATTAAAATAAAGAATACTGTGTTATTTAGAAAAACATTTGAAAGTAGGGGCTTTGCAAGGTAGGAAATAAATGGATGGATTGGATCTATTTGAACCAGCAAAATAAGTGAATAATTTTATGCTGGCTAGTGGGCTGAATTGCCTCTGATTGGGTCAGAGGAATCCCAGGGCAAGTACAAAGAAAGAGGTGGGGGAGGATTTTCTTTTGATAGGGCTGTGCTATTAGATTGCTTCAATTGTCTCATGGACCTGCATCAAAAATAAACTGCAAGTTTGATTTCTTCTGCTAGATGCTCCATGTTAATCATTATGTGGACAAGTAAATTAATTTTTTCCCCCAGAAAATGTTATGAATTATCCTGTGTATGCCTGTGTGCTGTATCTGTATGCTCTGTGTGTGTATGTGCTTCCTCACAGGCTAGTGCCAGCTCACATGTGTTCAGCTGTTTGAGAGCCTGATGCAAAAGACAGTATATTTTGCATTTCGTGAATGTGGAAAATTCATTTTGTCAGACAGCTTCTGTGAAGTAGCTTTTGTGGAAAGAGTCATACCATTTTAAATTTTTTCCTCCTGAGAAGGTGACATTTATGCAGATTGAGAGCTAGGTCAGATTGTCTTTGACCTTTATACAATACAGCTAGTTATTTAAAATAGAGCACTAAATTAGCAGTACCCCAACACTTAATGAAGATGTATCTGCAAAATTTCATAGGTTGAGCTTGAACAACCCAAAAAAAATCTGTGATTTTTTTTTTTTAAATTCTGCTGTAAAACTGAAAATCTAGTTTGTCTGGGGGGATTTTTTTATGTGGTTTGTTTCAGGTTTTTTGAGCCTGCATCTGTATGTAGGATGCTCCCCAAATCTTTATGGAAGAAATAATATCAGAGGGGCAGACAGTATTTAAATTTTGGATATTTCATACATGAAGTGTATTGATCCAAGGAACTTTACTAAGTTAAGTTAATGTGTCTGGAAGTGGCTTTCCCCCATAATACCAATGTTGTAGGTTAGCGTGTTATCTGTCTTAATTTCCAGGGTTATTTTTCTTTAAAAAAATATTTTACGCAGTTTCTCTAGAAAGAAATAATTTCTTTTCAAGAAATTTGGTTATACTTCTAAAATTAGCCTAATCTGCAGAAGGTTTCCTTGGTGTTTATGTTGGGTGTAAAGTTTGGTGAGTTTTTTCTAACAGGACTGAAAATGTGTTGTGGTGTAATACCTCACTGCCAAATTAGGATTTCAGTCAGACTGACTTGAAATGAAGTCAGTAACATAGAACAGAAAACAGGTTGGTAATTACAGATGGTAAATTAATTTTTGCATTAATGCTTTAGTCAGTAGGTCTTGTTATTTAAGTTTAGAAAACAGTATATGCAAATTGTGATATCTTGATGGAATCCCACTTTTAATTCTTGTTTGGGATTCCACATATGCTCCAAAGAAGGGAGCAGAATCATTTGGTGCTTGGTATGAAATTTTTTCCCAAAGTGCTTGTTTTGTACAAGTAGCTCAGACTGGGAGAGGTGTGATTAACTTTGTAAGATAAAATACTGTGATTCTCTGTTCATTGGTAGAATGCCAATTTAAATCCCTTTCTGTGTTTCCTTCCAAATGCCAAGCTAATCAAAGAGCTGAAAAGGAAGTTGATAATAATTTGTGCTTTTTCAAGTTGTGTATAGGTTGTGAATAAGGAAATTGTTACTATTGAAACTATTTTTATGGAAGTGATTAAATCCTATTGGTTTAAAAATTAGAATTACTTTGGTTTGGTCTGAAAGCTGATGAGTCTATTCTTACTTGCCTTCTTGAACCTTGTCGAGAACTAGATGATACACAGTGTTTCATATTTGACTATGAATTTAAATCTTAAATGCAGATCATATGTACAAATATTTATACTTATTAAAAAAAATATCTTGCAGCTTTCAAGCTAGCAGTCACTGTGAAATGCTACTAATGTCCAAATTCTTTAAACTAATCTGGCAGATTTTCAGGTTTAAATATTTGTATGATAAGAAATGTTTTTTTCATGTTTAGCAAGGTCATTTATAAATAACTCTGCTGCTGATTATATAAACAAGCAGGTTATCACCAAGATGAGTAGCAGTGCTGAGTTTTCTGCAGTGGCACTGTGTTGTGGGGAGATGTGCTACATCCTCCCCTTCCAGAAGTGCCTGCCACACTCTGGGCTGTGAGAGCAGGCATTGGATAGACTGCAGCCTTGGATTCTCTGCAGGCACAGCTGCTGCTTAGCTGGGCTCCAGCAACATCTGCCAGCTGCTCAGTCTCTGCAGGGCAGTTCACTTGGGCTTCCCACTGAAAAGTCAGTAAGGGTTTGTGACCTTTCTCACTTGTCTTATGCTTGCAAGGCACAAGAATAGCAAAACACTTAAAAAATGGTGATGCAAGGCCAGTTTTGCACAGGGCACGTTACCTGTTTATGGAACAAGTAGTTTTTCAGCATTTTTATAGTATTATGATCTCTTTCTTTTTGTGTATAAATTACATGCAACTTGAGACAATTAATGTCACATTTCCAACATGTCAGTATTAGGCAGTTGCTAATTTTAAAGTAATAATCCAGTTTTCAAGGTAATTTGCAATTAGTTTGAATTGCGTCAAATTAATAAGATTAATCAAAAATAAAAGTCCAGCAATACTAGATTTAAGCAACATTTTCTTCTAAGATTTTTGAAACGGAATTTTAAAAGCCTAGACTACCAGACTAGCATTAATTTATAAATTTAAATTAGAATTGTTTGAGAAGAGGAACAAATTAAGGCTTCTGGGGACTTTTGTCTCTGAAATTTCACTGTAATTCAGACTTTCAGCATGCTTGTGGTTGTGGTTTAACCTCAGCTGGCAACTAAACACCACATGGCTGCTCACTCACTTGCCCCTACCAAGCTATGGGTAGAAAATCAGAAGTGTAAAAGTGAGAAAACTTGTGGGTTGAGATATGTACATATCTCTTTAATGACGATAATAATAATATAGAAAATTAATATTTAAGAGAGGAATCAAACCCAAGGAGAAAGGCTGCAAATGAAAGCAATTGCTCAGCAGCAGCTGAGAGCTGCCCAGGCAGGCCCCAGGCAGCAGTGCC
The DNA here is from genome assembly GCF_037042795.1 of Molothrus aeneus. Classification (NCBI taxonomy): domain Eukaryota; kingdom Metazoa; phylum Chordata; class Aves; order Passeriformes; family Icteridae; genus Molothrus; species Molothrus aeneus. Next base: position 14,418,695 of record NC_089652.1, on the reverse strand, counting down.
CAGCCAGGCTCCCCCAGCCCGGGGCTGCAGACCATGAGGCCGTGTGGAGCATTGTCCCCTGGTCAGCAGGGCCAGCTCTCCCAGCTGGGTCCCTTCCCACCTTCTTGTGCACCCCAGGGTGGGTGGGATGGGCAGCAGAAAAGGCCTGGACTCTGTGCAGTCTCTGCTCAGCAGTAACTAAAACATCCTGGAGTTATCAGCTCTGTTCACAGCACAAATCCAAAATACCGCCCCATACTGCGAAGAAAAGGAATCCTGTCCCAGCCAAAACTAACTTAAGTTAGTTAAACACTAACTTCATACTTTGGGAAAATTTGTTTATGGGTAGAAGAGAATATTCCTCAAAACTCATGAGTTCAGTGGCTTCTAAGTGAACTTGTAAGTAGTGCTAACTTTCCCAGAAATTATTTCATGGGGTTTTTTCATTTTAATATTTGCAGAGCATGAGACTGGCTTTTTTGCATTCAGTATGAAAACCTGATGTTTCAAAATGGCCAGAAAATTCCTAACACAAAAATATGTGGTGGTTCACACTTATTGTTCCCCTTAAGCTCTCCCTTGGCTATTGCAGGGATCTTGGAAAGCATATGAAAAGATGATAGTAATGAGCCTAACCTCTAACTAACTGTCACATGAAAGCTTTTGGAAAAGCTAATGGAGATATGTGAAACAATTTTTTAAAAGCATAATAATGCTGTCAGGTATCCAAAATTTCTTGTTAGAAAACAGGGTTTTAAGTTGTAGAAGGGCACAGTGTATCCTATCTGCTTTTCCTAACAGTTTTCAAGCCAGGTGTTTTGTTAGTCCAGCTCTAACCCCAAAACCTTCTCATTATACTTTCTAAACTGATGAATAAACATTTTGGTGCATTGTCCTGTCTTGATAAGGGATTTATGTTAGTACTGGAGGTAATAATTACCAGTGTGTTGGGGATAAATGTTTTCATTTTCTTTGGTAGCAGGTTAATCTTTGTTACCTCCTCTACTAATGGAATACTGTAGTGTTCCTTTGTGCTATTTTATGGGTCTATTATGATCTCATGACTTCCATAGTCTACTAAACAAGAAAACGAAGTGTTTGGAAAGCTGCCAGCTAACGCTTTTCAATACCATTTTAGGTGTGTGGACCAGAATTAGGTGCAGTTTATATACATTTAGTCATTCTGTAGCTATTCAAGGTAAAAGAGATGTTCTGAATCATAATGCAAGGGAAATCCCACCAGATGAACTTCAAGTTTTAATTAGGTTTTATGCACTTCATTGTTTGTTACTGTAGTCATGCCTCATGATCACCATAGTCCTTAAGGAAGCTGGTTGTACCCGTGGCTCCTATTGAAAACCCACTCTTCATTCATGGAAACAGCTTTGCGCAGCACCAAGTTACCATTGCTACAGTAACATGAGCATTAAATATCTGTACTTGCATTATATTAGTAGATAATTACATCAGAAAGTACTGAAAGAACATATTCAAAGTTGCAGAGTTCTAGTACTTGAAATAGAAAGTGAGAAATCATCTTGCCAACCCTGCACTAATAACTTTCTTTTTGATTTCTGGATTGAAATTAAAGCTCTGAGTGCAATATCCAAGGCATAAAATGGTTTTGAAGGACCAGATTCAGACCCATAAGATTTTGATGTTCCAGTACATCCTGAAGTGCAGCTGCTATTGCAGCTGAAGTTTTCTAACATTCTAGCAAATGGCATCAGGGGCCTGTGAGACAAAGAACATACAAAAGTCATGTCTCTGCAGTTCTCCAGTGACATGGCTAACCACAGATAGTCTGCAGTAGAGATTTAATTCATCAGTGGTGCATCAGTCATGAGACTGTCCTCCCAAGCTCTTGCCATCACATATCTTCAGCTTCTTAGGGCAGTATGTGTCCTCTGACTGGTGAGGTGAGGAGTCTGTGGACCATCTTTTCCAGAATGTGTGCTCCTATTCCCTCTGCTGCAAAAGCAAGGGTCTAGCACAGAGAAGGGATAAAAGCCTGAGATGGAAGATGAAATCTGACATCTTACCCTGATGCAGAATGGTGTACTTTAGGTACTCTGGCCTGGAAAATGTTGTTGTGCTCTGTTTGCATTTGTGCTTGTACCACAAATATAGCACTGTAAGAGCTCAGCTGCACTGCTCTGTTGGGGGTTGGTGTATAGTCCTGGTCATCTTGGGGAGCTTCAGAAAGGACCTTAGCAAATTCATTGGAGAGTGGTTTAGTTGTTAAGTAGCTGCAGAAATACATGTGTTTCTGTAACACTTGTTTTGAATTCCTGCAGAATTATGTATTGGCCAAACCTGGGTGGGTTTTTGTGCAGGTGCCCCAGGCAGTTTAACTACCCCTATTAAATTCATTGTGCAACAAACTCGAGCTTTCCAAAGAGAGATTTGCCAATACATTTTCACCTTAAAATCTATTTTTCTGTAGCTTTATTTTAAGAAATAGCTATGCACCTTTAGTGGAAACCTTACAGTTCTAGGCAGGTGGAACTAGAGTGGCAGAATGGACATGGCAAAGCTGTAGTCGGTGCCTAATTTTAGGAAAGGTACAAAATCTTGAAAATATGTTGCTGGGAAATAATGGGCAATCTTGATGATAGTATTGTAAGTTCACATATAATGCCCCATGTATTTGTGGAAATCCTTCCATGGAAATAATGCAAAGAAATAACTTCTTGGAAGTAGTTTGGGGATTGGTTGGGGTTTCTAAAATATTTTTTGGTCATTTTAAAGGTTATGATGATTGTTCAAGGTAGCACAGGTTCCATTAGCTTGTTTTGGTATCAGTAGCACAAACAGCAGGGTAAAAGAGTCTAGCTAACCCCACTGCCCACAGAAAAATAAAATAGACAAAAATGTGTGTTGTGAAAGTGAGTTCTCATTTGTACCTGTTCCCCAGTTACTACAAAGCCTGATTCAAAACTGTGAAAAGTGTTTCTGGTGCCATTCAAGATCACTGAAGTGGTAACAAGACATCTCTGACTGTTTGGTGGTGATTCTGGCTGTTTTTACTTTTGTTTTTTTATCCTGTAGCTAAAACTTTTGTTCACAGTTTAGCATATTTCCTATAGTGAAAGCTGTTTTGTGAACAAGCAATTATTTTTGGTTTAAATAAGGCAAGGAACTCCATGGCCCATGATTTAAGAGATTATAATTTCCTGGAAGAGATAAGTGGACTTTTTGGTAGCATTTTCTTACTCTTGTTACCTAACAAGATTCACATACATGTTTTTAAGCAGTGAATTTTCAGCAGGACTTTGTCTTACACCAAAGATTCTCCTGGGGTACTGATTTTAGTATATAAAGTTGGCCCTGGGTGTCCAAAGGGAAGGCAATGGGCTTAACCTCTGGCTTTATTGTGGATACATTAGTATGGAATGTATTTTAAAATTTAATCATTGCTTTGTGATGAGTTGTAATGACCAAGATACTTTCTTGATTTGTCTAAGTGAAAGTTTATTCTATCATAGGATTTACCAGTCCTAATTTAGCAAACTTTTGCAGTGCAACAAAACCTGCTCGTGATTTGTTTTACAGGTCTTAAAATTAAGGTTTGGGAAGGCATCCTTACACTTCATCTAGTTGAAGTCTATGCCAAAGACAAGCTTAGAGACCAGTTGTAAAATAAAAAAGGATAAGTGAAGGAGTCTTACAAAACAGTGTCAGTAAATTGATGCAAACCACTAAGAATGGAAAGGAGATCAATTTTTTGAAACTGAAAGAGCAAGGGTAACAGAAAACCCAAAGAACCCCCAGCTGTTAGCGTGGCTTTAGAGGTGGTAAATTCAGCAGTAAGGTGAAGAAAGATGTTGTAATCAAGTATATGTAGTGATATGTTTAGTACAGTATAGAGATTTTCAAAGCATTAGAACTGATTTAATTTTTTTTGATACTGACTCTGTATTCCAATGCATACCACTGTTAGTAAATACACTGCGTCTTTTGTAGACGGTGGACATTCACAAAGAGAAAGTTGCTAGAAGAGAAATTGGTATCTTGACTACAAACAAAAACACCTCAAGAACTCACAAAATCATTGCACCAGCTAACTTGGAGCGACCAGTTCGCTACATCAGGAAACCTATTGATTATACAATTCTAGATGATATTGGACATGGAGTGAAGGTAGGTGATATTGTTAAAACAGCCAAACTGCAAATTCATTGTCTTTGTATATTTTCAAAATAACCTGATGCTTTTCATGGTAATATACCAGTTTCTCCTTGCCTGGACAATGTGTCTATAAACATGAGAGGAGTCCTGTCCGATTTCCAGTTGTCCCTTCCCCTTCTCTTGTCCCACTGTTTCTAAATGTTGCAAACTCACTGAATCTGATTTCTGATTGGGACTGTGAGTCCCACCCTCAAAAATGCTTCTGAATATCAACTTGTGTGATGCTGCTATTATTGTTTGGGTCAGTTGCCAGGGATATACATGGGGACTGAAGGGCTATTGACCATCACTTTTCTGCTGAATTAGCACCACAGAGTGTGATCCAGCTGTAATTGCCCCTGGTTTACTTTGACGCTCACATAAAGGAAGGGTTTGCATGAGAAATGTTATGGCCTCCCCTTTCTTCTTTCTGCCAGGGTCAGTTATACACAAACCCACTGATGTGCTTTGTTAAAGGGAGTGCTCTAGAACTTTTGTGCCATGTGGGGTTTTGAGATGGGAGTGTTACTGCCAAGTTTAAAGCCAGCTGGTTTTCCCTTTCAAGATAAGGAAAAAAGAAGGAATTTCAGGGCAGAGGTCAGACTGAGGCACAACTTGTGGCTGTTAGATCAATGTACACAGCAGCAGTAATATCATGTTTGAGGTTAGATATATGTTTTTAAAAGCACATCCTGAATATAAGCACAGTCTTAGCAAGTGTGAGCTCATTGTTAACTTGTGCTGCCAGGAAAACAAGTACAGAAATGAGAACACTGACAGTATTAAAGTTCCAGGAAATGAAAGGTAAATAGCACAAAATGACATCATTTTTACAAGGCAAACTAACAAATCTGTAAACCTGCTAAGTAGCAGTAAGGTAAGATGCTTCTTCCAGTCAAAGTACACCAGGATTTCTTTTGCTTGTCTTGTAACTGGGTATCTCTGTTGACCTATTTGCTTTGTCTGCTTGGATGGCCATTTGAATAGCAATAGGTTGTTTAACCTAACTCTTTAAAATTCAAATTCTGAGCAATTTGATTTAAGTATCTTTCCCAAGCAATTTTACTTAAGGTCTCTTCAACATCCTGTTTGTTAATTGGAAAGTCTCCTTCCTCCCATTTCTTACCCAAAGAATCAACCTCTGAATAGATTTTTAAAAAGACAAATAAAAAAACATACCTAACTTTAATAACTACAGTTTTGACCAGGAAATTATTACCAGTTGTGTGTTAAAATCTGCTACCAATTTTGAATTTATGCAGGTCACCAGATCTCCTTGTGGATATGGATGAAGCATATTACCCTTGTAGGATTGCTGTTGCTAATATTTTAATCATCACTTTTTGTTTTAGGGAGATCATTTTAGAACTCATTAAAGAATAGTTTTTAATTGCTCTGCATCACAATCTTATTTAGCACTGGCTCTAAATCATTATAATTGGTATCCCACTTACCTCAATGTAGCAGTCATACTAAGATGCAGTGAATTATGTTCTTCTAAAAGAACATAGTTCATCAAATGGATGATGACTTGAGTGTGTTTTACATCCATTTGTTATGCTTGTGATAGACTTAAATTATATTTACCATGTACTATGTTTGTCTAGAAAATGAAGAAATATTGTGTACTTGTGAAACAATAATCAGAGAACTTGAAGTCATGCTATCCTTAAGATTGTAAATATGTTCCAATTAGGTTAATCCTGTGTTTAGGACAGAAGAAGGAACAGCTTTCTTGCTGATGGGGGAGAGGTGGCCAGTTGTGCTTATGAACCTGTTTTTGTTCTGCTTGAGAAACTCCAGATTAGTTTATTAGATCTCTGGCTTTAGAACAGAGAGAAAAAAATGAAGTATGTAGAAGCTTTAAATTTGTGTATATATAGCTCTTTATTGTTTGAGCTGTGATACTTTTCCCTTCAAGTGAACATTCAGAAGGAGTTGTTGCATAAACAGTGTTGAAGTTCCAGTTAGCATCAGGGTTCCTCAGTCTGCATTCTTTGTCCTTTTTCTGCTGAAGGGCTTCTGCTCCAGTACTTGGACCTGGAATTATGTATTTTCAGGCCAGGCAAAATGCTGATGCAGCAGACATTCATTGCAATCCCTGAGAAAGATGGCAAGCTGAACAGAATAATGCAGGCATAAAAGGGAGGATTCTTGGCTGAGAAATTCAGTATGCTGTGCAGAGAGAAGTGGTACAGGCCCTTAAGCATCTTCTTCCATTCAGAAATTTGAAGCATAGTGGAGACAATGTTCAGGGAGGGTTGCTCTATAGTATGGTTTCTAAATAGATGTGAGAGAAGTCAAGTGCCTCTGTATCATCCCAGCAGTCCCTCATCTTCCCTCCCTGAAGCTGCAATGCTGCAAAAATCTAAAGAATCTTTTGTGTGAAAGAGACTTGCTTACAATTTTTTCAAATGTTTCCCAAGTTACAAAGTCTTCCAACCAAAGAGTTCTTTAGTCAAGAGAATAGAAAAAAAACAAGTGCTCCCTTCAGAGAGAGAGGTGTGTATTTAGGCATTGCAGTTATCAGGCAGTGCTGCTGAGGTCTCTGCAGAGAGACCTTCCAGTGTGACTGACCTCTGTGGCCAGTGCAGGGGGACCTGGTTTTCCAGTAGAGCTGGACAAGGCAGAGACCATAGTGGTTAATTGATCCACAGAACTTTAAACTCTAAGACAGGAGATTTTTCTTGTAAATCAGATTATGTTTCATTTTAGTAGAGCAGAGTCTCTCCTAAATTGATGGAACAAATCAGTTACTCTGGATGCTCTACTATTTATCCAAATATTTAAATAATTATTTATTTGAATATTTAAATATTTATCTGAATATTTGCTGTTCAGTGCTGCAGAAAGTGTAACAAACTTAATGATACATTTAGATGAATTGAACTAAAACCAGATCATTCAAAGAGAAAGACAAGTAATTTTAAAAGAAATTACTATGGAGAAAGATGTACGATATTGTGCCAGTAAGATGCAGAATTTAGTGTCAAAAAGCTAGCACTTAGGCTTTAAAGTAAGATTTTAATCTGTTGATTAATGTCTTAATTTATACTTTAGGAAATGTGGATATGTGGTACAGTATCCATAAAGAGTGCTGTACTTCTTACAAGACTGAATGATTTGCTCTTGATCTTTGTTCAAGAGAGATCTCATGGCATCACGTTAACTAACAGCATTCTCTATAAAAGAACATGCATTAGCTTAATATGCTAGAAGCTTCCATTTCAGCTACTTGTAAATGTGCTAATGCATGTAAACAATTTAAATGAGCTCAGACTCATTGATAAGGCTCAAATAAGGCTTTGACAGCTCAAATAAATTAACCTCTGAAGTTAATCCATCTAGATCTCATGATACATTTTGAAAGAAGCTGCCTTTTTGTTAGCACTGTAAGAACTTGAGTAAACAGTGTACAAGCATTTGAATGCTAATTTTAAAGTGGTCAATGTATATTAAAATTTTCAGCTTGAAGATCTTTTGTTCATGACATTCTGCTTTAACCACTCTTTCTATGATCTACTGATACATTATTTTGTTAATGCTGAATGCTTAACTTTTTTCTTTCTTTTTCCTTTCTCTTCATATCCTGAAGTTCCAACTAACCTTTCAATGCTTTTTTTCCTTACCTCTTTTATTTGCTCCATTTATGCATTAAGTGGTTGCTTAGATTTAAGGTAAGAAACCCCAGGGCTGGATTTCCATTCCTCTTCTGAGATTATTACACACGGGGAGATGATTGACATCAATGCTAGAGATTATTTAAAACAACACCCACTCTGCCTTTTGTGTCACAGAACTTCTGTTGGGTAACTCATTGTGGATAAGCATTTTGTGATATAAATTGCTGTGTATATAAATGGAAGTTAACACAGTTAATTTTAAAAGCTTTGTGGTAAAGTATTAGCTGCCCTCAGCATATCTAGCAGATCATTTATGAGGGAGGGATGTTGTCCTAGCCTTGAGTAGACAAAAATATACACAGACTAGATAGCAGCTGAATATGAGCCTCCCCCTGTGTAATATTCTTTTTATCCTATATGCGGTGTAAGCTACAGTTTGATTGGGATTCATGTTTCAGTGTGAGATTGCTCAGATAATGGGCTCCAAAGGTGTGTAACAAATTCAAATCTGTATATTATTTTTTAAAGTTGCAGTATTCTTATTTTTTTTTCAGAAACTGATAGCAGTGCTTAAATACTCAGAGGTAATCATCTATAGAAACTTCCAGAAATGTCATAATTGTGTAAAATACTCAATAACTGTTAAGCAGCAAGATAAGTGATTTATTTAGTTGAATAGTAAATGAATAGTGCATCAAAGAACTCAGGCTGAAGTATGTCAAATTCTTTAAATGTTAGTAGTCTTAGTGGCTGTAGAAGCAGCAATAAAAAGCATCAAATCAATTAGACAAGCAGTTAAATCAGGTTACATGATATTATGGTGGAGTTCATAGTACATTAATTAATAGATAGGTTATAGCCTTTATTGAATATGATGATATCCTCCTCCTCCTGAAGTGCAGCTGGTTTAGGGGGAGAGGGACTGGAAGATTTTTAGTAGCAGGTGCCATCATTGTAATGAGGGAAGTGTATTTTAGAACATAGAACGCCAATATATAGAATGAGTATATTAATTAAAGGAAGTTCCAAGTTGACGTGAAATATTTTAAAGTATTTTCTATGCTTGGAAAAAGCTAAAAGAAAATCCTGCAAATTCCTGAGATTGCCTATAAAACCAAGTATTTCTGTAGATATCTCCATGATGCCCCTGTGAAGAGGACAGAGGGTACTTTTAGTCAGGTATTTAAGTATATGTAGCATCTCTAATAACAATGGAAAACTTGTAATTTATGAGAGAATTCCCACATGTCATTTGAAATTTATTTTTACAAAGGTGTGTGAGGTGTACAGTATTTCAACTCAGTGTTTGCATACTTTTAATTTGAGAATGGCAAAATATGTCTCCTCCCTGTTTTTTACTGTCTGTTTATATAACATGGGTACTTTTGATGCTGAATATGTCTTATTCTGGACACACTTAATATTGGATGATGGTTTTCTCAGTGTTCTTAAAAACCAATTTTCAAACTCAATTTTCTTTGTTGCTCTCTGCAGTTGCAGTTTATAAACAAGTAATGACTATCCTAAGAAAAGTTTTAACATTGTGTAATTATAGATTGTATGTGAACTGACATATCTGTGCATTATCTGCAGTGACAATAAGAGTTTTGTACGGCTTTTCAGAGTAAATATTTTTTTCTGTTTATAGGTTTGGAATGAAAACATTTTTTGTTATAACACCATTCCTTTATTTACTAAAGTGAACCCAGTCAGAAATTTGACTTGAGGAATCAAACATGTCAGTCAGCTTCTCATTGGCAAAACATGAGTTTGAAAGAGAAAACAAAAAAGGCAAAAAGCTGTGCATCATCTCTCAGTAGACCTGAGTTATTCTTTGTCTCACTGTAGTTTCTGTGCATCAAGCAGAAAGAAGAGTGAAAAGCAGTTCTGTGGGAATGGTTATTTTACTTCACTTAAAAGTGATTGGATATGAAGTGTTTGGCCTGCATTTCTTTTTTGTGATTGCAAAAAACCCTTAGCCTTACCTAACAGCTATAGTTTTAAACTGACGGACTGTAGCATTGGATTTGTGTCTGAGTTACTTAAGTTTTAAACAGATTTTGAAGAAAATTTCAGTTACAAGGCAGAGGAAAATCTATTGAAAATGACCTTGTTTAAGCCTTTTTGTATTCACCAGACTTGGTTCTTCAATTAATTTGCATGGGTGGATGTGGGAACAACAAGTAAGCTCACTTGCTTGAAGCTTCTACTTGTGGTCATTTGCCAAACAGGGCTGAAATTTATACATTTCACTTCCCTATAAACTGGTTAATGAGCTGACAAGCAAATGGTTTGATTAGACATGCACAGTAAGTATTTGAGTGGCTGAGCACAGCCTGAAAATAAATTTACTTTGAGGTGGCAGATGATGGGCCAAAAATCTATTCATCATCTCTGCAGCATTAACAAGATGAAGCAAGGCATGGAAGGGAGTTTTCATTCAGCCTTGGGGTGTTTTTTCCCATAATTGGATACCAAATTGCTCAAGAAGGTTGAGAAACTGCCTGAAGGTTCTGAATATAATCCGTGAAACATCACTGATGGGACGCTTTTTCTTACTAGGTTTGGGGAAAAAAATTATTCTTTTGACATCCTGAAAGTTCTAGAAAATACAGTTTGAATTTAAAGCACCGCTTAAAAATTTGTGACTTTGTCCAGCTTTAGAAGTAGCTCCTCCTGAGGTTTGATTGTGTTCAATAGCTGGTATTCAGGATTTTGGGGGGAAAAACAGCCAACCAACCAAGCAACCAAAAAAAACCCCAACCCCCCCAAAAAGCCCAGCTTGCTTGCTTTCTTGCAGGTAAGTGCCTCACATCTGTATAGATACAGGACATTAATGCAAATAGTTTTGCAGTCTCTTGACCAACTCCCATATCTCACCAGCTATAAATTTCTGTACTTCCTGTTTTGTTTTGTTTTGGTTTTTTTTTATTTTTTTTGCTTGTGAAAATATTCCCAAGAATTAAACTGAATGAACGGCATAATTTATCAGCTTTAGCTGATTTATTTATTTCAGTACAAATTCTTTATACAGTGGAGTGCTAAAGAAATTCAATATGTTAAATGCCGATAAAAATGTAAGTATGAAGGAAACTCAGTCATATGTAGGACCATAAGATGGTGTTTTGATCATTGCAATCTATGAAGAACTAGTTGCCAAAAATAGAAATTGGCCAATTAAGTCTTAATTATTTTAAAAATTAAAAAATTAAGAGGGTAGCTTTTCTGTAAGTACTAGAGAGTACTACTACTAGAGCGTACTCTAGTCGGTGCCATATTGTGTCTTGAAGTCATCAGATGGTGCCTTTCTAAAACTGTAGCTCAATAATAGAAAACAGTGGATGAAGTACTATTGCACCCTTTTGGAACAGAATGGTCCATAGGGATCAATTTTTTACAGTTCATTGTATAGCTGTTACTGTGGGGCTGGATCCCAGTGCATTTTCTAGCATGTCTTACTCACTAAGGATCTGCTTTTTAGGTAGTTTGTGTAGTTTCTTCCTCAGCAAAACTTCCAATTCCAGCTCCAGTGCTGACAAAGTTACAGCTTTGGTAGAAGATATTTTTCTGTGGTGCATGTGCTTGTTAATTCAGCTGCAAGGTATCCAGTTAAAGAAAAAAAAACAGCCAAGATCTCTTGGTGTTCCACGACTTCTGTTGGAAATTTTGGTGTGGTTTTTTTTTCTGTGAGAGAGGAAAAAAGTCATTTGAAAAATCCCTGCATGCATTAGGCACAGACCCTGTGCCCTATTGTCTGTTTACAGGGTTGTCTTCCTGCTTTTACATCAGTCATCTGTGGTTTTATCCTGAGCTTTGTGCCCAATTCATTACTGCCTCTTTTTTTTTTTTTCTGTTCTAAACACAGTGGTTGGCTGGTTAACTGTGCAGTTGTGAGCAAAGGCACAGACAGATACTCCTTTATCTTTCTGGTTGCAGGCTCTCTTTTGCTATGCATTTTCTTAAATTGATTTCCAAGACTTAAGCGAGAAATCAGCCCCAGCCTCTGGGGCTGAAACAAACCACCATCAGACAGATGCATTCCTCTGCTTTCACCCTCTCATTAAATCAGCTGCATCTGGGTAGTTCCAGCTGTGCAGGACCAGGGGAAATGATATCAGAAACAGTGCAAGTTCTGGCAAATACCAGCTTACTCCAGAAAAATGATTTTTTAAACTTGACAGCAAATGTAAATGTGACCTTGAGTTCTGGTTGTTGCTTCAGATTTTACATGTTTGTAAGAGCGATGTGTGTGGGTGAGGATTTGTGTATGGAAACTGTATTTACAACCATATGTGCAAAATAGAAAAGGCGATACAATAAAGTTTGGAAGAGAGGGGGCATTAATGGTCTTCCTTCCCCTCAGTAGAAATTATTATAGAAGGAGACAGCTGTATATATTGCAGTGCTTTAATCTCAATTGCAGTTGATGCAGTTTCAGATTTTTTTAGCATCTTGCATGCTTTTATTTCCAAGGATCTGTCCATTTTGATCAGAAGTGTTGAAATAATTGTATCTTTTTAATTTCTCTTCTGTGATTATTTGGCAGTAAGTCAAAGGGGAAGTAGCACAGGATTGTTTAACTTAGAGTAGCTGATCTTAAAGTCACCAGTCCTGTCAGATTTGAAGACAACTTTGTAAATTCTAATTACTTGCTCTCTGAACAGTTCAATTTCAATGTTGAAAAGTCATTTCCAGTACCCTGAAACTAAACCTACTGTCAGTAAATCTCCTTATCTTTTAGGTTGGGTTTTTTTAAGGATGGTTTCTTTTTGCTAAGTTCCTGGGCTAAAAACGGGTCATTTTTTGTTTGGCCACATTTTCTAAAGCTTTTGTCCCATCCTTTTCAAGGATCTGTGTATTTGCAGTGTTAATGGAAATATCAAGCAGTCACTGAGCTCTGTGTTGGTGAGGCGAGTGTTAGCTCCACTTCTGGCTGTACCCAGTGTGATGTTCCAGCATCCTCCGCCTCAGCCATCCTGTCTTTTCATGTAGCCATAGCCCTGGGATGCCTAGAAGTTCGTTTTTGTTCTTGCAATCATTGTATAAAAAATAATAGCATTATTTGTATGAAATATATGTAATTTTATATTAACTGTAAAGTGATAGCCAGTGGTTACATCATCTTGTCAGAAACAATAGTGTAGCCAATTAAATCCCCTAAATGGAGTATTCAAGGGCACACAGATTGGTCTGTCATCTAAAGACATCCAAAAGCAGAGGCTGAGTGGGCTCTTTGAAATACAGCAAGTGACAATTCAGTGAGCATTTAATTAAAGTGGATTTTGTTTGTTTGTGGTTTTTTTTTTTTTGAAAACTCAAATAGGCAGGTGAGTGAAACAGGCATGTTTAATGAAAGAGGAAATACAGGGGGTGCTGCAACTTTAAAAAAAAATTCAGATTTTGCTATTTCTTAAATGTTCCGTGTATAGAATAAAATATATTTCATTTTACACTTTCCCTTTTCCCTTTAAGTAGTTGTAGTTCAGTGCTTACCTCATCCCTCACTTGAATTAACTTTAGATTTCTTGTTGCTTAGAGTTGGCTTAAAGGACTTTATAATGCTGTGCAACATAATTTTGTCTTAAATTGACATTACAGAGTACTCTTGCACAACTAAATCCAGACATCTGTTTTTGAATCTGATAAAATACCTCTTCCAATGCTTGGGTTTTCTTTTCCTCCCTGCGGATTGAAAATGTGATAGCACTGGGATTATTTAGAGACAGGGAATCAAGTTTCAGTGGATTAGAATACTGAACATATTACTCTTTATTCTGTTGTCAGTATTTATCAATTCACAAATCTAAACATTGCAAAGGTTTTAAGTGAGTTAGAGTCAAATTTTGAAGGAGTAATCTGCCTTCAATGATGTTTGCAAACACTCTTGAGTGCCTTGATCATGGTTTCATTTTTCTGTGGGAGATGGGGGCAGTAGCCAGGACTCACATTTTAGAAAGAAGAAATGCTGTGAGATAGAGCATGACAGGAAGAGCTGAGAGAGGGATGTAAGCACACTTGTTTAGGTTTGCTGAGTATCTCTGTGCCTAAGCAATGGCTCAGGCAGTCGTAAATCTGAGCTGTTTTGTAAGCAGACCGTATACTGATTCCTGTAAGCATGTGTGCATTGAGGGGATTTTGCTTGGCTGGCAGAATACAGGGAAGCAAAATGCACATTGCTAACAATTGTTTACAGTTCCTAGATTAATCAATCAGTCAGGAATGCAAATGAGTTTTTGAAAGAAGTTAGAGTCAATTATTTTATGCAAAATTTACTTCATTAGTATTTTAACCTGACAGAGGGGAAGTGGACAACCGCAGTTATATCACATCACTGCTAAATACTTTTCTCCCTATCCATTTATTTATAAACTCTGAGATGAAATTGCTACAGATTTAATGGGGGGGGGGAAAAATACGCCTTTGTATTTTTCTCAAAATAGCTTTCTCTGTATGTTTATATGTATGTAACTAATATTTAAAGTAAATATCTTTAAAAGTTTTTATAATCTGTGAAAACATTAAAACATTAATGGATGATTTATAGATTACTTTGACTTCTCCATATCTGTATAAATCACATTAGATTGTGGCCTATTAGATAAGCCTTAGTATTTTTAAACAGTATTCAAAAATATTTGTGCAAATTTACCATTCAGTAGTGCCATGTGAAATAACTGCCTTTTTCTCAAAAGATGACTGGGAGGTTCAGCCAAGTTAGGTGCAGTATCTGTATTCTCAGAGTTAACATTTATGTGATAGCCTGAAGGCAAATTCACTTTTTTGTACAATTTCTAAAAACTATGTAATAAAGAGTCCTTTGAGCACAACTCTTGACTTCTAGCAGAGTGGAAATTGCATATAAAACGCATGGCCTCTCAAGTTTTTTTGTTTGTTTAAACCTTCCCTTCCTTAGAGTTAATTGCTAAAGGCATCTCCGTGTCTGTCCCCTCGACCCTGAGCTCAGTGAAGGCCGTTTTTGTCCCCGTTCTTTCATGCAGGTCAGCACCCAGAACATGAAGATGGGTGGGCTGCCTCGCACAACACCACCCACCCAGAAGCCACCAAGTCCACCCATGTCAGGAAAAGGAACTATTGGGTAAGTGCAGTTACTGAGTGGGTGAACAAAAGGGAAAAGAGGGAAGATTCTTTCTTTTTCTGTAGTGGGAGAGATTTCATGGTTTTATTTTAAGCGTTCACAAAGGTCAAGAGGTGTTATATCTGCATCCTCTTATACTGATTGTGTCTTTGTGTGTTAGTGTGCTGCTGCCAGAAGACAGTGGGCATCATCAGCCTTTCCCAACAGGAACCTTTTTCTCAGTGCAGAACACTTAAAATTACATACTGTAGAGTAAAATGTCCTTAGCTGTGGTTTTCACAGGTGGTGCTAAACAACTGAGAAATGGGTGCATGGCACTGTTCGTTATTTGTGATGTGTTTGATGAAAGTAATTTCATGCGAAGTTTATGAACCTGATTTTATGAACCTGAAGTTTATAACCTGATGTGTTATAATGAGTATATAATATATAATGAATGCTGTTTACTGGTGTGTTTTAATGTATATACATACAGAACATGGCGCTTTATTTTAATGGAAGATAATGGCTTACCTTTAAAACAAGAATGGGATGTGGAACACAGAGTTTACTGATAGGAAGACTGAAGTACCCGAAGAACATCCTTAATTCTTTTTTTCCCCTCATCCTACAAAATAAGTACTGCAAAGTTATAGATGAAGCCCGTTTTTTAAGCTCACGTTCCCGATTAGTGTGTAGCTGTGTTTCAGAGAGTGAGAAGTGTGTGGTTCTGTGTATTCCCCTAACTGGCTTGTGGCTGTGCTTGTGCCGTGCAGGCGGCACTCCCCGTACCGCACGCTGGAGCCGGTGCGGCCCCCGGTGGTGCCCAACGATTACGTGCCGAGCCCGACGCGCACCATGGCCCCGGCCCAGCAGAGCCCCGTCAGAACGGCCTCGGTCAACCAGCGCAACCGCACCTACAGGTACCGGCCTGGCCTCTTCCTGCTCGGGGGCAGAACTGCTGTGCCCAGCTGCGAACCCACCTGCTCCTCCCTCTGCCGGCAGCCTCCCTCGTTCACCCCGTGCACCGGCAGTCTCAGTGGCGTGATGAGAATGAGCACTAATCAAACCGGAACAGGGAATCGTGTTACGATTATTCACTTAATCCCTGTTCACCTCCGTTTTAGTGATCTCACTTAGAGTACTTAATGAATTGCGAAGGTCGTGAAGTCTTTCAAGGAGGTAGATCATGATACTACTTTACTAAACTGGGGGAAGACTTTGTACACAGCTTGCTTTCTACATGTTGAAGGGCTGCTTAGATGCTTATACTTGACATTTTGAACAGTCTTTGATGTTTATAGATTGAATAGCTGAAATAGTGTTTTTGGGATATTGGCATAATGTTTTGGGGATATTGATAACTTCAAACACAGAATAAAGCTAAACTGCATTACCAGGGGCTCTGCAGAAGACTATTTTTTTTTCTAGGAAACTAAGATAATTTCATGATGTGATTAGAGCTAAATTCTTTCCTTGAAATCTTTACTTTTAAAACATAATAAGTTCTTGAGGATGGCTAAACAAGTGGACTTAAAAAGATAAGAAATCTGAATTTTACTATCTTACAACTTTTAGGCTTTAGTAGACTCATATGAAAGCATACAAATCACAGTCTAAGCACTCATAAGTTTTAAAGTTATAGGAAAAAGGTCTTTATTTCCTCTGTAAGGGCTTAACAATCCTGGCATGATGTGCTTTGAACAAGGTTCTGGAAGTGTTTAATTTTTGGCAAAGTTCAGTAAGGCTAACTTACTGAAAAAATCCCTCTTGTGCTGTAGTCGAAGTCGAGAGTTTCAGGAAAGCCTAGCTTTGTAGAGATTTATATTATCCTTGTTGCTTTTCTCTTGTTCCCTGTTACTTCTCTGATTTGGTAAGATGCTCTGTGAGGGATCTCATGTTTCAGCACGAGCAGCATCATACTCATTCCCTGGTTACTTTGGCTTCTTACAGCAGCAGTGGCAGTAGTGGGGGAAGCCACCCAAGCAGTCGGAGCAGCAGTCGAGAGAACAGTGGAAGTGGAAGTGTAGGTGTTCCCATTGCTGTTCCCACACCATCTCCTCCTAGTGTCTATCCAGGTAAATGGAAACTTCTTGTTCCTCTTTCTGCCTCATTGTTTACCTTGAGCATTTGCAGTTTCCTAAACTTGAAGGGAAGCCCAGAGTTCATTGCTATTGATAATATGAGTTTGAATCAAGTAGTGTCTTCTCTGAGAGTGTCTGATGTGCTGTAATGTTCCTTTTATGTATTAATTTGTTTATCAGAATTTTTTGCCTGGCTGCCTGCATGTGACAAGGTAGGACACAGTACCTTTTTTAGTAGGCTGAGGGACACTTCTCCCTTGTCCTTTTAAGCAAATAAATGTTTTTTCATTGGCTGTTTATGCAGATTCATAGAAGCATGTTTTTAGAAAATTAGATTGAATGAGAGGCAGGCACAGAGTAAATATTGAGTACATCAACGCAAGCCTGAATTGTCACAAAGAGATACTTGCTCAATGTAATGGCCCCAGACTTTCCAGAAGCAGGAAATGTTATTAGTACTTCTTTTTCCTTTGCTCAGCCTTTTCAGTGAAGAAGAGCCTGTAGTTGTCTTGCAGAGAAGTACATGATGCTTCTGAAACAAAGAGCTGGAAATTTTTTGGTTTCCTCTTTATATTTTCTGATTTATACAAAGGCTAAAGACAGCCATGCTAGAGATTGGAGCATAAATAATACAATGCAAAGACATCTTTCAAAAGTAATACTTTTCACTGAAAAGTTTTGGGTTGTGTTCCCTTCAGACCTGGAAAGAAGTCTTTTTGCTTGACCCTCATTTACCATCTACACAGGAATGAGCCTTTCTTTAACAGCTCCATTGTTTTCTCATCTGGTGCATTCTGAAATACTGTGCAGCTAATAAATAGCTAACACTGAATAGTCAGAGGCTTTCTCTAATCCTTGCTAACATATCTCCTTATTAACTCCACCTCTTCGTCCTCTCTTCACTCAGCCCCTGCTGGCTCAGCTGGCTCTTCTCCCCTTCCTGCTACCTCTGCTCCTGCCCCCACTCCTCCTGCTCCTCCTGCCCCTTCCTCCGCTGCCCCAGATGCTGCTGCTGCTGCTGCAGGAGCTCAGCCCCTTGCTGATGGCTTCACCTCTCCAACTCCCCCTGCTGTTTCTTCCACACCCTCTGCAGGTGAGTGTCTGCTCCAGCTGCTGGGCAGATGAACCCAGATGTGATCGTGATCCAAGGCTTTGCAAAGTTACTTCAGCAGCAGTGATTCATAATTAAAAAAAAAAGTTCAATTATAACTAGAAAATATCTGTTAATACCCAACTATAAGGTCATGGTTACAGTAGACAGTTCAAGGTGTTCTGATTTTTTTAACAGCAATAATTTTATAATTTTATTATTTTTACATTTATGTAATTCACTAAATCATAATTTTATTTCTGTTTGGATTCTGAGAACCTCATAGAATAATTATGTCTGGCAGGAACCAGCACTGATAGTTCTGGGTCTTATTATTCTCTTTCATAAATGCAATTTTAAAAAAGTGCATCTAGCAAAGTATAATTTATGTAACTGTTTTCTTCAATGCTGTCAAATGACAAGTCTCCCTTTAATGAACTGATGAAAAGGGCAGGCTCTCTGTGTCCAGTATTAGGTAAAATGCAAATTTTTATTATGCAGACTACTACTAAAGCATTTTGTTTTCACATATGGTACTTAGGGTGCATATTGCAACTTCCTTTTTTTAGTGCTACACTTTTCTCATGTGCTGAAGTTGCAGAGTGGAGCACTTACCAACCATAATACTGTCCTGTATCTCCTATTTTTGATGAGGAGATTGCAGTGTGAAGATCTCCTTCAGACAGCCAAATTCATGTGTAGCTACCTGCATGCTTTGCTGCTTTACATTATGGTGGAGGCTGCTTACAGGGGAGGGAGTTGGTTTGTGAGTTTATTAGTGATCATCTCTTAGTAAAAATTGTACCAGGTTCCAGAAGCACTCTTAAAATTGCATATAGTTTAAAGGGCTGGTGCTCATAAAAAATTAGAAGATATTTCCACTAGAATCCTTAACTGTGACCAGAAGTTTTTAAAGGGTGATGAATTTTGATCTGAGATTATCATGATGTCTAAACTACTTTCATGAAGATGAGCTGTGGAATATGGAGCCCCAATCAGTTTTCCATTTTGATGCACTGTCAGTATCCCAGTTCTTAAGCCATGTTGCTCCTATATTTTTAACAAGTCAAAACCAAGTAAAGATTAATATTTTAATGACTGTAAATTCACAATTTCATAAGAGAAATTTCACCTTAGTTACTATTTCTAAGATCTTTTGTTTCCCTGTTTTATTAGTGAGGTTTGTCTGAAATAAAGTATTTTAAGAGTGATAGGTCACCACTTATGAAGTCATAGCTTTTGGTCCTTAAAAACCTCTTAGCCCTCTCCCCTCCCTTCTCTCCAATCACCACCAATTTCTGCAAGTATATTAAGTAACAGAGAGAGAGACACACACACATTGAAAAGACACATCAGGAAAAATGGGGAAAAGCCTTTATAGAGTGGATTCTTTCTTAGCTGTTTCTTAGCTGTAAAAAGTGCATTTTTTAATATGGTACACCACATTATTGGTACAAAGCAGAGGGAATGTGACACTGTAGTTCATGCATTTGCTCTTACAAGCAAGTAACAGAGCAAGCAACTTGTATATTTATTTACTGACCTAGTAAGAAGTTGTGCAAAGCAAGCAAAACATAATGAAGAACAGTACAAGTTTTTAAAAATTTGTATGTTCTTTTGTTCTGTTTCTCTGTTTACTTCTCTCCTCAACCACCATCCCTTCTTCCCTTGTTTTCTTGCAAACTCTCAAATTTGCTTCTAGGACAAATGGTAGAGGCAGAATAGTTTGTGGGGTGTAATACTGCATATAAGAATAACAAATCCAGCTTACTGTTATATGCAGTATAAAATCCAGAGAATTGTATGTGAGCACAGAAGATACCTTGCTTCATTTATTGCTTGCTGGGAATCATGATCAATGTCTTGAATACAGAAAGTAAAGAAAATGCAGAGCAAGTTTTTGAGGAGTTGTTTTAATTGACGGCTCCCTTGAAGAGGGTCTTCTAGTTTGACTTCATTTATTTCATCCTTCAAGCAGTTTCTAACATTCATTTCTCCCCAGATGATTCTCTGAATATCTAAGTGGCACAAAGATAGGTAGTACTGTGTTTTCAGTTACAGAGGGTTAACAGCTTTGGATCCTGGAAATGGCCTGCAGTTATTTTTCATGTGTATGTTCCTTAATTGCGGAACTGCAATGTTTTGTGGAGTTTCTTGCAGGTTCAGAAATAACTAAATTCACAAGAAGTTATTGTAATACATTATTTAACATAACTAACCAGATATTATTTTCTTTCATTTTGAGGATTCGTAGCTTAAACACCTTTGTATTTTCCCACTGGCTTTTGTAGGCAGTGCTGAGTGCAGGCAGTTGGGAGAGTTATGTTTTGCATTGCTCTTGAGACATTCGGTGTCCTGCCAGTCTGGCAGCTGAAGTGGCTGACTGCCTTAGAATAAAGCTCCAGAAACCTTTTCAAACCTTTGAAATGGACTGCAGGTGGAGAGAAGGCAGGCAGGCATCATTCTCCTCTTTGCCAACGCACGTCTCTGTGTGCCCTAGGTCACCCGGTTCAGTTCTACAGCATGAACAGGCCTGCAGCTCGGCACACGCCCCCCACCATCGGGGGCTCTCTGCCCTACCGGCGCCCGCCTTCCATCACGTCACAGAGCAGCCTTCAGAACCAGATCAACGGGGGCCCCTTCTACAACCAGAACCCAGGTAAGGACCTTTGGCTGCTCCACTGATATCAGCAGTGCTGAACACGGTGACCTTCAGCTCTCTGGAGTTTTATGTTCTGTCTCCATTGCAGATCTTGCGCTTTCAGTTGCTGGTAGCTGTGCCAAACCTGCAGTGCAAGTGCACAGTGTTCAGCTTTTATTATGGCAAGCATCTTAAGAAATGCTGGCTTTGTTGCCAAATAATTTACCTTTGATGTCACAGTCCCTATCAGACAAGCTTTAGTCCTTGACTACACCATGTGCCATGGACCTGCTTTGGTGTGGGATGGGTGTTTGATTTTGCACCAGAATGCTGATTCTTCATTAATCAGTCTTTATCTTGTGTGCCTTTTCCTTCTGGGTAATGTACAGTTCAAGCAGTTGTACTTGTTACACCAGGGTAGGCATTAGATACCTTGGAGACACCAGTGTGTTGGGGTGCTGTGTCATCTGCTAAGCTTACAGGTGATGTTATTTTATGGGTGATTTGCCCTACAAAGTGAGGGGAGCCCTTACCAGGGAGTGAGTGTCCTGTATGTCAGCATAGCATAGTAGCCTTTTACCTAAGGAGTCCTTCTTCCTGTGCTTCTGACGGGACCAGGAGGGTTTTATACTAGACTAGGGGAGAGTTTCTCTTTTGACAAAGCTACAGAAAGATGCAGGAGACACCCTGAAGGTTTCTTGTCAGGAAATGCCCTATTACTAGCAAAATTGAATGTTGACTTGAAAGTACTACAGTATGTTGGTGTTTTGTGGTGGTGGAATTTGAAGGGGCTGTGTGTGTTGCTTGGTTGCTTTTTTTTTTTGTTTCATTTTTGTGAGTTTGTTTTATTTTGGTTTGGTTTGGTTTTTTTTTGGTTGGTTGGTTGGTTTTTGGTTGGTTTGGTTGTTTTTTTTTTAAATTGAGCATTGAACTTGGAATTAGGTCAAATGCTGCAATCTGTGTTTTAGGAGTTTGTTCAGGTTTGGCTGTTACTGTTTGTGAGCTACCCTGCAGGGTGAGCTGAGCTTGAGATGGAAATGAATGGTCCTGCTGGGCACAGGGAAGTGGAAGAAGTCATAAGGCTAAATTGTAGCCCAGTTGCCTGAAATAGGTCATATTTTCTAAGCACATTATGTGCATATTGAAGGCAGAAGGGGGGAATAGGCAAGAAAGAAAGGGTAATAACAACAAAAGAAACCATTCAGGATTACAATAATGCAATTTTTGCAATAAAGACGATTTTCAGTATATCCAGAGAGTTTTTGACGACTGCTGTGTGTTTTTTGCTTTAGCAAAGGGATAATTCTCTGCAAGTTGCCATTACATTGTTAATAGGTAATCATAGAAGATGCCAAATAGACTTAAAGTAAATTGCATAACCACAGTTGTCTGTGTTTCCAGAAAGAAGGTAATGATTATGGTGATTAGTCATTTGAACTGCAAATCACAAACAAAATACTTCAGTTATACTGGCGTATATGAGACAATATAAATAAGCAGTTGTAGTAGGAAACTTTTTTTTATATACCAGCAGAATACAGAATTTATTGGCTTTGCAGTTACACTAAACCAAGGTTTTTTTGGAGTTCACCTTGAAAAGAGAGGATGCTCAAGCATGCATAATTGATGAAAGCCCTAAGAACAGAGGCACTGTTGTGTCTGGAAGGAGCAGGGTCAGTAGTGACAGGACAGAGGCCACAATTTTTTCTCAGCATTCCTGAAGAGAGGTAGAAAACAAGAGGGGAAAGAGAGACCTTACAAGAGGCAGAGGAGGGTGCCAGCTATGGCTTTTTTGTTGTTTGTAGGCTATTTGGCAATAACCTAGTACTATTATTTCCATTGCCATTTTTTAAAATGGTGGCCTAGCCATGTTTGATTATTCATTTGACAGGAGCATGAAAGGTACTTGCATTGCCCTGTTCTGTTAAAAGCTATTTCATGATAATAATTTTTTTCTGCTTTGTGAGAGACCTTTTTAACAACTCAAAAGAAAATATTAGAAATGCAGACTCTGAATGATCTCAGCATATGTCTGTCCCAAAGCCACTCTTGCCAGCCAAGCCACCGAACAAATGCTTTAACATTGCAATTTGGATATCATTATCTAAGCACTATAGAGCTCAGCACAGACTAAAAACTGGATGGGAGAATCTGGACAGATATTGAGATTGGTTGCACCCTACCCCATCTGTACAGCTGAGTTCTTACCAGTCTGAAGCAGCCTAGTGGAAGGTGCTCTTGAGCATTTCTGAACTAATTTACAGGAACTATGTAATAAATCTATCAGTGATCAGTATGAAAGGAAGATGGGAAAGAATATTTAAGATGATGGTTTATACAGCAGAGGTAAAGTTCTTCTGATGCATTTAATTAAAAAAAATAGTAATAAAATACTTATTGTATTGCCTCTTAGAGGTCAGAGCTAGAGTCATTGTATAGCATGTAGAGACAATATTATGATAAGCCCTCCGTTTGTGCTTCAGTCCTTGCACTGTGCAGGGACTAAGATACTCAAGCAATGATGTCAGCTACTGTTAGCATCACCATTGGGATTAAACTACACAACCCAAACTGAACCTGGGAATTTTTTTGGATTTGCTTGGCATGCTTGTCTAGAGTGATTCATTTTTTTCCATGGATAGCTCATGAACAAAGTACACTGGAGAGACCAAGGAAACTAGAGCTACTCTTCTATGATAGCTATGGATTGTATGAACCCATATGATGTTGAATAGAGGAATCATTTTGAAATGAAACAATTTTCTACTGCATATAATTGAAAAAGCAGAGACAAGGACTGAATTGATGAATATTACTGCTTTTCAGTAGGACTTTAAATTTGAGTTCCCTTTTTCTCCTTTGAAAAGGTGCAAGACCAAATCTTTTCACAGCAATCATGGTTACACTTGAAGGAATAAATACTCTGAGGTCACGTTATTTGAGTCAAAGAAACTGTAATCAGAAATACATTTCTGTTTTTTCTCAAGAGATATCAATTAAATGGTGAGATAATGGAACTTACTTCATATGGAGGCACTTTTGCAACAGAAGGATGGTTGCTGTTAGTCT
Source organism: Molothrus aeneus (assembly GCF_037042795.1). NCBI lineage: Eukaryota > Metazoa > Chordata > Aves > Passeriformes > Icteridae > Molothrus > Molothrus aeneus. The sequence continues at coordinate 14,394,964 of NC_089652.1, read as the reverse complement.
TTTCATTCATGCTGTGTGGTTCTGAAAGAAATGTGAATGTGAGTGACAGAAGAAATTCAAAGCACTTAAAATGTTACTGGAATGAGCAAACAAAAGAAATTTTGAGGCACAAGTTGTTAATGCTGGAGAACTCTTTTCTCTTGCTATGATAATGTGAATTAATTCTGAAAAATGCTACATCATACCCTATCAGTTTTCTTACTACCTCTGGAATTTGCCTGAAATTTATTTTGTTCTGTCTGGTAGCTAAATAAATGTACTGGTACATGAAGTATAGACTTCCTTTCCCCCTAATCCCTTTGGACATGATTAAATGTTTTTTGTATGCCACATACTAACAAGAAATGTATTATTTGTGCTTCTCCTAAGGTACGCTGTCTGAAAAATCATCTTGCAACTTGCCTAAAGAATTTTGCTGCATTATTCAAAGTGATACTAAAGTTTCATAAAACTAGTTAGCTGATGTTTAAACTAGATAACTGAAACTAGCATTCCAGGCTTAAACCACAGTTCAGCATTACAGCATTTGCAACTGGCTAAAAGCATCTTCTTTAACTGGGAATTCACATATATTGTACAAAGCAGCTCTTATTGTACAAAGAGAGCCCTTCTGGTACCAGTGAAAGGGCTGTTCAGAGTTCAGTGCAGAGAAGTCAGGTGGAGAGGAAATCAGGCAGCACATCTGGAACAGGCTCTGTGGTTTGGCAGCAGCACAGTGTGCTCTGTTCTGTCAATAAGATCAGAAGTGTTGCATCTTTCAGATCTGCACAGTTCTCAAAAGGCATCTTTTTCTGTTTTGTCTGAAATAGCTGCCTCATTCAATAGGGCTTTGGCCTACATCTTGGAAAAAAAGAGGTATATCCATTTTCATTACTAGGGATTCATGGATGTCACTGTTAGTCACCTCTATAAATATCAATTAGATTTGAGATGGGGAGGATTATAGGCAGAGAGTCCTCTTGATACATTTTTAGGTCCGCCCATAAAGTGTTATATTCTGTAGTAAGAAACTTCATCTTAAGGGAATCTCATAGTCATATCAGAAAAATGCTTCAGCATGAATTTTTAATGTTATGAAAAAGAGCTGGGTTGGAAATTTTAAAAATAGAGAAATACCCTTGAAGAAAGGATTAGGAATATGCTTAAACCACCTGAGCCATTTTTCTTTAAATGTCAGTCTTTTTATCTCAGCTTCTTAGCAGCCTGCTGCACTGTCTTAGTGGTGATGATGTCTACTTTCCTGTTTGCTGCTTTGTTGTGTTTCTAACTGGATGCCTCTCTCTTTTTAATTTCTGTGGCAGCATCCCTTGCTCCTCCTCCCCCCTCCATCCTACAGGTAACTCCACAGTTACCATTAATGGGATTTGTGGCCAGAGTTCAAGAAAACAGTAAGTTTGCTGCTTCCTTGTGCAATGTTTTATTACTGGATGTGGCTTTTGGATTGAGTTGATGAAAGATTTGTATGTATATAGCCAGGATTCTGCATTCTCTACTGCCTCTGCAAGTTCTGAAATTATGAAGGGTGGGGAAAAAGAAATAATCTTATTGGAGGTACCTGGTCATTCCTTCTCTGAATTTTCCTCTCTCTAGCGTATTTTCACAAGTTACAATTGTTGGTCCCACTTCCATTAATTGGGCTCGAGGGTATTACTTGAAGCAGCTGCCATGGCTGTAGAGACATTTTCATGGTTGTGCTGTTACTTCTGCTCAGTTTCAGACACTCCTCCCCCCCCACCGCCTGTGGACGAGGCGGTGTTTGATGAGTCTCCACCTCCACCCCCACCTCCCGAGGATTATGAGGAGGAGGAAGCAGCTGTGGTGGAGTACAGTGATCCCTATGCTGAGGAGGACCCTCCTTGGGCACCCAGGACATACTTAGAAAAGGGTAGGTTTGGAGCTGGAAGAGACAGTAGGGTTGTTTTTTTAACAACTTTTTGTGTGTGTTCCTGCCCTCCTGCTTTTGCACATGGGGTCTGCCCACACTCCTTCATACCAGACTTTGGTATGACAGCATTTTAGTCAGTAGCGAAAGAGAATGAAGAGGCCCTGATGTGTGTTTATAGTGTTTCTCATAGTAATGCAAGGTGGTGTGTGCACATGCCTTGAGAAACAACTTTCTATTTGAGGAAATAATGATGTTTGAATGATTGTTCTGTTCTGCTTTCCTGTGGGAGCTTGGGAACTAAAATAGTTTATGTAGGTGCATATAGACATGGATCTGTTCCATCTCACATGGGATAGCAAAACTGTAAAGGAGAGTCTTTAAAGATAAGCTGGAGAAAATCAGGCTTTTAGTCAGAAAATGTTTCCTGTGGAGAACAAAAGTATAAGAAGCCAAACATTTTCTCTACTGATGTAGGGACACGTGCAAAAACAGAATTTTGATCTGTATTTTTAAAACTAGATGACCAAAACATCAAAAAGGTTGGTGTGTTTTTAGAAACACTTTTAAAAGTAGTAGAAAATATAATTGCTTTCAGCATATGAAGAACTATTAAATAGTACTTTTAGGATACCAGAAAAAATGAGATATGGACATAGATATGGATTCTGTTGTAGTTACATGAATGTCTCTACTTAGCCCATGTCTTGAGATTTGACTGCTTTGCTGGAATTGGGAGAGAAGTGCTTGGCTGTGAGTTTTTTCTAGCAAGCTTTGAAGCTTTAAAATTAATGAGAAACCTTATACTAAAAGAGGACTTTAATACTCAAAAAATTTGTATACTTATGCTGCTGGGAATTAAAATGCTTTATTCAGTAAAATAATTTATTCTGTGGCAACTCCTTAAGTTCCTATAAATAGTATTCTGCTCCACATGATTCAAAGTGGACAAAAGAGATGAAACTAAGTAGCTCATCCAATACATTTACCCCCAATAAATAGCATTCCCAATTCTTAGGATTTGTACTTGTACTTTTGATATGACCCTTCTCCTATTTAAGTTCATAAGAGAGCAGGGTTATAGGGTTAGGTTAGATGACCTTTGCAACAGAAGCTGGGACACCAAAGAGGTGTCAAATACAAGAGAGTTGCTGTATACTGGAATGGGATTCAATATGACCCCATTCTGCAGAGGGTCAAGCAGTGTGGGAGGTTAAGAGCTGAGGATGGAGCCTGCAGCTGAGCATGGAAGTGAGTAGCAGATCCATTAGGAACAGATGGAGAAATTGTTCAGGAGGATATGGTTACTGGGGATGCTGAGCTTGAGGACACTGCCACGTGACTGTAATAGCAACAGCCAACCTGCGGTGTCCAGGGATGTGCACTGCAGTGTCCATTGAGCTCCGTGTCTGGACGTGTGGCAGCAAAAGAAAAGAAAATGACCTGGCTCTGCAAATCAGATGAATGGAAATGGGTATCCAGAAGGAAAAGTTGCACTTTCACCACTTAGAGAAAGTGTGTGTTCACAGATTCCAGTTGGATAATCAGCCTAGCCTACATTTGTGGTCAGTGGGATATAAGAGAGTTCAGCCAAAATCTGTAATTGTTGAAGAACCAAAGATCACTCATTGGAAGAATATCAACCTAAATGAGTAATTCTGTTTTTTATAACTGCATTGAAACACATTCAGACAGAAACTAAAAGAAGCCCTGGCTTAGGCTGACAGGGCAGGATGCCACCTCCTGAGTCACTATTGCTGCTTCCTGTCTCATCTGGAGCCTTTCTTGCAATGCTGGCCTGGCCTCCTCCTAATTCGGGGCATGTGACAAGCTCACAGCTTGAACTGATGGGACTACAGACTGAGGGATTAAACAGCCTTTTAGAGAGAGGACTGTTGCCAGTACACAAATAACATACTGGAGGAAGCAGTGCTGATGTAAAAACAAAACCAGGCTTCAGGTAAATTTTATGAGGCTTAACAAAAAGCAAATTTTCTTCACAAATTTAAGGAAGAGTTTCCTTCTTGTGATCATGAAATAGTGAATCCATTCAGTATCCAAAGGAACTAGAGTACACTCAAAAGTCAGAAAGAAAGGAATTGGAAGTTACCCTGGTCCTTGGATGATGATGATTATTATTATTGTCATCAAGAGAATGAAGAAAAATAGCACAGTGACTCGAGGAAGAAATTTCAAAACCCTTAAAAAGGAATTTTGAAGGACTTAAATTGAATGCATCACATGTTCATACACTTGTTTTTCAAGCTAAAATTATACTTGTTTCTCCATTGGTGTTTTGTTTGCTTAGAATTATATGTACAGAAGAAATTACTTAACAACTGCTGACACAATTGTAGAGCTAACAATATTTGTTTTCAAAGTATGCTCTAGTCACATGATAAAAAAAAATTATTTGCATACTCTGATTTTCCACTGGGATTGATCTGTATATTTTATAATCTCTTCTGGATCCTGGTTTCCCTAGTGTTGGTTTGTGTTGATTCCTTTGCTCCCTCAAAAAGGAAATGACCTTTCTTTTGGAAAGAATGATGAGTTTAGTAGGACTCTTGGACAGTGGTTTATGAACACATGCTGTTAATTTTTAATCCTTGCTTTACTTTAGAGTATCTTTCCATCTATCCCCAGCACAAGATTTTAGGATCTCTATCCAACATACTTTTTTTTTTTCCTTAGTGGCAGCACTGCAAGTTTCATTGCCAAGTTCTCAAAGCAGTGATTGATGCTATTGGGTAAAGTACTCAGAGTCTGGCATAGCTAACTTTCTCTATGAAACACATAATGATAGCACTGAGATTGGAAAAATGTTATCAATTTTATGTCTATTTTCTGGCATTTCAGGACTGTTCTATTTAAAATTTCCAAGTGCTTTGTCCAGTTTCTTTGCCTTTCCTAACAACTTTTGTGCCATCACTAAAATATTCTGCAGCTGTAAGAAAAATGTCCTGATACACTGTGTGTACATTTCCACCTTCCTTCTTCATGGCTTCTAACAGGGATTTGCCCACCTTGGTGCTGTGTCCCTGGGAGTGGCTGCTGGATATTGAGATGCACATGACCTTTAGAGATTTAAATGTGGAAGTGGCTAAGGTAGATGGAGGTTTGGGATGTCAGCCTTGGCTCACCCATACTGTGACCTGAAGAGAGCTCTTGGTGCACTCCCTCTTCCATGTTCTCCTGCTCTTTCCTGTGCTGAGATCTGGTTTAGCACACATAGGAATAGTTCTGAGTGGTCATAGCCATGGGGATTCACAACCACCTCGTTGTATTGTTCCACACCAAAAGTTTATCATACAGTTGGACACTTCCTCTGGTGGGTCTGGAAATAGTAAGAATAGAGGAGTTAAAGGAGTCCTGGCTCATGTACTTCAAAGTGTGAGCTTGTACAAAAGGGGGTGGAAGAAACTGTCTGTCTCAGCAGGTCGTTCGGCACACACACACGTGAGGCAGTGCCTGCCTGAGGGACAGTGACTGCATTTTCCTCCTCCTCCCCTAGCTCTCCTAACACTCACATTCTGTTCTTTCCTAGTGGTGGCAATCTATGACTACACCAAGGACAAGGAAGATGAGCTCTCATTTCAGGAAGGTGCCATCATTTACGTCATCAAGAAAAATGATGATGGCTGGTATGAGGGGGTCATGAATGGAGTGACGGGGCTGTTCCCAGGGAACTATGTGGAATCGATCATGCATTACTCAGAGTGAAGACCAGAGGACAGAACACTGCATTTCCTGCTGCAGGAGCTGTCAGGGCTTCCCAGATCTCCACCAGCCTCTGGGGCCCCATCCAGTGTAACTGAATGAAGGATAATAGTAACAACCACTCTTTTGGGTTTGGTTTGTTTTTTTTTTTCTTTTTCCCCCTCATGATAAGACAATAGTGATTTGAGTTGTTTGAACAAATGGCTCTTCAGCTGCCAGCAGAGGCTATCCTGAGCTATCTGACTTTGAATTAAGCTGACCCATTCAGATGTAACAAACTTGTTGATTAGCTCATACTTCACTCCAATTCCGACTTCTGACAGGCCTTGGGATTTGTCTCAGGAGTTCTGTGCGCCCTCATGGTACTATACCATTGGAAGCAGTGCCTGGCACTGGGGATGTCCTGGATGCTTGTGGTGAAGGTTACTGGCCAGTGGACATCCCCTGTTTCTACACTACACTCCTGTGCAGCTGGAAGAACAGTCAAGTGCTAGAAAACACTGGGATTTCTACACAGAGACGTTCCTGTAACTGCCTTCCAGATAGCTGGATGCTTCCTTAGCATACACACTTCTGCAGCTGCTCTGCACACGTAGGCTGACCCAGGGCACACAGAGCCAGCTTTCATTCACTCACCTTTCAGTTTAGACAATTCAGATGGCTGCAGCCCAGAGGATCCCCACCCCCATTTCTCATCTTCTGAATGCCACATATTTGTTTTGTGTTCTGCACTGATGTAACTGTGCTCCTCTCCACAGTGAGCTCCTTGCCACGGTTGCTGCCGGTTCAAACAGAACTCACAGATGACGTTGATGGTGAAGGCGAAACAAAGTTTACAGGTCCTCCTGGGGTCTGAGGATTAACTCTAGGGGGTGTGATCTTAGGTTCAAATCTACTCATGCCTGCTTGCACTAGAGAAACTTGCCCCCAACTTTAGTTTTATGCACAATATAATCTTAAAAATCCAATCAGGTATTGTAAATTGGCTATTTTGTACTTGACAACTAGATTTGCATATGTACTGTGAGAGCCCTGTGCAGAGGCAGGACAAACGGCAATTGTCGTCTTCATGTCTGTTGCCAAAATCTCTTCAGTGGAAGCAAAAAGGGCTGTTGTGTGTACTGGTTTCCCATGGAAATCCAAGCAGTAACTAGTAGTAGTCCTAGCTCTTCCCCTAGCCCTCTCCATTGTTTATTATAATAGGTATTTTGAGCTGTACTGGTGGCTTGGGGTGGAGTAGTACCAAGTGAAGGCTCTGTAGCCCCTTGTGATGATACTTGGCTTTCTAATCTAGTCTCAGTTAACAATTCTACTCAGTGATTGTACACAGCAGATCACTGTAAGTGATGGTTATACTCATCTGCCCTTAGGAACATCTAAATGTTACCTGTGGGTAAATATCATCCATTAACTAATTACATTTCCTTTTAAGTCTTGTTAGCCTGCAAATTGAGAGCCTCCTGGGCAAGGGCATCTTTAGACTGTCACCTGGCCAAGTTCTGGTACCAAGCTGGTACCAAGAGTAGCTTGTCCAAGGTGAGACAGTACTGCAGCTGGAGAGGCTGGTGTTAAAAAAGAGCAGTGCACAGGAGAGCAGGGCTGGATGTGTGATGGCACTGGCACCAGTACAGGTAACTGACCCAACCCCTTGCTTGGTAGTTAGTGCAGTATCAGCATGGAGGTGCAGATTTGGTGCCAGCCTGGGCAGGGAGGTGCCATAGCTGCTCAGAGGGCAAGAGGAACAAACAAATAGGTGTGTTTGTAGGCCATGGAGGAATGTGATCACCTGCTGTGAGCTTGTGGAACTCCTGTGACAGTGCACAAGAAACTGGCTTGGTTAAAGTCTGCAGGAAGGACAACTTTGAAGAAACTTGTGTGCAGATAAAAGTCACTTTTTCCCTTGCTAATCCACATGTTGTCTTCTTTCTGGAAGCTGACAGCATTGTTTGGGATGAGTGCCAGAACAGATACCCTTCAAGCCTTTTACTCTCTGAAAAGTTTTCTTGCAGCAAGAGAAGCAGCCATGTTCAGTTCCCTCAGCCCATCATTTCTGTGGAAGCAAGTCCAGAACCACTGGTTGTGCAGGCACTGGAATAACTGTTTCTAGTGTCATTGGGCAGGTCTAAGCTTTTGGCACAGGGAGGTGGTGCTTCTAGCAAAGATGATTGAACAGCAGCATTCACAAGCCTTTGGTGCTTACAGGGCAGCTGTGTTTTCCAGGAGTATCAGAGGTTTCCTGGCTTCTCTTGCCTTGGATATGTTTGTGGCAAAAACTGAGCCCACAGTGCTCAAATGCATTGTTAGGGCAGCTTAATGATTTCTTAAGTGAGAGCTGAACCTCTGCCTGTGCACCCAAGCTGCAGCTGGCAGGTCACACTTTAGTGAAACATGTCTTAACCCAGTTTGAGCAAGAGCCGGTGCTTGAACACTTCTGGCAGGTGGGTGGGGTAGTGTGTACTCCCACTGTGTGTGATGCTTTCTCTTCAGTCAGCTGGTTTTTCCTCTTGCAAGCTCTCTGTGTTATGAGAGCAGAGCAGTGTGAGATGAACGCTTGCAGAGCACAGAAGATGAGGCTACAAAACCCTTAGTGATTCCACTTTCAGGAGCTGTGTGACAGCTCCTGAAGAACTGGCTTTGGTCTGATGGGCCAGGGGTTATTTTGGTCCCTGCTGATAGAACATGGAATTGTTTATCCTGCAAGAACTGCTGTGGATGGAATTTCTGGGTCACCTCCTGCTGGTTTTATGCTTTATTATACAGTACTAATGTAAAGAAATTTGTTGAGTTTTATGCATATTTTTATTTTGTACAGATTTTAATTCTTTTGCTTGTTTGGGGATGATGTGATGTAATGGTCATAGACCAGGCCAAGGTAAACAGGCTTTGTATATTAATGTTACATAGATTGCATGCTAGTAAAGTCAGTGAGGGTTGTGTTTCCAGTTTTGTCCCTTGTACTTCTCCTTGTCCAAAACCTTCTCTTCCCCACCCCTTTTTAATTTACAGGTTTACTTTAAAAGGGGGTGGCAAATGGGGGGCTGGGGGAGAAACACCTCAGTATTTTAAATAAGGTGCACAACATCTCTTCACTGCTGAGTTTTGCTGCCACAGCTCATGGTGTTTTGCATCACAGGCTGTTGAAGCGGGAGTGTGTACGCATGAGAGGTGGGAGAAGGAGACACTCCAGCATAGCCCAAAGAGTGCTGAATGGCCAAAATGTAGATGTTTCTCCCTTTGTGAGAACTGCCTTAGCCCAGCCAGCTGTTTTCATTGTGCACAGAAATTGTTCAGCATCCTCTAGTGGTGTGTTTTGCCTTGGTTTACTGTGTATCAAAGGTTTCTTCCTTCCTCTTGGCACCAGGGACAAAGCTATTAACTACAGCTGCCTCTCTGTCATGTGCCTGATGAGAGGAAGTCTGACTGAGTCTGTCCACATCTAGTGCTGAAGCAGGTTCATTTTGGTGCCTTCATTCCAGCCAAAGAGAGAGAGCTGAGGTTGCATGTGTCTGACCAGTTCTCTCCCCTCTTTTTCCCCTTCCCCTCAGCTGTTACAGCAGAGGGCTGAGAGGGGCAGGAGGGGTGACCATCAAATTCCATGCCTGAGTGTCCTGAGGGCATGTCCACGTGCAGTGGCTGGAGCAGGCACTAGAGAGCTGCAGCAATGCTGGATCACTTGATGGTCTGACTGGTTAGACACAGACACACAGAGGCACTGAAGAGCCACAGCTCTCACTGGAGGGCAAGAGGTGTGGCTTGGCCCTGAGGTAGATGACAGCTTGGTGTGTGTTACCAGGAGGCTGACCATGTTCCTGGAATTCAGCTTATCCTTGCAGATAGTTGAGTTGGATGTCATAAGAGTGTCTGGAGATGTCTGCTGGTGTGAACCACAGGTCCTGTGGTGTGTGGCTGGGTGGCTTACCCGTGGATGCCAGAAAGGCTTAGACCCAGCTAGTTCTTGCTAGAGCAGTTTGTTCTCCTTTCACAGCTGCTGGGCATTTTCTTTTCTTGCTGCTGAGGGTTCTTGGTGACAGCCAAAGTTGACAGTGGCAGTAATGCAGCTTCTGAAAAGTGCCACTTTTACCTGGGGTGTTTCAGTTGATCATGAAAAGAAAGCAAGGAAGCAGCAGGACTGAGGAGCCTTTTCCAGCAGAGGGTGTGTGGACTGCCTGCCTGCTGTGGATGTGCACATTGTTGACTAGAGGTGGAAAAGGACTCTGCACTGATCCTGTTGCGCTTCTGTGGTGCCTCCCACCGGTGCTTGATGGTGACTTAATACTGTCCTCTCCCTAGCAACTTCCACTACTTCCTAACAGATGCTGTGGATGCACCTCTCTGCTGGAAACGAGCCTACTTTTTTATTAGTTATGTCTGTGAGTTTCAGGCATAGAGCAAAATTTCCATGTTTTCTTTTCTGGAAAGGATGGAACTTCATGTGGTTTAGTAAACTGGGAGCATTTGCAGAGCTTCTCCTCCCAGAGGTGCAATAGGACATTTTGTATAACAGGTGACATCTGTATTCTCTGCAGGTCCTTCTTGGAAGCTGCTTAGAGGATGCTGTTAGACTGTGGTGCTGTGGCTTTACTAAGAGCAGTAGTTACATTCAGAGTATGGAGAGTCACTGGTGAAGGCACTGCAGCATTTCAGGCAGTATTACAAACCCCATGCAGAGACTTCAGGACCTGTGTTGGCAACCGTGGCAGTAGAAAAGGTACAACACTGTTGCATTCACTAAGGCAAGTACTTACAACACTAACCTCTAGGGAAGGTGGTGGTGGAAACTGAGTACCAGCAGGATCCTGGGCTACGGCTTCTGGGGTGCCAGTTACAAGAATTTACCGTGCTTACAGGTGTATTCACCCTCCCCAGTTTCTGGCATCTCCCAGTATTTGGCACGGCTGCATTTTGTGGATAAAATGGTTATTACACAGAGGTCAGAACAGTACAAGAAGGGAACAACGTGTGGTTTGTGTTGGGGATTTTCCCCCCCAGAGTTGCTGAAGTCAATGTGCAGTAACAGTCCTATTTACCTACTTCTGATGTTAGAACTTTAAGCATAGTAAGACCCCCACCTCATATCCACGGGGACATGCTGAAAGCTTGATGCAGCCACAGTCTGAAAACTGCTGTTAAAAAGAGTAATTCACAGATCATGGTGTTCTGCTACTTTCATTTGGAAAAAACCCCACACATGTGTTTTGTGTAATCTTCAGCTAATGGAGGAAGAGGTTTGGGGGTTTTTTTGGTACTCTAAATGTACTAACTTTATTAGCACCTGTGCTTATTACAAGACATATTTCAAGACAGGGATGGCAGCAGGGGCCTGCTGTCCAGGGGTAAGCCTACACCCAGGACCCTGCTGAACACAGACATGGGGACCCTGCTGAAATGGGTGCAGTACGTTTATTCCAGTTTCTCTTTACCCCTCTGAAGAATCCTACAACTATTGACTAATAGGAAGAGCTATGTACAAATTTATTTCCATTACAGCGCCTCTGTAAGTGCTGACATGTCCGAGATTTTTTGTAAAGAACAAGTGCTTCTTTTCACATTTGAAAAAGTGTCTTTTGCAACTTGCATGGACAAGTAGTTTCTATGAATTCTCTGGAGATGTCAGTGTCTAACATGGATTTTGTCCATGCACTTTTTTCTGAAAGCAGATACCCCCCCTTTGGTTTGCAGTTGGAGCAGCACGCTCTGCTTTTGCTTTTGGCACTGCTGCTGCAGTGGATGGATGCAGAGCCCACTGTAAATGACCAAGCCCACAGGACTCTGGGGAGCTGTATGCCGCCAGTAACGTTTAGTGTGTGTGCCATTTGAACCACCTTCCAGTGAGTGCAAAACCCAATTTTTAAATTTTTTTAATTGTACTTGGAATTAATTGTTGCTGTGTACTAAACCCTCTTGTTATGAGCCCTAAATAAAAAGAACAAAGCACACCTCCATGTGTTCTGTGAGCGTGTCACATTTCTTGTCTTTGGCTCCACACTTCAAAGCAGCAGGGCCAGGGATTGTGGCTTGTGCGTGCAGGAGCCTGTCCCGGAGGCTCTCTGAGCACAGCTCTGCCCACAGCAAAGGTACAAACCTTGCAACTGCTGCCTTCAGCAGCTCCTCACCCTCTGTGGGACTGCCCCTTGCCTGCACTCACTACTGTCATTCTCAAACCTCTGCTGCTGAGGGCCGCAGGCTGAGGCTGAGAGCATTTCCCAGGCAGGTTCCCACAGCCCCCAGAGCGGGGCCACAGCAGCACTTACCAGCCAGCAGCTGTTCCGTGTGAGCTGAGCTGGCCAGCGCTCTGCAAGGCCGAGCAAGGAGCAGATGGGAAAGGGGAGCCTTCCCACGGGCTCCAATTCAGCCCTGTAACTGGTGTGCAGCGCCTGGCTGCTCCAGCCAGCTCTGAGCCAGCGGAAAGAACTGTGCAAAGGAGCAGCAGCAGTTTCCTTGGGAGTGAGCACAGGAATGGCATACAGCTGTGGGCCATCACCTACCTGACTCGCACCGAGAGGAACCACTGGTGACCTGAAAACACAATGTGGGTCTGAGCTCATGAAAAAGGAAAATTGCAAAACACAGGATTAAAACAGGCTATTAAATTTAACTACATCTTTATTGAATTGTGCATATTCCATTGTATAATGATCTATATTGGGTACTCTATAATGTAGTATTTCTTTTGTCCTCTCTCATGCTTAAAAAAGTATATTTATACATATATTTATATATATTTATAATATGGCAAAGCTCCCCCCAACCTGACACTATCAGTCTAAAAGAGCTTTGATTTTTTTTTTTTTCTGTTTGGAAAGGGAAGAAGAGGGGAGGCAATCCCATTGAAAGATAAAATGTGCAATTTTCTTTTTAAAGCAGTAAACATGAATGTATTTACAGCACTCAGCACAAGTTTGCTGCACAGACAAATCATCATTGCAATGACACTTCTTACACTTGCATCTCCAGTATTATACAGAATATTCCCAGTGACTGGTAACAATTTGTGTAAGCTATAAACAAAACTGCTGCTCCAGTTCATTTCTGGTCCACTGCAGTCCACTAGGAGGCCTAAGATTTCCAATTACAACTCATGACAAGACATTTAGTTTTTCTTTTAGAAGTACAAGCATTATTGTGCTGCACCAAATCAGCCAGCAGGGTGCCATGGGCACAGCTTTGTTTGCTAAACTGTCCTTGACAAGTGTGTACCCAGTTCCCAGTGTTGGTTAAAGGCAAGGGACACACAACATCTAAGAGTGGCACCCTGTTGTCTCACCAGACATGTGCTAGAGATCAGCAGTATGAGACCCCTGGCAACAAGAGACTGGTGTACACACATCTGCATACCTGGAATTTAGCTCAGAATGCATCTTTGGCATCTTGGGAAAGCTGGAAAGAAATTATTTTCCACTGTAACAACTGGTAGAGTTCCAAAATCTCCTAAAAGACAAGCTGCCTTCAAGCATTTAAATAAGGGGGTGTAGTGTCCACAATCTGTTACGGAAGGTCCTTCTCATTAATTTCTACAGCACTAGTTCCTGTTCCTTCAAGTCTTCTACCGTCTCTACCTCCCCTTTACCCAAGATCCATCTGCTGAGCAGAGAGCTCATGGAGTCCCTGCCCCACCGACTGCCTCAGAGCACCAAATGGCCATCACCCAAGTCACTGTTTTCCCCGTGGTTGGTTAGTAGCAATTAGAGTAATTAGCGTGCGTTTTTCATCTCGCTTGCAGTTTAGTGTCTTAAACTTCTCACAACTAGACCAAGCCTGTGTCACGGTATTAGTGAGTGCTGCCCCTGCAACAAAACCCTGATGGGTTTGTTGTTTTTTTTTTGCCCCTTCATGGGTATTTTTTAATTCAAGGAAAGAAAATTCAGAAAGGAAAATTACTCAGCTTAGACAAACTCAGAATTCCAAAATAAAGCTTAAAACCCCATCAGCATGTGGCAAAAAAATCCAAGAGAAACTATCCCTTATAGTGTTAAAATCCTCTCTGGTTTGGAGTCTGTCCCAGTGGTGCAAGGGAATAAATGCAGAGCTCGACACCAGGTGCTACAAATGGGCCCCAAAGTAGTAAGACTCACCTGCAGCTGAGGAGCACTGTGTGACTGAGTATGTAATCTACACCTTAGTAATGCTATAAGGAAAAAAACCCCAGCAACCAACCAAGTTCCCATGTTCTGGCTTCATCCTCACTACCTTCTGCCGGGAATTCATACTGCTTTTCTGGAGTGCAACTGATTTTAACATGACACTAGTTGAAATAATACTCATATTAGGACCCACTTATAATCTTATTTGGAATATGAAACAAATTTACCTGCGATAGTACCACTGTAGCAAAACAATTTGGTTCTATGCTGTTTTCTGTAAAAAGCAGAAAATTTCTTTTTGCCCTTCTGCTGTTGAAATGGCACTTTTGGTTCCTTAAACTGTGGAAAAAAAAATTTAAGTGAGAGGAAGACTGGCCACACTTTATCTCTGAGCTGATATGATTTATCTGGTTGCCTAAGGGCACAGGAAGAAGGAATTAGAAAACCTATAAATATGCAAGCCCAGAACAGTAAATGCTAAAATGCACTTGTTGAAAAAACTGCTTCCTCTCCCCTCAGACCTGAAACCAAATAATCCAGGTACCAGCACTTTGTTTCCCTGATGTGTCCCTCACTGTTGCCCTGCAGACAAGTGCAGAGTAAGCTCAGGAGAGGAGCTCTTTGGCTTTGAGGTCATCACCAAGTCAGAGCAGTCAGGGGTGGTTTGCCACAGGAGGAAACCACTGTGCAGGGTGAAGCAGGAAACTTCCTCTTCCATAGAAAGTAAGAGAGTGATTCAAACACTTGTGCCTAACTTCCTCTCCCAGCTACAGATGTTAAAAGACTAACGGCCCCAAGCATGGCCACCTGAAACATGTTACCTATGGTTTGTTTAGAACCTGTGGTTTCTTTTAGTTTTAAAAGTAACTTCTCATCTAAGCCTAGTGCTGCTAGAAGAGCCTAATTTTCCCTTTCAAAGCAACTCCCCAGCACCTGAATGGTGATGTAAGCATCTGAGATTAGCTCCCTGCTTTCTACACCTGGGCTGTGGGCACAGACACGTGGTTCTGCTACTCAGAGGTGGATGCTACGCTGCAGAGCAGAGGGGAAATGAAGACTGAATGTGGAAAAGATTAACGAACACAGCTGAGCCCTCTCAGGTGCCCTTGCAGCAGCAGGGTCCTCTGACAGCCACCTTAACAAGTGGCCACCCTGTGCTCTGCGTCATGAAATGCAACTGCAGCTGTACACTCTGTGTATTTTGAGATCAAAGCACTTTTGTGTCTGGAGTATGAACACTCAGCCTTCACATGCCCATTTTAAAACTGCCAAAAGTATTACTGCCCATATTTGTAGCAGGAAGCCTCTTCCTGGGTGTCTGAAATCCAGCCCCTTAATTTTCTGATTTAATAAATATTATGGTGCAATTATGAGATGACTGCACATGGGGGGAAAACAACTTACTTGCAAAATAAGGTGTAAATATTCACTGTCACAAAATCAGTAAATATACTGGAAAAGCAAGTTACAGTGGGGGGTAACTCATAACCTGAAAAGGCAATCAGGTTGTCTGAAGCACACTGTAGCCAAATTTCCATGCTCAGCTGAGAGAAAGCAAGCAGCAGCCACTCACTGGATCACCACTGCCTTAGGAAGGAAACTCTAACTAGAAGGAACACAGGGTGCCACCTTTGCTGATATTCATTCTTTTTGCTGCAGACTTCAGAGTTGCACAACTGTCTCCCAGCAAGCTGTGGGCAGCCTGCAGCCTGCATGGATTAATTGTCTAGGGAGAGATATCAGGGAAATAAATGTGGGCACAAAAAAACGAGAACAAAGCTGAAATGCCTCTGAAGAAATTGCACTCAGAACATTGATGCGCCAAGTCCAAAGCCCAGAGGTACCCGCACTGAATGAGCTACAGTAAAAGGGCTGGAAGTGACACACACCAGTAAGGCTGTCTTGGGAAACGAAAAGCAGATGGGGCAAGCAGAATTCCCTGACTGCTCTCACCTGGGAGCACATGTTGCCAGGAGCAGGAGAATGTGCCCCCCTCCCCATCACGGCTAAGGGCGCAGCAGCTACAGCTGTAGCGAGCACCTTTTGCCCTCTGGCGTGTCTGAGCCCCAGGAGCTGCGCACAGCAGCAGGAGGAGCAACGTGAAAATTAGAGCACCCATGAACTGCAGTATAGCTTAACAACCCTCCTGTGAAGTTAGTCACCAGCTACACTGAGCATGCTTAAAATAACAATGCAAATGCTTTTAAGGACACTTTGTAAGCACAAAAATAGTAGAAACAAAACTTGGTGAACAATTTGAAAGATACAAAAAAGTGCCTTTCCATAGCAGTGCTTTAAAAATGCACATAATGGTATATACTCTTATTGCTCAAAAAATCTAGTCTGAAATATTAAAACAATTTCCAGAGGTGCTGAAACAGATTTTAAAAAAATCATATGAAACAGTTCAGCAGAGACAGCACCACTAATTCTTCTCTTTTCATGATGCACCTATTTAAAACTATATAGTTATAGATGTGTAATTTTCCACCTCAAATTAGCAAAACTTTTTTTCCTATTCATAAAATATTCACAAAGACATTTATTTCATTATTTGGACTTAAAAAAAAAAGTTATTAAAAAAAAGGGAATGGGGGACACTGTCACAATATTTCTTAAATGTATCATCCTGAATTACTTTAATGAAAGATTAGTTTTATTGGTTTTACACATGTGAAGATACTGCCAGGTCAAGCTGCTGTCTTTGTTTCATTCTTTGGGAAAAAGAAAGCATTTAAAGTTTGTTTTTGAAGAAAAAGTAGGCAAACAGTGAAATTATTTGCCCTATGAGTCTGTTGATACTATGTATTGACAATATCCCCATGCTGACAAGGGAAGCTGTAACAGCTGGATGGGGGTAGTTACAGTCCAAGTATTTTAGTTGTTTTACAAAGGCTGTGTCCCACCACTCTGCAAGGAATGTGCAGTGATACATAAGACCACTTACACTACCTTATCACAAGGTCTGAGTATGTGGGTAAGACTGTACAATCAAGCTACTGAAGTAGCTACTGAAGAAAAAGGACTGTCATTCATGCTTGATGTGGTGACCGATTGTAAATCAGTGACTAACAAAAACCAAGCAAACCAATAGTCTACTTTATAATCATATGGGCCCTTAGATGAAATTCTTAGCAAATGTTATTGCCTCTTTAAGGTTGTTTTTTTCCCAGTCTTCTTCCTTGACAGCTAGAAGTGGAACTTTGTAATACAGGTTAATGCACTGGTCACAGTCTCTGGCAGGTCAAAGAGAATTCCTACTCTGCTTGTCCTGAAATTGCTGCTCCCTTCTCTCTTTCCAGAAGGGAAAGTTTCCTGACAATTTCCAGTCAATGACAACACTTTCTTCACACATTTCCAGACACTTTGTGAAGACACTACATCTTACCAGGCCCAGAGCAGGTGAGACTGGACGCTGTGCATGCCTGTGTGAGCGCACAGCACTTTCTACAGAAACCTACCTGTTCACTCAGGGTAAGAGTTACACGGACAGCTCACGGATCGGCGCGGGTCAGCCTTGGGGGTTGGCAGGATTTTCAATTGCAGGAGTCCTGGCAGCTTTCAGAAGGGGTTAACACAAATATATTCATCTTGAGCCATAGAAACAAATGATTGAGCCTATTATCAGTTAGAATGCATAATGGTTTGGAATAATATATATTTATCCTACTTAACTGCATGGACAAATAAGTTTGAAATAATTTCTATCAGTGTATATTTTTAAACTATTTGAAAGGAGGGGGAGGCTCTTTATAGTATAAATATATTTCACTCCAGCCCACTATATATAAAATCTATTTCTTTCCTCTGAACATACTCATTTTCAGTAGTATTATGACCAGAATGTTTTGGTATGTTTCATCTGTACTTTTCAATCAATGGACAACATACAGTTACCAGCCGAACACCTCAGCTTTGCAGAATTTACCCACCACAAACTGCTGAGAAGTTTGTGGGTCTGAGTTTTTTATTTCCTTTCTTTAAAGTGCCCCCTACATCTCCATCTTTATGGTAAGATTTGACCAGTTAGAGTCCGATTCCAGATAATATACTGACTGAAACAATAAATACGGTTCTACAAAAACATTCTGGTTATCTTCTATAATTGCGACGAAATATATCACAATATATTATATACCTACACTTATTATACATGCACAAACATGTCTCACGTGGACAGACACTACAAAAAAATTATCTCCCTCCCCCTCCCCTAAATGCAGAAAAAGTAAGAAAATGGGGGTTTGGTCCAATCCATAAGGAGGGTAAAAGAAACTGAAAGAATGAAGCCAACACCTCTCTACCCACTTTTCCCAATAAAGTATCAACATCCCTATGCCCCCATCTTTCTTAACCTAGCCATGAAAGGGGAATGTCTTTACATTTAGCCATAGCTGCAGTTTGAGATCACCTCTTTTAATGGGGCTGTCATCCACATCCCCACATCCTCTCCACGTGCACGGGATCATGGGCTGGCCGATCACAGCAGCCCACAAGTCATGGAGAGCACTGGATCTGGGGACTGACTACCAGTCCCGTGACAGCTTGGTGTTCTGATCCCTTTTGGGGGGCGCGGGGGGCGGCCCCCTCCGTAATGTTGCATAGCCAGATATATGACTGCCCCCAAAACTGCTGGTCTTCTGCTGGTCAGCCAGCAGCTCTGGCGGTGGCGGAGGCAGGGCCATGTCGTCCATGGTGGCCGTGGGCTCCGTTCTGGACATGCGCGCGGAGGAGAGCGAGCCGTGCCGGGTGATGGATTTCCGCTGCAGCGTCCGGTTGAGGTCTGCCAGGAATCCCGGCTGAACGCTAAGGCTGGACTTGGGTGAGGTGGGCACTTGGGGGCCAGCTGACCCTGGGGGCTCCGCAACCTCTGCCTGTGTCAGTCGGGTGCTGTCGTTCCGCTTGGGCCGTGTGGGTGGTGGGGCTTTTTTCACAGATGGTTTTGACCACGCCTGCGGCTGGGGATTTACAACAGCGACTTTTGGAGAGGTGCTGCCTGAAAACACAGATGGAATTTCTACTGGAGGGGGAGGAAGATCTATTTCAGGGGGTGGTGGTGGGAAATCTGAATCGGATGGTGGTGAAGGGAATTCAACCACAGGTTCCTTTCCAGACACGCTCGTAGCAGAAGCCTTGGCTGGCATCCCCCCTTGTGGAAGGACAATGGGCAGGCTCACACCAGAAAGGTTGAGCTTTCCTGGCTTTGGAGGGGCTGGAGGAGGCGATGACTCCTTGGAAGGAGATCCTGATGGCTCTGGGGAGTGTGCAAATTTGCTGACAAGGCGGTCCACTGAAGGCCTCTTGGACTCATGGTACTCAGCGGAGCTTGTGGACTTGATGCTGGAGTTGCGTTGAGGTGTTGGAGGTGGTTTCTTCCCTCCGGGGCTTGATGTCTTGCCGGCCTTTTTTACCGGAGACCCTGATTTGTCAGGCGGGGGAGAACCTGCAGAGGAAGCTGGGGAAGGAGGTGGAGGAGGAAACACTAAACTGCTCTCTGGTGGAGGAGGGGGGAAATCTGGTGAAGGAGCAGCAGCAGGCTGCCATTTGGGCTTTGCCTTCACTGCTGGAGGCGACTGTGGAGCCACACTCAGTGGAAGGGGTTTCAGAGGCTGGGGCTCAGTGGCAGGTGGCGTGGGAGGAGGGGGGAACTGGCTGACTATCTGCTTCACCACCGATGGCACTGGGGACTGAGGGGACGGAGGAGGCTTTACTGAGAAACTCTGCTGCTTTGGGAATGTTGCAGGGGGAGTGGGGCCAGGAGGGGCTGGGGGCAGAGGAGGCACCTGGGGAGAAGTGACACTTGGTTGTTTCTTTATTGCAAGGGGCAAGGCTGCAGTCACAGGGGGAGTGACATGTGTGACCCCTGGTGATGCTGCCTTCCCGCTAGGCTGAGGGGGCAGAGCTGCCATTACAGGCTTTGGGGGTGCCTGGGGTGGTGGTGGGGCAGGCACAGGAGGAGGTGGTGGTGGCAACGAGGAGGCAACAGCGGCCTGGCTTATATTTGGTTGGACCTGATGTATCTTGGGGGGCGGCGGTGGTGGAGTGAACTGCGGCACGGAGGGGGCACAAGGTGCTGGCTTCAGCTGTGCCATGGCCGAGCCCGGTGTGGGGGGCGGCGGTGGGGGCGGGGGGGGCGGCATGACCCCGTTGGGGGGCACCAGGATCTGAGGCTTTGCCGAGGGCGGGGGCGGCGGCGGGGCCTGCTGCACAGCAGGGGCTTTGGAAAAAGGGCCGCCGTGCTGGGCCGCGTTCTGCAGCCGGGTGATGGTGCTGTACTTGACGAACATGGTGGCGGGCGAGCCCGCGGACGGGGCGGCCTGGCTGGGCAGGGGCGGGGGCGGAGGGGGCGGCGGCGGCGGGGGCGGCGGGGGCGGCGGCGGGGGCGGTGGCAGCGGCGGGGAGGGCTGCGATGCTGTGTAGGGCGTCACCGCTTTCGTCTGCGGGGACACGGGGGCTGCGACAGACATGAAGGGCCGACCTGCAGGCTCCACTCGGGCCTATGGGGAAGGGATTTTTAGTGAAAGTGGAAAGGGAGAAAAAGAAGAGAGAGGGAAGGAGGGAGAGAGAGAAAGAGACAAAGAGATTATAAAGTGAAGGTCTAAATGTGCCCAACATTAAAAATTAAGTGGCAGATTACAGCATGCAAGAATTATTAGCAAAACACTGGAGCAAGAGACAATTCCATACACTGACAAGCCGGGACCATGCAAGGGGATGGGGCAGGCTGGGAGGAGAGACAACAAAAATCACTGGAGCCAGTTCTGCTCCAAGCGAAGCTGCTGACAGAGGGAAAATACACCAGCAGCCTTGTTACTGCCCTGGGGCAGGCAGTGGGACCCAGTGAGAACTACCGGCCTGCTTTGGACAAGCGTAATGACCCAAACAGAGCCCCCCCCCCGAGCAGCCCAGGCCGTGACCGAGGCAGAGCCAGAGGCTCTGTAGACATCTCAGCGCAGTATGACTGGAATCAAACCACACACAGTCTCCCAGAGCATGTCAAATCCTTACATCTGTTAGTTCAGGCCTTATACTGTTCAGTGTTACAAAATGTAGAAATCCTGAACTGCTCTAAAACACACTGAGAGCAAGCTCTGCAGGAATAGTACTGAGATATTTCTCCTTCACATGCTCTACTACCCATGACTGGTAAGGAAAAAATAGGGAAGAAGAAGAACCAAGTTTTCCTAGAAAACTTCCCCAGAAGGAAATGTTTAGACATCTGCAAAACAAAGTAAACTTGGGAAAGGAAAGTTACACATGCAACTCATATGTTAAAGAGAAAAAATAAGGAAAAACAGGGAAAAGCCGACTAATGGAAGGATCAATGGGAAAGCAGCAGGCAGTATTTTAGTCTACTTGTGTTGTGCTCAAGTTAAGTTGTTTCTCAAAAACTGTAAGCCTACATTCTTCTTAAAAAATTAAAATGACAATTGCATTACTCAAATTTATAAACATCCTCCTTATACAACGTGTTTTGGCTACAAGCCAAGTTGTGAATTTTACAGTGCACAGCACAGAAACATGCATTAGAAATACACCACCACCACAGTGACTGACCACACTGGGTACCTATACCTTATTAGTAGATACTTTGCAATAAGTAAGCCCAATTAGGCTCATCTGCACGGGAAGAACACATTTGCATATTGCTTTGTTCTAAACACAGGTGTGCAGTGTCTGCCTGTGCAGAACTCCATCAAAAGGATTAGAGTCAGAAGCAATAAACAGTGATTTTACAACAAACATGGGGTATGCCTCTGCCTGTCACATTAGGTCTGGAAGGCAAAAATATTAACAGGTCTGGATCAAGGTGTTCACATTACAAAACAGAAATCTTCATCTCTTGCAAGTGTTAGTCTGTAAATTCCCATTCCCTCAATCACCCAGGTTAATGAATTTTCAATTAGCACCACCTGACCTTAATTGTGCCCTGTATAAGGCACCCTGGGTGTGCTGCCCTTAGTTGTGCTGAGCTTCACTTTTGACACCTGAGACAGCAAAAGGCAACAGGAAAAATAAAGGCAGCATAAAACAGAGAGAGAGAGGGAGATGAAGCCATAACAGAATAGCTATCCCTGAATGGCAAGACCTTGGGGAATCTGAATTTGTCCCTTAAAGCATGCATTTGGGTACTTGTAGCATAACATTTGAAATAAGGTGTTCAAAATCTAACAAGCAAATGAGACTCAATGAGCTCTTCACTGTCCAACTGGGAACAAATGAATAAAGTATTCTTTGGGCAAAGAGGAATCTTTCAAAATATGAAGCAGATGGATTATCTGTATTTTGGGAAAAGTTTTTCTTAATCTTAGATATATTTGAAAGAGGGTGGTGTTTTCTTTATACCCATTGAAGACAGTCATCTTCACAGTGAACAAATTAAACACTCAGGACAGAGAGAAGACTATTGGGCATCTCAGGAGGAGGAGCCCCTCCCATCTCCACAGAATCAAATAAATTTCAACATCCAGAAACATAGTCCGTGATACTTTCTTTACAGAAGAACCTTGAGAGAGATTCATTTATCCTTTTTTTGTCCTTATAATTATGTGATATCCTTCTGTATATCTTGACAAATTACTTATTGCACACTGGCAATTCCTATTTGTGACATGCATCTTCATGACTATCTGGAACTCTAAAAAAATGCTATAAAACAACAGTATCTCTTTTTATATAATCTGTGCTTTTTTTTAGCTATTTTTTTTCCTGAGAAAACAAACTTTTGCAATTGAACTGTTTGCCATCTCTTTTCCCATGCTTTTGGACTGGTTACTGAATTTAGGTCAAATATGACAGATCTCTAGCAATCTCAGTATGTTTTCACCTTCAAGAAATTATTGGGAAGTTTTGGGTAAATGAGGGCAAAGTGGGCAGAACTCACCCGTTATTAATTTGCTGAGGCACCAGTACAACACCCTGGCTGGAAAGAGCACCAATGCCATCTGCCTGCTGAGACACAGCACGCTCTGTGTTCTGCCCTGCCTGCCCAGGCAAAGGAGCCAAGGCTGACAAGGTGGGAGAGAGCTGTTGCACAAAGGGAAGGGACATGCAGGAAAGTTCTGCCACTTGGCAGCAACCTGGCCCACATGGACTTCTTAAGCCAGCTTTGACACCAAAGCACTGTAGCAAAGCTGCCTCTGAGGTAACTGGCGACCAATCTGACTAAAAGCACATCTCAGTATCACTGGGAACACCTTCCCATGTAAATTACAATTCTTGAACACTGCTGTTACCTTTCTTGCCACACAGTTTAACATATTCCACTGCCAATCTGATTTCCTGGTTATTCAAGTTCCCAGGGCCAGATTTACACTGTAGTTTCACTGAAATTCACTCAATTGTTTAAATACAGCTTCTGTAAGTTCACACAGTTCATTTCACTTGGATTCTTTGGAAGTTTTAGGGCAACCCATTTACCTGTGTTATGCATAAGGTGAAGAAATAAACCTTTTCTTGGATTTGCAGAAAGGAATTCAAATTGATGAAATATTGATACATGGATAGCATTCCTCAATGCAGGAAGCATTCTGAATATTTTATTTTTACCATGGCTTTAATAATGTAGCATAAAAATTCTTGGGGTTTAAATAAGCAATTGCCAGCAGCACTAGAGACTTGATAAAGAACAACAGTAACCCCAAGGTAGTGAACTTCAAACTTTTGCTTAAAATCTCACAGTGAGTATATGTAGCAGCAGAATTTACACTGAACCCAAAACTTGAGGAAAAAGTAATATTATCATTCTCACAGCAGTACTCTTTCACCTCTGTTGGATACCTGCTAGCAAATGCCCCATCTTGTGCAGCTCATTACTGCAGAAATGATGCATCCTATACCCACACAGAAGCCATCTGCTAATGGACATGCACCATGTGTTGCAATCATGCAGTAAGAAAACTTGGACCACAACTTAGCAAGCTACATTCCTGGACTGAGTACTACATTACTATTAGAATCAGACAACTCCCAAGCCAGCAGGCATTGAATAAAAGTTATGAATCCCAAAGGAAGCAGCTATGTCAGCTTTCACACTGTCTTATGCTTTCTCATATGCTTTCTCATTGTGTTATCTTATTTTTAGTTATTTATCTGAAGCACCAGTGCCAGGTATATTGGCCTGTGGTTTTGGTTTTAAAAAGCTTCCTCTGTAGCTTGAACCTGGGGTCTGGGGAAGATTCAGAACTGACAGAAGTAATGACAGCTTCTCATAGTGCACTTCCACAGGTAGCTGCTACAGTTAATGACATCAAGGTTGTTCAGGAACCTGGAGATTCCTTCACATTTGACAACAAACAGCTTCAGCAGAATTTCTCCTGTACACGGAAATCTTCCCCAGGAACTACAACAGTTGACCATAGAAAGAACAGAAAACTAACCAACACACAGAAAACTAACCACAACAGACCTGAGCCCCAGCCTCAGTGGGTTAGTCTTCTGTAACTCTCTACCAGCAACTGGAGATACTACATCTGCCTTAATCCACAACTGCTGACAATGTCAGTTCTTTTGTTTTGACCATATCTGAGGTTACTGGTTCCATTTGCACCTAACAAAACACTTCTGAGTAAAAACTACTGAAGTATTTCAAAACATATATACCTGCTTTCAGGCCCCAGTTATTCACATCTTTACAAAGGAAAGATGTGGCTACTTAACTGGAGAAAGATCTTAGTGAAAGAATTTCATTCAACTTGTTAACAGCTTATCTTTTTATTTTGTCTTCATTCAACATTAGTAAATAGGACTCTGTGAGAGGGGCTGTATAATGCCTTCAAAGAACAAAACGCTTCTATGCACACAAATAAAAGAAAGAACAGAAAGTTGCAGGGCTTAATTACCTGAAAAAGTGAATCCTAAAAAACAATTATATAGCAGTGTAAATTAACCACGTAAAACACAGAAGAAATGCCACTCAAGACAGAGGTGGAAGAGGTACAACACTGTCTCATACATTTTGTTGGGTGTTGGTTCTCAAACTAAAGTCTTCTTGTTACCTTGCTGGATTCCTCCAGTTGAGTGCCTCGTTTCCAGGCCTCAGAGAACATGGAGCTGACAATGCTTTGGGAACGGACATGGCCAGCTGTCTGGGTGTCAGAAACTCCACTGTCAGACTGATTAGAGTGATTTGATTGAGATTCTGTTCAGAAAAAAATATTAAGGAACAGTTAGCATATGTTTTTGAATGTAAGAGTAATGTCAATACAATGCAACTTTGTTAAACATGTCCCTAGAGGCCACTGCTCCCAGTAATGACTGCATAAGCTCTAGCTCACAGCCAAACCATTACAACAGATGCCTGGTATCAACCAAACCTGAAGCTGCACAAGGATGAGAGTGTGTCAGATACATTTCAAAGTAAAATCCCTGCAGCTGTGTGGGTTCTGAACCATGCCACATCCCTGCACTTTGGGAAAAGCACCATTTCATGCAGTGCATGCAGCCTGCTCTCTCCTGCACTCCCTCCCAGCACAAACTTAAAAATGTACCCTGGGCACAGGCCGTGGACAGACAAACTGCACCAGCCAAGGCAGGACACTGCTTCCAATGACTTATTCCTCAACACAAGAGAAAGGCTGGTGTGCATCCTGCAAGTGGCCAACAAATGATGCTCTGGGTCCACAGGGTGACAAGACAGCAGCTGGCACAGCCAGACAAATTTATTCAGCCTGGCACCTGCTTTCTGTGTAATCCCAAGTGTCCTGGCACAGGCTGGAATCAAACTTTGGCAGAACATGCTTGGCTAGTTAGCTGTGGCTCAGCTCCCTACAGGAATTTACACTTTATCAGAATAACATCCAGCTTGGATGGAGAAATTGTAAGTGACCAAGAATTTACTGCTATGCCACACAGTTGAAACAACAAGGTACCTTCCCAGTTAGGCTGCATTTGCTTAGCTCGTTCTTACAGGCTACTTTCTGAACCTGTCCAATTCAGTAGCATTACTTCCCAACCCATATCTGTGGCAGACAATACACCTTCACACAATAGCACACTTTCAATGAAGAACATAGCCCCTGAAGGTTCTGAATAATCCACCAAAGCATCAGTCAGCTCTGAACAAAGAAATTACACTGTATAAACTATTAATCAATTTTTAAACTGTTACATGCAACAAGAAACCAGCCCCAGTTCTGCTGAGAGATAAATGGGAGCACATTAATGCAGGCATGAACAATTTGACATGGGAACAGAAACCGTATTTTCAAAGTTCTCTAAAGAGATTGTTTAGATCTTTGCCTTTGGGCAGGGGGGGCTAGTTCTCATTTTCCAATTTCAAACATTTCAGTCCACAAAGCAGTTTAAGAACTACGAATATATGTTCTATGCATCATTACAATATAAATTTCATTTTTCAAATAGGTGAACATAGAGGCATCAGGAATTTGAAATGATGTTTCCTCCTCTCAGTATAAGAAAAACATTGGTTTTTGGAGGTGAACAAGAAACTGCTGCATATTTCAAACACAGACATCACTGTAAGTAATACAGCAAAATGGGTTTTTACCTGTATGCATATGTATATAGATATACACATACAGAATGTTATAGATAAAGTCTGTGGTTTAGACTAAACATAGCATAAAAGACTTTGGAGAAACAGTCCATTTCCTGCAACAGTCTCTCTTGAGGCATCCAGACAGCAGATGATAACAAAAGCAATAGAATCTTTGTATTATGAGATAGATCACATTGTTACCTGGCAAACTAGATGAGCTGGAGCCTGACTTGATACTGGAGCTAGACAAGGAGGTCCAGTCATATGCTGACTCTGTTCTCTTCAATGCTTCCTGATAGTTCATGTATAGCTGCTTCCCGTACTAAGCAAAATCACAAACAAGTTTAACAACTCTATATAGGCTGTACACTCTTTTCAGACTGTTGAGCTCCACCTCTGGCTTCTCTATTATGCCTTTCCTCCTGCCAGTACCCCCAAAGCAACACAGGCTCTATGTTATGGAGTTCAGGTAATATTAATAGCATTAGTGAATTGCTGAAAGAAAGAAAAACAATTTATTTGTGCGAGAAGAGACAGTGTCAAGCAAAAAATGGCCCAATGAATAAACTAAGACATGCTGAGGATCTTGAAAATCAACTCTATGTTCTAAATTCTCTTTTCCCATAAGCCTTCTTTTTTAAAATCTGAAAGGAGCTGGCTAAAATCTGTCTATGATGGATGCCATACAGAACTGTTTCATGTGACAGGGAGGCAGCAGAAACAAGAAAAGGCCCAATTACTGAACTATTATAACAAAGCCTATAATAATTTTGCTGAGGAAAGAAAAATGTAAGAAGATTTTACAGTTCATGTTCAGAATTGCTAAACAGAGGGAAGTTAGGTTTACCCTGTATTTTGCTAAGCAAATGTAAATGGTCTTAAGCAGATGATGACAACTACTCATGACAGCAGTGTAAGAATGCCTGGGGGTTACCTTAGCAATGCGGATGCCATTGATCCATTGGTGTAGAGTTCTTACATCATCACAGCAGAGATATTTGATATACTGGGACTTCTTCTGGATCTGAGGATGCTGCAAAAAATTGTGCATTCTCATCAATGTTTTCATAGCTAGGAATGCAAGGAAAGCATTTATTTGTTGATGTCTATACAGATAAATCTAATGCTGGAAGCTCTTCAACAGTAGTGTGTATTTAACCCCACTTAAAAATGTTCCAGAATATTTCAGGAGGTGAATTTCAATGGGGATTGCTTAACACACACATTTGGAAGTGAGTCCAGCACATACTGATTTCAACTGATTTCAAACACTAAGAAAGGGCTAGTCTTTCACTATTCTAGGGCTGTAGGTACTTTCTACCCACCAAGAGTCTTTGGACAGAGACAACCGATATTTCACCTTTCTCTCATATAAAAATCCCCCAAACTAGAGGAAAACAAACACACTGGTCTTCTCTGCCTCTGCAGGCTTAAGTGAGACGTTCCCCAAGTGACATGCTCTTAAGCACAATTCTATTTTCAGCTTGTAGAAGCCTTCAAGGTTCCCACCTTACCGATACAGGGCTATCATCTAAAAAAATACTTGCTGCTCCCACATTTATGTATAAAAAATGTAAAAGCACTGTATTTATCAATTCAGCAGTCAAGAAACAAACACATGTTTTTCAAAAATCAGACACTGGAAATCATTCTGGATGTGCTATTCAGTTGTTTCCTGTCCATGCTCTAGAAATTACAGGTTTCTCAGCTGTTGGGGTAACTGAACAGCCCAGTTCTTATCATTTCCTCTGTTAGCTTACAGCTCAGTGACACAACAGAGTTTTGCTAGAGGACTGTAGGTATTTAAGTTTTACTGAAGACTGTTTGAAACATATATCAAAGAACTTCTAAGCTTTTTCAGAATATTCTATTCTGTTGCCTTCCAACACAATTATTTTTAAATGAACATAAGCTGTTTATGTCCATAAAGAGAATACATACAACATATTTTCTTATGATAGTAGATAGTTGTTTTCATTTTTCACTACCAGCCTCCTACACATACAAGTTGTATAACAAAGAAGAGTCTATAGAAACAAATACAATTACTTTGCTAACAAGCCAGCTTCTTTCTGGACTTGTTCAAAACTTTGGTTATATAGAAATAAAAGAATTTCTCAGAAATCTGACATTTAGGACCAAGGAGTTAACTTTATAAATTAGCACACAAATGTTACACTTAACAATAGCACAGCACCTGATGTGAGCACACTAAGTTTTGATATAAACAAAGGAGTGAAGATAAAGACAAATCCAGTCTGGACAACAGTAGAGTATTGGGCCTTCAGTCTGTACTTGCCATTTACCTGTCCCAAAGGAGATACTTTCTAGCTTAGTGAGCCTTTGTGGCACAAAACTCTATTTCTATTTTTAAAACTGTGCGGTTTCTATACATTAGTACTAATTGAAAATGTTGATGTAACATTATAAGAACCGATGAAGGCAGAACTGAATCCTGATTAATATAATAATTTGGTGATTCATCAGTTCCACGTAGAAAATACAGCTTCACTTGGTGTAAGCTACCCAACTAAATCTACCCCATTAATTTACTTAGGGACAATTTCTACACATTTTTGTGTCTTCAGTAATGTTACCATTAAATCTGATTCTCAGAATGGCAATAATTAAAAAAAAAAATCTACTTTGTGCGGTCAAAAAGTCTGAAAATGAAATTTGCTATAACCTGTCCAAATGATATAGACAAAAGTGACATGTAAGTAGAAAAATCAATTTACTTCAAAGAATTTATATATATAAAATATAAGAATATGGAAAATACTTCCAGTTTTAGCCGTGTACTTTCTTAACTAATATCATGTCCCATATTTAATATTACTTGTCTACTCAATGAGCTCAAAGACATGTTGCCCTGTCCACTGGAAAATTAAATCCTTTTCCAGGCAGTGGACAGGCAGGCACACACTCCAGGCACAGTAAACAGTCAAATGTACAACACCACATGAGCTCTAGAGCAGGGAGGGGAAAAGTGCAACTAAAAACATCTCTTGTTACTGGCCCCATTTCAAATCCATGAAGACATGTTATTTGCCTGAGCACAGTGTGAAAGCTTGTTTTTAAAATAGCTTGGTGCCCAGCTATCTTGCAGAAACTGACACCATTCTGCACACTATGTGGGAGTCAACAGAAACTAGGAGATGTGTTGATTCAATTAAAATCACTTTATGAACTCAAGTCATTAGATGCATTTAAGATCAGGTCACTGGTTTTATAACAGTTTTTGCTACTCGTTCTTTCTACCTGTCATTTATATTCAGAAGATGCCTCCTTTACAACATCCCTTTTCCCTCAGGTTGGTCCATAAAGGGTAGGCTTGAATCATTAATATTAATTTCTCCACTACTCTGGACCTACACTGAGAAGATAACTCCCTGCAATTAGCATTTCAAGGGGTATTATCTCTTTGAACCTAAACAGTTGTAAGGTATAGAGTTGCCAAATGGAAAAGAAGACTTTAGTGTATGTTTTAGAGTGTAGTGAACAATTAAATAGACTGGCACTCATAAGTCTGGAAATAAAACAATTCAGGGCAATATGAAAATGTTTATGAAGTCACGACCAGCTCAGAGAACAGGCAACAACTGTTCACATCGTATACAAGAACTAGAGGAAAATTAGATTAAAAGCAGCTGATGGTTCAGAACAAGTAAAGTGTATTCAAGGTATAGCCAAGTGCTGCAGTGTTACCTTTAGCACTAAACAATAGTCTGTGGGTGCCTTGTATTTGTTCCGATAGTCCTGTCCATAGTAAACACTGACATGGTCTAGCTGGAGAAAGCACACGAGATCCCGTGAGACCTAGTAAATACAAAAACAGTCATGTACAAAGTATCTTTACAAAAATCCACACACATTGACACAATCAGTCTAATGCTAAGATCCAATACTAATGTAAGGTCTAGTTAAGGTCAAATATTAGTTTCTATCCGATTCAAAAACTACCAACACAAGAAGGGGATACAGCTATGCATAAACTCTTTCATCACACCTTCATTTTAAACCAAATTCAGTCTGGTTTTTGTGTTTTGTCTGCATTTTGCCTTTTGACAACATTTTACACTGGACTACTACTGTTTACTCAGAGCAGGTATCAGGAGAAAGCAAGTATGATTGGTTGATCAGGAAGTTATCAGCTGCTGGTTATATTTCACCTTGGTAATAATCAAGGTATCCAAATTCCAGTGTGACTGTAAGTAGAATTCTAAAGATGTTTGGCATTGAGTATAGGGCAAAGAATTTCAACAGGCTACTTGCATACAGATTGTTTTAATGAAGCAAAAAGAACATCTGACATGCATTCAGCTCTAAAGGGAGCTGTCATGCTGATAGAGATTTCCTCTTCATTCCCAGATGTGTGGGAGGTGGACTTCCTGTACTGGGAATCATCTGATGCTGTCAAGACTGATGGATTCATGGATAACTTGAACTCACAGTAGTTCAGCCTTGAAGCTGTAATATATTTGTAGTGTCTTTCTACTTATTTTGCATTACTGATACAGAGAACAGCAGTAAGTGATCCTGTAGAAATGGAATTACCTATACGTGTTTCAAAAAATGTAGCACCAATTGGTCCAAAAAAAATCCCATTTATATGAACTAACTAAACATAATGAAATTATGCAGACATTGTGGAGTTGGTCTGATACTTCATGATTGACATCTGCAGAGCAATTTGGTCCTCCATCCAAATTCTGCTTCAGCAAAGACCAGCTTCTTAGCTCCACCAAAAGCTTTTTCTCAAGTATTTCTGAACAACCAACCCAAGAAGCAGTCCCCTGTATTCTTGTAGTTTTAAACTGGGGTTACACCCTTCATATCAAGTGCTGCCACAAAAATTCACACAGTATTTCCATGATAAAGCCAGCATTTTAATTAAGGGATATGGCACTTGGAAAGGCACAGCTAAGCCAAAACTTGAAGTCAACTCTTGTGTGCACTGTTTACCAGCAATGAACAATTCAGAGCAATTGCTTTAAGTAGCATACCTTTGCCTTCCCTTTAGGGACATAGTAGATTCCAGAAGCCCGGAGAAGGAAGTAACGTTTCTTCCAAGATTTCTTACCATCCTCTTTCAGCCACAAAACTCCCTCAATCTCTGGCACAGTTACAGAACTTCCACAGAAGCATTCCTGCCAATAAACACAGCAGTTTGGGAAACAGACAGAATAGAGAGCATGCAGTGGATTGTTTTGAATGACTGAAATTCTTTATCCAAGGAATGCACTTGTAGGAGGAACAGATCTTTTTTCACATGAGATATGAACTACAGATAAATTAGAGAAGCAATAAGGCAATTCAGACAAGCATGATAGGGTGTCTCAACATTTGCTCAGTGCAGCAATGACAGAAAAATCATTAGCAGCTACTGTAAAGATTTTCTGAACACTGTTTCTCAGTAATAGATCCCCCATGGCTTTACTGGCTTTAAGGTCACAAGGTCACCTTATATAGCCTCATATGTATAAGCACACACAAACCTAACTGTGCATCCATCAGACACAGCTGCAATTCATTCCAGGAGTACTTCACTGCTACTAACTGCCCACAACACTGCAACTTCTGCTAACGTTCTATTTATAAAGAACTAGCAGAGAGAAAAACAAATGCTTTAAATACACTCCAGATTAATATGCAGCAGAGACTTATGAATAATCTTAGAAGACAGAAAGAGTTAAGCAGAATTACAATTCCCTGCATGTTGTGGCTTCAAACAATTTTTTCAACCACACATACATACGCACACTTATATCTATGTATACATACATAAGTATACATACATACACTTATTGAAACCCATATTAACAATACATTACTAATATGCATAGGCTACTTTCAAGTTAAACTGTGTTAAGTTTAACTCAAAATTAAATACCCCAAATATTCACCTTTGGGTAACTATGTAAATCATAATCATTATTCTGGAAATCAAGTGGAACCTGTGGCACTTCAGCCATAGTCACAGAAGTATTTAGTTTTCAGCTTATGAAGGCTATATTTACTGTGTGCTTTATTTGTTCCACACTTTTATGCCCTTATTTCTGTAAACTGGTTAATGTGTTTGATAATAATGCATTTCTTAAAATTCAGTAATTTGGTTTTTTTTAAATTTTAAAATGTAATTGAAAAAATTTTTACTACTGCTTCGCTTATTATCAAAATTTGAAATATTAATTTAAACCAGTCTCCAGACCCATGCTCTAGAATTTTGTAGAAATGAAAATTTGGAAAGTGCTAGTAAAAATTCTCTAGCACCACAGGTCAAAAAAAAAGGTCACAAAAAACAGGTCACAGGTCTGCAAATCTCAACTTGAAATTAATGGTTTTAGCCATAGCTAGAGGCAATCTCAATTTGATTATCACTGTGTATGGTATTTCAGATACTAAACTAAGTGCAGAAACTTTTTTAACTGATCACATCTGAAGCAGTGTTACATTAAAACAGCCATTTATCTCAAAGAGAACACATTCCATTCACAGTGTTCCAGAATTCCATTCTGCTCTGTCCATCAATTTCAATCATCACAACCTTTAGCAGTTTGTCTTCATGCTCCAAAATGACTACTATGTCATTTCTAGTTTGACATTCTTACCTCTAGTAGCACCTCTTTATTTCTGTCTGCCATCTCAGAGGTCTCTTTCTTCCCCAGAAGATAGTTCTGTAACAAAATAAAGTTTAATATTTCTTTAGGCATTCTGAAATCGAGCCAAATGGCGTTTCTTGTTTACTTTTCTGTAGCAGTAAGAACAAAACTTTGTAGACTAATTGAAACTGTCCAACTGCTAAATAATACATTGAAGTAACTTATAATCACCTTTACCAGAAATATCAATCAGTCCATACTCCTACCTAACAGCCTCATAACAACATCATCATCCTGCTTTTCTAAGGATCAAACAGCTGTTTATTACAATGCACCCAGATATAAAAATACTATGAACTTGTAAATACAAAAATAAAAATATAAAAAACCTCCGGAGATCTGTTACATACTGTCATTATTTCTGCATTCAAAGAAGCACACATAGAAGCCATTAAATGAATAATAACAAATTCTAAATAAAATACTTGTCAACTTCTTAAAAGGAACTTAATTATGCACAGGCACCATATCTTATTAAATAAGTTTTCTACTCTTATTCAGTTTGGAAAAGACTGGGACAATGAAAAACATCTTCCTAACCCCTAGGGTAATACTGGAAAAAACCCAAATATTCACAAAGTTCTCCAGTTCAATATTTTAAAACAAGGAGAAATATCTGGTTTATGCTGGTACCTCACTCCTGTGACAGTGCCTACTATATGTACTGAGAGTAAACCTATAATCTACAAACTTTTAAAAAGAACGTAGAGTTTTGCTGCTTCAGTGCAAAGCACTTGCATAAGACTGGGTTTCAGATCTTGCTTAAAAAGAAATAAAATCAAGTAAACTGATGTCCTATAGGACGAACATGCAAAACTGATATCCAGTTTAAATCCAATAAATTAGCATATAGATGCCATACAGCTATAAAAATAATTTATAAACTCAAAAGGGAATACATTAGGTAAGAGTTAAAATAGAGATCAAGTGATATTACAGACAAGAGATCAAGTGAATTTTCAATGCAAATTCTTCCAAGAGCCACCTTCTGCTTTTCTGTTTCTTTTCCTCCACTCCTCCCTACAATACTGCCGTGCTGGCAGATACCAGGTCTGTAGCTACCATTTGAGAGAAGGGAGGTCTCTGAGGCCATTTGAGAGGAAGAGGAGCCTTTGTTTTCCCATCCAGGGAGCAGGAAACACAGGTGAATATAGGCAGGTCCCAACTCGCACAGAAGGAGCACATGCTCTTGTCTCTACTCTTGTCATTTGACCATGGAGTGGCTGTTCTCTTAAATTTTGTCTTCCCCTTCTTGCCAGCAATGCAAGAATGCACAGTGGAGAGACATTACTATTAGCAATATCTGTCAACACCTTTCTCGCATGTTTACATAATTGAGCAGCACTAAGTATGGGTGTAAATCTCTGGAAACTGCCTGCCTTCATGTGCATTAAAACTACCCACAAACCTATTAGCAAACAGATTGCTTCAGCTCATGGTTGCCTCTTAAGGATTGACTTTGTGCCAACAGCACTGTGGATGTACATAGTGCTGAAGTGTAAAGTTGCCTGGCATTTTAGCACATACACAAGTACCAAAATGAAAGTATGGAAATGAAAGCTATCAAAAAAGTAAGAAACTGCCATCAGCCACACACACATTCAGCACAAATCTCAGGCTTACCTGTGGATTCTTAAAAAGTGCATATTTCTCTATACGTTCCACGAACATTAGTTTGTTCTGACTGTCTCTTGTCCAGTTCAAGAGATTTTCAACTAAATTTTCATGATCTTCAAAGATCCGTTCTGCAACAATAACATGTGAGCAAATACATTGGAATCTGTTGCATTTTGTGATATTAACTAATCTGTAGTCATTTCTAAGAGACAAAGCATATATGCAGAGAAAATAGAGTATAAGATCTACAACAGTGGGGAAGAAGTTTATGCTAAGAGACTAAAAGAACTTAGTCCACTTCCAGACATGCCTGGAAGCAGCATTTTTTTTACATCCGGTCACTCAACATGGACTTCTCCCATCTTCAAGTTTATAGTTCCATCAACATATGAAATGTTTAAATTTTTTTTTAATTTGAGAAGGCCTACCATCCTGCAGGAACACTGCAGACTCAAATGATAACATTTCAAAGTTTATGAGCACAAATAAGAAGGTTATCACATTTATGTGTTCTCTGGTCTACACAATTCCCAGAGGAATGGACCTTTTTTGGCACAATACTTCTTTCTACATCCCCAATGATTATCTCACTCATAAAGTATCAAAAAGTAGTGGGCAATGACCAGAAGGAAAAGAAAATGCTTCTGAAATGCAGAATACCCATAGCTAGTACAGGTATTGTAAAGAAGTCTAAGAACTGACACATCTACTTCCTATGATCTCTGTCACTCAATAAATGACGTGTCAACAACACCTCTGAGAACTCTGGCTCTCAGAAAAGCTCTGAGCTTTGGCTCTCCATTGAAAAAGTTACCACTAGTGCTAGAGCTTCAGAATACTGAAAATAGATAGAAGAGAAGAGCATAAGGAAAAAGAGGAAAATTTACTGAAATGGTAGAAAATAGCTGAAAATCCTCATTGCAAAATAAAGAAGAAGATATCTTTGGGAAACCACTAGACCAACTTTCTCATCCTTTTAAACACCCTGAAGTAGAATTTTCAGATCATTCTGAAACAAGTTCAATCATGAGCTTTATTACATGAATTAGCATTTACTACATTAATGAACAGGATGACGAACATTATGAAGACAAGTATTTAAATCATTCTGAGAATGCAGACTACTGATGCATCTATGAATTAGAAATACTTATAATTATTACTTACCCATTTGCAATTCAGAGATAGTTTCCACTAATGACCAATCTAAACTGTACCCACAATGTGATTTATCCATCAGATTGTCTAATACTTGTCTCACTGTTTGCCTCTCATCCACCATCATTGTTTTTGAGCTGTCATCAGACATATGGACTCTGATCACCAACTGTTAAGCAGAAAAATAAGAAAACAAAAAGATTAATCTGTCACATTTCAAATAAAAATAAGGTTTCTAAGATCTTGTTTATTCTTCTAAGATTTTCTTACAGTAGCATAAAATCAAAACACTCCCTGAAAATGTAAGATGTCATAAATGATGACTAGATATTTTTACCACAGACACTTAACAAGATACTGTTTTCCTACAGCACAAGAAAGTAAAATAAAGGTCTTTCCAACACAATGAGAAAGTCCTTCAGTTGTGTGTTAAGAAGGAAAAAAATCCTTCCTGCTGAAGTGTCCTGATAATAAAGTGTCTTTCAGACAGTATCTAGGTGGAGCAAACATAGATATAAGAGTTCTGCACAAGCTTACAAAGGATCAGAATTTTTCAGATGTGCAGATTAAGCTTTCTGCCTGCTTCCTACAGTATTTTCTAAAAATGGTTATTATGTAAACAATACAGCAATACTAAACTTTACTTTTCCGGGGAATATGAAGCAGTAGTGTGAAAAAAAACCTGCTTTTAAAACACAACAGTTTTTCATAGGCATTTTAAAGAGGTCATTGTCAAGAAAGAAAAATTCAGCCGTCTTTTTAAACCAATCAAAAGACTTAAGACAACAGATTCTTTTTGCCAATCATTATTTCTTCCATTTTTACATCTTGCTCAGCTGGAAAAGATAAAACCTCTAGCTGTAATACATTGGTACAATTGACTTGTTAATTTCCATCTTCCAGCCAAGAGAGTTTTTCAGCTTTTGATCCAGAAACAATCAATGAAAAGGGCATTTTAAGCTACTGAAAAAATCCTGTCATAAAATAAAAATGCTAAATTTGAAGGATATTCTGTATTCTTTGAGAGTACATCAAGTAATGGCAGTAGGCTTTCTCCATTTGGTAATCTCTGTCTTTAGTCTGGAATACTTTTCTTCCATTTAGCACTGGCAAATCCATGCATAATGAGAAAAGGCTTGTGAAGAAAAGGCTATGAAGAAAACAGGTACAAATTTTAAACATGTGACTGCAGAACATACAAGAACAATCTCAGGAGGCTGGACCTTCATTTCAGTTCTGGGTAGAAGTTGGTAATATCGTCCCAATGAGCACTAGCTGAAAAACAAGCTATTCATTAAGAAAAACATCATGTTATTCCATATCTTAGGCTTCTCCTGATTAGGTCCAGTCTAGATGGGAAAGCACATTACAATTCAGTGTTCTAAAGATTAGAACACTACAGTGTTCTTATTTTATAAAAGGCAACTTAAGGCTTAACAGATACAAATGAAGTTTGCCTGCATTTTCCAGGTGAAAAAAAAATAAAATAAGGGTCTTATAAATGGGTATAACTAACTCACCTTTTTCACTTGTGCTTCTTTAATCTTCTCTAATGCAACCCTAATTTTCTCAGCTTTCAGTTTAGCAGCCTGTTCCTCCTAGGGGGACACAACACACAATTCCAGTTATCACAAACTTCAGTCAGGTTTCAGTAGGTTTGAGGCTACCATGCTTTAAAAGGTGAGCTGAAATGCTGATTTGCTCATCTATATATGTCCAACTATTTCCTAGTGATGATGAAAACTATTACTTTTTAAGACAAAAAGTGTTCCTATATTTAGAGATACAACTGCCATTAACTCCAAAGGAACCCAGCAGAAGTATATATTTTGTATAGACATTTCTCTGTTCTCCTGTACTGTAAATACCCTTATGCTACCAAATACTTTGGCATATTATATATTTACAGTCAGCTTGGGACAGTATTATAGCTTGGGATAATACATATTCAATAAGAGTATACAATGGAGTACAGCCAGGAGATTTTTTGTTGATCAACATAAAACACAAACAGCATGCCAAGAAGTACCCGAATTTAACAGCACACAGAAAGAAGGGAAACAAATCCTGTAACTAGGATTCCATACTACATGCATTAGTTTGAAAGATTTTAAACTGTTAAATCCATGTGCAGAGAGAGGTTTGAATTTACTAAATCCAAGTTGTATTTCTCCTTGTTTTAAGTATTTTAAGACATAAGGTGAATAAGTATTCTTTTGCTCTTCTATGTAATAGATTTTTATTACAATTGGAAATGCATTAAAAATTCAGGTAGCTTAAATCTATTTGCTGATGCTAAAGAAAACTGTGTCTTTTTAAGACTAGCAATAAAGATTCTTAAATTCTGGAGATTATAGATATTTCTGTTGAAATTGCATTTGAAACATGCAGCTAAAAAGCAGCCATTGTTTCAAAAATGACATATGCAATTTTCAGACTTTCAAAATCCTAAACTGTGGATCTTCATTGTAATTAATACATAAAACCATAATTACCTTAAAATCTCTAGCACAAACAAGTCTATTAAAAACCACACAAATCCCTTCCAAAATATTCAGTATCCTTAAAAAAGAATTAATATTTTCTCCAGAGCCAAAGTACCACATCTCACCATAACATTCAGCATACTATAAACATTTAGTTCTCTATTGCTTTCTTCTATGGATGTAATTAATAGTTTCTTTACCATGTGTTTAGATAGTTGCTTTTATTGCAAAAGTCAAGATTCAGTATTCTGAAATCCAGAGAGCTTAAGTTTTGGCTTCTCAATAAATTATTAATATTCATATCAACTGCTAAAGGATATTCCCTTGTTATTTATTGCACTCTTAGTAGCTTTTGGTCCTTCACATCTGTGAGCATCCTGTGCACCATAAAAAAACATCAGCTGGACAGACCAGTATGCTGCCTTGAAATATAATCCTCTGCAATAAAATGAAGCAGTAAGTTGACATGAGCAGAAATAATGTGAGCCTGAAACCTTATCTGGGCACTGAACTACACAGGAACATTGCGTTTATGAGTCTACAGGGAACTTTTTATTCACAATAGCAATGCTGTCCTGTAGCTTAGAAAGGCTAAATCACATTAGCATTCTATGAAAAACAAACCTTGCCATGATAACAAGAATCTTTTATTCTTCCGATTTCTTGCCATTAACAATTTCAATCTGTTGAAATAAATTGTTACTAAAAAATGAGGCCTCACATCACCAAGCCTGACAGAGCTCAAGAAGCACTTGGGCAATGCTCTCGGGCACATGGGGTGACTCTTGGGGATGTCCTATGCAGGGCCAGCAGTTGGACTCAATGACCCTTGGGGGGTCCCTTCCAATTGAGCTTACTCAGTGGTTCTATGAAAGACTTTCCAGTTTCTAAAAGTGATGGTATACACCTGTTCATCATGAAATCAGCAAAAGCAAAAGACTCATTTTATCATGTATTTGGAGAAACTCTAATTCATGGTTTTGAGAAGCTGCTCATTAACCCAATCAGCACAATTTTCCAGCCCATTTCATGTACACCAGTGCAAAGTGCCAGGAGCACCTGCTCACCACAGTGCACAGGCAGCAACACCACGGCAAGCAAGAAGCAGCTGTGACCTCTCATATACCTGTAACAATACAGCTAAAATATCTTTGGTGACCTCAAAGTTTATAATCCATCATTACCTAAAATGCTTTGGAAAATAGATAAATATGTAGACCAAAGATTTTAAGGACTTACTATTTTAATATGTACCAATTACTTTTAATTTCCTACTCAATGTAATGTGGGTCCAGAGATTAGGATTCCTTATACTTTTTTAGAGTTTAACATAATCAGATTAAATTAAAAAAAACCCCGAAACAAAACAGAATTACAACTATCAAAATAATAACTGGTTCCAATGAGCAAAAAATTATAAAAAGAGGTCTGAATTCACTAACTGGAAAACACAGCAAGGAAAAGAAAGCAAGGATTCAGAATGTCTGAAAGCATATAGTAGTCAAAGACTTTAAACTATTTTGAGTAGTAATAAACTAAGCTCAGGCCACTGCTGCATCACTGCTGATGTGGCAAACAATGTTTCATGGGAGAAGGATGAAGAACTATGTATTTTGATTCCTTAAGAAAATTATTTAATAACTCCCCAAAACTGACAACTATGTATTCTGTTCCTCTCCTAATGGCCCAAGAAAACAGTCCCCTGCCCATCAAAGTCACCCGAGAACAGCACTTAGACATATACACAGGTCTCTCCTCCCCCTGTACATGAGAACAACACTGCTTCTATCCAGGAGGAAGCTCATGCCGTTCATCAGCTTGTACTAATAAGCTAACAACTCTTTCCTCTGCACAGGGAGACAGGTGACAGATGGCAAAAATACCTGACTGCAACTGCAAACTATTGAAACTGTTAAATGCCATCAACCAACAAGGTCAGCACGTTCAGTCCAACCACATCTACCTTGCGCATTTATTTCCCCTTTGCTAGCAAATGCTGGCTACAGTGAGGGAGCTGCTGAAGGATCCCAAGGAGGCAGGTAAAGGGCAGGACTGCTGCGCTGTCACAGCTTCACAGGAGGTACAGCCATCAGTCCCTGCCATGGCCACACCTGTGTGCCCTGCACAGCATCACCGCTCACAGAGCACTCAGCGCTGCTGGCACACGGCTCCGTCACAGACTGATCCGGAGAACTGGCACAGCAGGCAAGGGTCAGCAGAACCCACTCCCTGCTTGGACTGCCTTACAGGCAAGCCTCGGAAACACACCAAGGAGATACACACACACTCTTTGTAAAAACACAAAACATAATGGAGAGTCATTTCCACCTCTGGCAGGAAAAGGATATTCCCTTAGTAGTAGCAATATGCAACATTGTCAAATTGTAACAAATTCCTCACTTAACAGGACCATTCTGGGACTATTGTTACACTTGTATTTTAAAGCTTTGAGCTAAGATTACTTTTGGTTATGGAAAACATTGCACCGGATTTCAGGAATACTTGGCAACATACTTATGTACAGAATCTGTTAATCCAAAATATTCAAACATATTTGGAACCAAAATGGAAAATGCATATGTCTGCAGTGCAATGGTCTTAAATTATGATCTTCTTTGCATTTATATACCAGAACTAAGTTTTGAATAATTTTAGCCTACATTGAAATATCAGAAAGAATAACACAAAAAAATATAAAGTTAAGATTTCTGTAATATAATGACAAACACTGTTTCCTCCCCCAGTTTCCAATTAAATATGCAGTTACAAGACATTCCAGCTGTGTTTTAGCAATAAAGATGTGCAAGATGCATGCAATGGCAGAGCTGACCTTGCTCAAAAAAAAATTGGCCTCGCATTTCTAGGT
This sequence comes from Molothrus aeneus, assembly GCF_037042795.1. Taxonomy (NCBI): domain Eukaryota; kingdom Metazoa; phylum Chordata; class Aves; order Passeriformes; family Icteridae; genus Molothrus; species Molothrus aeneus. The sequence goes on along the minus strand of NC_089652.1, from coordinate 14,353,993 downwards.
TGGGGTTTTATTTTTTCTTTCATTTTACCTTTTTTAAGTGTTATTAACTAATCTCTTTTACAGAGATAAAAAATGGAATGGAAACAAAAAGGGGAGGGGGGCATCACTTAACAAAGGTTCTTAGAAAAGCCAGTAATTAAATGGTAAGAGCTAAGTAACTATGTCCACATTTATTTAAGTCAGCAAGGTAGATACACAACCTACAAAATGCATAAAATTAAGAAATTTCTTCTCTGTTTAATACTTGCTTTTTTTCTCTGAATTTTTTCTTTGGATGCAGATAAGAAGCTAACTAAATACTCAAGTAGCATTGACTTCTGAAGGACTAAGATCAGGTATCTACTGCTTATTTTCCCAACTACAGTCTACCTTGGGTAGAAAGGCAATCCTGTTTTGCAAGGAATCTCCTTCTTGCAGAGCTTGTACTGAAACAGAGGTTCCTGCTACCAGAGAACACCATATTAACATCTCCATTTGCACCAAATCACCCAAAACTTCAACACAGTGTGTGTGCATGGTTGTGATGCAGAAGGGATCTCGTCCACGGCTAGAATTTTTAGAATTAGTTATATTAGCAGAGGACAAAAATGGTTCTAGTCTCAACATAAGATGCAGACAATACCAGAGAAGGGGAAGAAAGAGAAACAGGTGAAGACAGTAAGAAACAGATGACACACCAGGGACACCAGCACAGACCTGCAATATGATCCTACAGTCAAACGATCTAACACCTTGGTATAAGGAAATGCCCCATTTCTTGGGACTGCTTCACTCATAGAGAGGCTTATCCAATGTTACAACAAGCTGAAGAGATCTAAGCAGCAAAGTGGAATTCCATGTCATCATTTTGCTAAAGGTATTTCTGCTTGCAGGAGGTCAGAAGAGAACCAGTAAGTTCCATGCCAGGCCTGTGTGCTCAGGAGTGAGAAGTGGAAGGCACAGCTGTACTGAAACAGTCACAAGCTGACCAACATTAGCCTCAGGAAACCAGAAGGCTCACCAAAAGCATCTGAATCAAAGAGCTGTGAAGCCTAATTAGTCAACACAAGGATTTATAAATACATTTAACTGTGGAGTGTATTAGAATACCTGAGAGGAGCTACTTCATGGTCAGGGATAATTTAATGTACTTTTTAAAATTAAGTTCCTCTATGGTAACTAACACTCATCCCACATATAAACAACCCGAAGGAAGGATCTGCAGACACATGGAGATGAAAGAAATTTGTGGTTTCTTTGTGCCACAGCTGTTGTTAATCTATTTGCAATCAAGCCAATTGCTGTTTTGGTGGCTGTTTGCTTTGTTGGGCAGTGCAGGGGGGCCAAGAGCTATTGGGGTCAAGGCAGAGGTATGGACTTAAAATTTAAGCAAAACAATCACAAGAGCAGAAGATTACTTGCTTTTGGCTGTTTGTACTCCTCTGGAAGACAGCCTGAAAATCTGTTGTCAAGATACATGCTGAGCATCTTGAGAAGAATATTAAGATATTTTAAAAAAGCAGTAAAGCAGTTCTAAACTTTTATTGCTAAATACAGACTACTTATGCCCAGTGAACATTATCCTCATTGTTTTGAGATCACCAAATTGCATTTTGTTACTGCAGGCTTGCCTGAGGTCTCTCCAGGAGAATGTCTGTGAATTAAAAAAAACCCACACAGATATAGTTTTGAAGTATGTATTCGCTTCAGCAACATCTGACACCACAGCTACATGAAACCCGTTCATCCCAGCCTGTATTTTCAGCAGAGATTTATAGCTTGCTCCATCCCTTGTCCTCTAGTTTCAAAAGGAAATACATATAAAAGATGTAATTTTTAGCAAATTGAATGACAATGTGATCACTTAGTACATTAGTGACCTCCTTGCTGTGAAGAAAATTAATTTATAATCAAGATTTGTATATACCTGGCTCATTAGACCACTGACTTACTACAATATTCTCCCCACGTTATATTCAGTCAACATTCAAAATGTTATAAAAAATATCCCATTACTTACTAGTTCATCTTCAATACAGCAAGAGAACTTATTTTAAGGCTACTAATGGCTTTTAAAACTACTAAACACTCCCACAATTTTTACTAGGATCTTTTTGTTTTTTTAAACTAGTGAATGGCAATAGGAACAAAAGAACTTCAAGCTCAGTACATTTCCTTTTCAACTAAGGCATTTTACCTGCTAATATAGCTATTAAGTATTTAAGAACTTGAACACTTCGATAAATCTGCAGAAACAAACAACACAATTCAATCTTTTAAAAGCACCCTGGATAATCAGGAAAATCATGTAAGTAAATGCAGAAGTTCCTGGGGAGGGCAGGAGTGGAAAAGCATAGCACACACCAAAAGCATTCTTTCTACACAGAAACAGTCACATACAGTAGAAAGAAGCATCATCACCTTGGTCAGCAAATGAGAAGGCTTTCCTGCAATGTTTCTCAGAAGAAGGGAGGTTTCCCTGTCCAAATAGGAGTGCTTGTGCAGAAAGAAAGAGAAAGAACATAAGTCAAAGGAAGTCAGTATAGTAATTTTATGGTGTCTTGATTACAGAAGATAAAGCAGAGTTTAAAAGAAAAAACCCTACATCATCACTTTTTTCCCCTCCCATAAAAACATGAACATTCCCAAATACTATGAGCCTGATACACAGATGTAAAAGCAATTGTGCTTTTACACAAGACACTAATAAAAGACACTATTTTAATCTTCTTCTGTACAAAATGTCACACAATAGAATTAAGATAACTTTTGCTTACCTGTCACTGGTTTCCTTTCTGCAAGAGAAAACTTATTTGTAAAGACATTCAGAACTATAAAAGTAAGAAAACACACTCTTACAATGCTTTTCAAAATCCTGTCCAGTCCTCTAAAACTAAACATTCCACTTTCACTACACAAACATAGAGCCACTATAAATTGGTCATCTGGGAGACATCCTAGTTTTATGCTTTCTACATGGGTTGCTGTTTCATTCTTAAAGAAGAAAGATATTACCACAACAATAAACCAACCTAACTTAAAATTCACGTCCTTTTTTTTAAAATGACTTAAGTCTCTCTTCTCTTGTATAGTCCAAATTACAAAATTATAAATCCCTGTGCTTCCCTTGGGAAGATAAATTAGCAGAAAATATATTTTCATCTGTTTTCAAAATGGGAAGCAAAATCAGTAAAGGGGAAGCAGCCAGTAGAGAAAGACAGAAATCAGTTAATGACAGATCCCAGTGATTATCTTCTCCAGCACCTGCTACAGGCAACAAAACCATCATCATGCAGCGATTTGCAGAACCACAGTCCAGTCTGCTAAGGAAATTAGACTAGTACTGTGGCACTTAACAAGAGCATTTAAACAACTCAAAAGAGCATGAAGTGAATCTCCTGTGTACCACCACCATCCTGCAAGTTTTGTCCCAAGTGGTTACAATTTGTTTCAACGCTATACAGAATAAGGCATGACAACTATACATGCCTACTATACTCTTGTTTAGTAATTAGCAATACAGAATCTCACCTCTTCTTCAGTGCCACAATAAGGTATAGTATGAAAAAAATGAAGAGCCCATGTCCACAACTTCCTGCAAGGCAATATCAAATAGTTTGGGGAATACAATTCCTGCAGGGAGAGTTTACTTGATGTGACTGCCACATGCTGGGATGAGCAATTAGGATCTCAAGGAGGCTTTAAAAGTTACACCTCAGGGAAGACTCTACACTCTACTCTACAGTTTAATTTGAAATTAAACCCAGGCTCCGGCCAAAGCTCCACCTGGGTATTTAGCTACTAATATAGACACAGGTTATGTTACAGAGTAAATTATTTTTGTGCTTGCATATTAAGTACTGTCTCTATTTACATCATATGTTTTAGACACACAGCAGTGCTGCCTAGCTCAAACCACACTGAGGGTTTGTAATACCTGGTATAATTATTCACAGTCATACTGAATTGTATCCTTTCTTACACAGAGGCTCTAACTTCCCACAGAGTCAGTTTAGAATGGTCTCCTTACAACGTACTGCTACACAACTTGCAGAATAAAATGGGTTGGCTCAGTCCAAACCCCAAAAGTATACATAAAAACCCAGTGACAAGTTCAAGGAAAATTTTTTAAGAGTTTCTTCATAGAGTTCTTGTCAGTCATCATGGACTGATTAATATGGATCACTTTCTTGGTGAATGGAGCACTGCAGTAGAAGGAATACTACAATGTACACTTGCAGCCTCTTCTTAAAGAGTTTAGTAACCTTCTGTCTTAGCCTGTAAGTCAACAATAGTGTCCATAAATACAGGATATTTAATCTCTCCTTAAAGGAAATACTATTTGCTGGAGAATATTTCTCCTACCGGGAAGGTCAAGGTAGGCCAATTAACCTTCTTAGACATCTTGGCTGCTGCTATCTTGTATTTAACAACATTATCTCCACCAAGGAAATTCTACCCAAAAATGGGAATGTCATATCCTTCTTAAAACATAATAGCCACTTGACACTTTGATAATGATATTTTACGGGAGTAGGGGTTGGCCAGTAAAATGTGGAACATCAGTGTGATGACAACTGCCTATGTGAATTGGAGCTGCAGATCTCACATGCCTAGAAACAGGAAGGCAACAGCTCTTTTCCAGACATTTTTTGTGCATGGCTTCTTCCTACCCTATAACAAATTCTGCAGTACTGCACATACCCAAAAGTTAGAATGAACAGAAGCAGCAAAGCAACAGGAAAGCCCAAGTTCTAGAAATTATAGCCCAGCTAAACAGTAACTACACACACATAAAAATGTTTAAATATTTGGCATGCACAAACTAGTAGATAAATTAAATTTCATTTTAGAACAATGTGTTACTTTCACAATCCAATTTTAAAGCATTTAGTCTATTTCAAAGAAAGACTTCAGCTCAAACATCAGGCTTTGAGGCAAACAGATGTTGCTCCTAGAATAGTCCATTGTTTGGGGGAAGATAAATATTTTATTATTTTTTTCTAGATGGTACAATCACAATGGTTCACACAGAGGATCCAAATAACCCACTCTTCCTCTCTATGTAAGGACTTGAAATATGTATCAAAGCCCTGACAATATAAATGACTGATCTTGCCAAACAAATTAACCTACTTCTCTGCCCCAGGTACTTCACTAGACTAAAAAGAACAGCAATCAAATCCAGGAAAACCAAAACATTAATTACTCCCAGGGAGACATTTCTAGTCTTCCACCATGAAAAGCATCTGTTCTTCCACCTGCTTCTGCCACAACAATGAGAACTCAAGCTCTAACAACAAAGCTGTCTCTCTCCCAGTGCCTCACCTAATATTCACCTAGGATATAAAACCAATTCCAATGCCATAAACTAAACTATCACTGGATTATCGGGCATATTAGATTTATTTTTTTACAGAAAAGAGCTGATGGCTGGATTTTAAGAAAAGCCTTTAAGAAGAGGTGATGAACTGAGCTGCCTAGCTAAGATCTGAAGCATGAATGCCATGTAGCCCATCTTGCCATGGCAGGAGTCCATTGGTTCACAAGTAAGATGCTGTATATACATGGCCTCTTTTCTTCAATTCCACTTGCATATTTTTGTAAAATCTGAACACTGATCTATTTTCTTGTAATGTTTGATGATGACTCAGTTCAGAAAAGTGGGATCAATTTAGAAAGATTAAGTCTCATTGCTAAGAGACTGAGTTGCATCTAATTCCTCTGATTTTAAGGTAAGGGCTGAGAAAACAGGCACTCAGAATTTAAAAATAGTACAATACAGTCTCAAAGGTGTCACATATGTTCTTTATACCAACAGTTTACAAATAATGATCAACATCTGGGATGGGAACTGTAAGAAAGATGACCTAGTGATCTTCTGAAGTATTTTATCTTCCTGTTCATATGCCTTAAACATGTTAAATAGAAAACTTCCTTTCTTGTTAAATACTATCTTACATTCAAAGACATAATTCACTCACGTTTGTACAGCAGAATAACTTACCTTAGTACCAAAAAAAAGGCAATAAGAGCACACTGAGGACTTGTGCATGTAATTATCTTGCTATGTTTCTTGCAAAACTCTAATAAATACACATGTTTAATTAAACCAGCTGGTGGCACTCTTGTGCCACTATTTTGGATTTAATATCACAGTTGAGAAACACTACAAAATCCTTTTTAGAATGCATTCTCTGTCCCTAAAAAACAAACTAAAAATCAGGGAAACTGAAGTATACAGTGTTCAATTGAAAGCTATATGCTTGCAAAACTTTGTTGAAAAGTTTACTATAGCTTCCATTTCAACTACATCCCTAGACTGAATTCTTTGGACTCCAGCTTCAAGAATTAGAATCCACTGTTTTCAAAAGAGAACTCAAGAATTAAAGATTTAAAATGATTTTTGTAATTTTGATCGAAGGATGGAGAAGGAGCACTGAAAATTTTTTTCCAATCTCTTTATGATTATGTATTCACACGGAACGTACTCATATGGACACAATATGATAAACATCTAGCTAAACATACCCATTTTCTGCTTTCCTTTGCAAAGGGGGTTGTTTAACCTAGCAAAAAAGAGGCTCAGGGGACACCTTATCACTGTCTACAACCACCTAAAAGGAGGTGTGGACAGGTGGGTGACAGTCTCTTCTTGCAAGTAACAAGAGATAAGACAAGATAAAAGGCCTCAAGTTGCACCACAGCTGGTTTAGATTAGATGTTAGAAAGAAATTGTTGCAAAAGGGGTTACAGTTTATTCTTATTAAAACCTCAGAGCAGGAAAATAGGCACTGAGAAGCTGAAACAGCAGCAAGATAATTCAGGAAAACAACAAATTCTTTCCTCCTGTTAAGAGTTTAATGTTCCACAACTGGTGGCTGTGTTCTTAATTTTTGTCATCTGTCCTAAATTTCTTTTTTGGCAATCTGAAACAATGACAAACAACTAATCTGTTTCTAACTTCTTACAGCTTTAGTATTTCAGATCTCTAATCTAATCAAACGTTGCAGAAAAAGGATGGTGTATCCACAAGGAAATTCACTGTTTTAAAAGCTCCATAATTAAGCATCACTAGTAGAGTGATATCTTTACTGGAAACTGCAATCAATGCATACAACTCCCCTGCAGCACACTTTCAGCAAACTTTGGTAACATCATAAAGCAAGACTTGTGATTTCTCAACTCAAGTCTAGTGGGTATTTCCAAGAGTGAGCTGCCTAGATTTATTTCATCATTCATCTTTGGTATTTTTCCTCTTGCAGACAAATCTGGTAAGAGAAAGAACCTCTGAACAATCATTTTCTTGGCTTGTCTGTATTAATGGTACAATTTTTTCCTCAAAAAACATTTCATAAACACAAGTATTTTTCTGAAGTGCTATGGAACAGGCCTAACAACAAAGAGATTAATTTTTAAGAGTGCTTATTTACCCAGCATTTGGTATAGCAGAATGAGTCATTCAGTTGCTTGTCGACAGAAGACTCCAACCTCACAGAAAATCCCAAAGAAACAGTGTATTTAAGTGTATTTAGAGCCAATGCCTTTGGTGTTCACATTTACACTAACAAAGTACATCCTAACTGTAATTTTTGAGTGGACACCAGCCTTGCCAGCCAGTGGTGTCAAAGAAGACTCAAACATACATTACACTGTCTATTTTCCTGTTCCTTCCTGGGAGAGAACTTTAAAGCTTTTTCATCAGTGTGAGGCAAAGCTAACTGAAGAGAAACTATTCTTACATGTTTTATGGTTTCTGCTACACTTCAATTAGTTATTTTCTATGTGGAAAAGTTAAAGGATAAATTTCATGTCCATAGCTACAAAATAAGTCAGATACACTGAGTGGAGAATCAAGATTTATCAATGCAAGGATAATGGTTAAATTCTTGTTTCCCTTTCATGTATTTTAAATCTATCTACCCCAATTTTTGAAACCTACCATTCCATGATGTGCAGTAAATAAAACTTTTAGAATGCCTCCTTTGGATCTCAACTGAAAATGCTTTAAAAAATTAAAACTATCCCTTCCTATAATTTGCTTTGCAGATTCCATAAGTATAATATGAAAAAAAGTTTATGTGCTGGTTTGCAGGCATTGGGAAGTGTATTAGCAATTCTTGAGTTCTGGTGCATTATATGATGATTATGCATAGCCAAGCACATTTGATTATTTACTTGAAATACATAAATATTGTTTATATTTTATAAAATCATATGTTTATCTCAGGGAATGCTTTGAAAGCTTCCAAAAATCTGGCAAATGAAGAGTCATTTTACATGTATTTCAAAAACATTTGAAAAATGGATGGCTCACACTTCTTATGCCAACAAAACTGGAAACCAAAGTAATGTTTCAGGATGACAGATAAGCACAATTTTCCCTTGCTTTTGATTTATAAAAGAACACTTTGTGACTAATAATTGGAAAAAGAAAGAGGAAGAAATGGTCTAATTGTGTTTCAAATTAAGTCTTTCCATTGACTATTTTCAGCTTAGGAAAAGCGGAACTGGAAATGCTCCAGAATAGACTTTGTGTTCTAAACTAAGGACATAACACAACTGGCAGAAAATGATTTTTTTTTTTTTTAAGTCTTTAGAAGAAATACAAACCAAACCTCTTCCATGTCTTGTTTGTTGCTTATCTGTGACTACTCTCACAAATTGGAGTCTAACATCCTTCACATCTGCTAACCACACAACACGGGGACCATAAGGAAAAGTACTCAAACTTCAAAATACAAAAGCCAATAATGCTCTATTCCTGCAAGAGCTAAATCAGACCACAACTCTTCTTTCAACCACCTACAAATAACAGATGAGATTCAGCACTCCAACTCTATTTTAAGACACCGTTGCCTAACAAAGACCATATATATCATCAGTTTATTTGTCTGCATACATTAACAGTTAACTGCCTTTTCATACATAGCAACATATAGCAATCCAACATAAAACATGACCCTCAATAATTTTAAATGGGTACCAAAGCTTCTGTGTTACACCACTGCACAGGCAAATGAAATGCTAGCACATTCATGTAAGAACTATAGCAAAATTGCTATGAAACACAAACTTTATTATTCCCTTATGTCCATTTCAACTTTTTCATTTAAACCCACAGGATCTTTTAGCCAGTATGGATTTATTTATGTGTGCTGAGCTTACATGACAATTGCTACTAACTGTCATGCTTCCAAAGCTCCCTTTTCTACCCTGAAAGAAACATGAATGTTTACTCTACACTGCCTTTTCTGTCAAGTGAAGCAAAAACCATGGGGCTTTATTGCACTGGCCACTCTCTTCTTCTCATGATTTTTAGCCCTCAAGTATCAAGTATAAATCTACAATGAGTTTAAGTAAAAGCTGAAAAATAAAATGCAATTAAATCATGTAGTGTTACCAGCTAAATTTTGCATTATCTTTGTATGAGCAGAATCTCTCAGCTGTGCAAACTGGGTTATAGACATAAAGAGGGGTGGGGGGTGATGCTGAACTGTGCCAGACCAGATGGCAGACTTCAAACTTATCTGCAACCTCTTCACTGAGTGTGTGCAGGACAGTAACAATGACTGCCCATGAAAGGAGCCTTTCACTCTCCAGACACACACAGCTACATAAGCATCATCAACACAGTTCTCTATTCTCTCCCCTCCGCTTTCTTCTCCTCCTATTCCAGCACAGCTCACTGAAAACAGAGACAACTTCTTGCTGGCAGAGGGACCAAAGGAAGAAGAAAAAGATAATATGGATGGAGGCAACAAGTTAGTCACAGAGACATCATTTCCCCTACCTCCAAGTCATGCATGCTATTACTTCACTAATTTAGTCTACATACATGTAAAGTAACCCCCCACAGAAACATTTTAAGGTGCATGCCACTCATTACACAACTAGAAGTATAGAAAACAAAATGCTAAGTACCAATTTCAGAAAGAATACTGTTCAAACAAGGATCTGTGAAGTCATTGTGTCAAAGACAAATTTTAATTTAGCAAAAAATTATGGGGTTAGGGTGGGGTGGGGACAACTTTTTATTCAACAATACTTAAGGCGAGACTGAAGACAAGAACAGAAGTGCAGTCAAAAAACACTTAGTACCATCAAGACAAGGTCTTAAGACTACAAAGTGATAGTCTTTGAAAACATCAACACTCAAAATGTCCAAAGAGATAGTGCTAAGCAAGGAAAGGAGGAAAGGAAGAAAATAAACCATGATGACAACTAATAAACCCACAATTTTAGACAACCAAGGGAACTCCAGTCAACTCCCCTGAAAGTGATCTAAAGACAAATTCAGAATGAGTACAAGGATGGTCCTGGCCAATATGACCACTGAGAGTTATCATCTGTCATCATGCTGATATATCTGCAACCCCAGGAGTTGCCTACAGCACAGGCTGCTAGGAGGAAGAGGAAGACAAGACACTAAGATGTCTGTCCAAATACTCAGGCAAGAAGTTCTGAATAATCAATTACCACCACCAAGTAAGTTCCTGCTCTCCCTTCCAGCCTCCAGTCCCTGGCTATAACACCTCTCATGTGCATCAGTCCTCTGAGCCTCTTCAGTTCACCTAAATAACGCAGAGTGAGATGCAGAATAGAAGCACAAAGTTTTGGGGTACTAATTACCAGTTAAGTGCCAAAGCTGGGACAAGGGAGGAGATGAGAGTGTAAGGAAAGAACTGTGAGGAAGGAAGAATGAGAGGAAAGTGAAGTCATATCCTCCCATTTCTGATGGCTGTAGAATTGCAGCCTTTTCCTATAATATTGGTCCCTCTTACCAGCCAGAGAGTATATTAGACTACACACAGCTTCCGTGGGCCAGCACATGACTGTTCTTCTACAGGATTTTCCTGCACTGCCAAGTCAGAGAGCACTTAAATAACACAGCAGAAGTATATTTTAAGATGGAATACTGAAGTTTAATAAGTGCAAATCCTAATTTCTTTTTTCAGACAAGCATTTTCTCCCATCAGAACTGTCTTCCATTTTACTTAGGAAGAGCATAACATGAAGTTGCAGCAGAAAGGATGACTTTTTAAAGTACCTATACTGCCTGGAGAAGACAAAGTATCGGTCAAAAGGGCAGAGCTGCCAAGACACTGACCTCTTTCAGAAGAGCCACAGCAGTAAAGAAAAATTTTAAAGGTCAGCTACACAGGCAGGCAGTCTCAAGGAAGACAGGCAAAAGAAAAGAGCTAACTTGAAGCACTACTTCAGAATAACAAATCTCAAAACAGATCTGCTGTGACCATGAATAAATTGCCTCTCCCACTTTCTGCATAAAAACTGTTGAGTTTTTCCCTATATGGACATTAGGACTTCTTCAAAGGCTATTTCCTCAAATGGATGTTTTCTATTAGAAACAGCATCATTGAGTCAACTGTGTGGGAAGGAGAATACAATTCAGCCCTACAGGTAAAAGGTGTTTTGGTTCACAATCTAGCCAAGAGGATTAATAAACCCTTAAACTAGTTTTTGGGCACTAAATGAATGACATAGGAAATACACAGCTTTTTTTTCATTGACACCCAATGATTCTTCCAAAGAATCCATTTAAAAGCTAAATTCATTTAAAAAACAGCACCACAAAATCTGTCACAAACTCAAAAAAAAAAAAAGATTTCCCTTTCCCTGTTCACCAGTGATGAGAAAAGAAATTCCTCTGTAAGAAGTCCCATCCCATCATATAACAACTTTAATACTGAATAGTTGAATCCCAATTCTGTAAACCTAGGGACAATTTCTCAGAATTGAACACCTTCCTCAGGCTACTGAAATTAAAAAGAATGGAGCCAAAGCAAACAGCATGGTTAATGAGTGCAGAGGTTTCTGCTCTCAAGAGGAGAGCAGAATCTGGATCTCAAATTACTGACACTTTCTGGTTACCTCCTTCAAAGGAATCAATCATTCTTATCAACTTACCTGGGGAGAGAAACAATAGTCACATTCTTATATGAGAATCAATCACTGCGTTTGTACAAAGGCAGCCCTCACATGTCTTTGAGAAAAGCTTTTGGGGATGATTTTGAGCCTTGCAGTCAGTGGCCAAGTGGTCAGAAAGCAACCGAAACAGCAACTGCAACACTTGCAGCAATACAGATTAGCTTCCCATGAAGACAAAGCAACTTCGTGACCTCTGTCCCTTGATTCACTAACATCAAGGTAATTAAGGCCAGAAGGTGGTTTGTTGATTACTCATGGCACAAAGGATTGAAAAAACTTGGGAGACAAGAAGGGCAATTTTACTGATGCCTCAAGCATATAACTCCCAAAGTAAAAGACAGAATCTAGAGGGAGACCTGCAAGATCAACTGCAGAAAACACCTTCCATTAAAAATCAAAAAATGCAACATTCATGCTATGCAAGCTAGAGCAACTAATTGATAAAAGTTGTATTTTCAGCCTGAGAAGAGACAAAAATGCAAGATTACCTAACTTTCTACATTAAACACAGACATATAATCATGAATAACTGGAGATGCAGAAAAAAAAACAAACCCAAAAAAAACCCAAAACAAAAAAAAAAAAAACCATCCAAAACCAACAACCCAAATATAAGCCTTATCATGCTATAAAAAGAAAATTATTCTCAAACAAACAACCCAAATATAATCAATGACTGTCATAGGCTGGGCTTGAACACTCAGGCCTACAGCAATAATGCAAAGGTTTGCACTTTAACTTTCCAAAGGGCAAAGGGCACATTTCTATCTGTTTTGCTTCACTCAATAGGAAATCTCCAGTAAAAGCATACTGAACGCTAACTTTTTATATGAAAAGAAAGTTGACCTAAAATGTCATTCATTTCTCACCATTTCAAATGACGATTTAAATCAAAGTGTGACCTCAATGAGTTGATCATAAGACTGACAAGCCTGCATCGTTCACTTTACATCAGATGAACTTCTGTTGCAGATGTGCAGAACCATGCTTTCAGTACAGCCCATTCAGATTAGTTTTAATTATTGATTAGAATAAACTCAGTTTGTTCCAGTTTTCTCTCATGAAAGAGAACATGCATATTAGTACAACTGACATTTTAACAGGTCAAATTTCTGTTTCAGAGAGTATTTCTACAAGAGAACTTCTAAGTTCAAGTTCTCAAAATTCACTGGAACATCTTCTCTCAAGTCAGCAGAGTCAAGCCAGCACTTGCAATATTCACTGGCTGTTCTTACTGAAGTTTCCTCTTTAATTAATCAAAGTCATCAATCAATAAAGCATCAAAATCCCAAATAATTATCTGCTAATGCTGTATTGCAGCCCAGTAATTTTTCTGTATTGTGTATTGCTTCATAGAGCTCCTCCTGTCATATATTAAACAAGAATATTAAGTAGCAGCAAATTACTGCTATAGTACAGCTCCAGATAGACACCTGTAGATTGCTCCATGTGTTTCAGGTATTAACTGTATTATAAGAGGAATAGAATTCTGTCAATTGTGCTTTCTTTCTTCCACAGCTGTGCACTCCTCCAGTTTAAATTAAAGGCAATATGTGATATTTACTTGGAATAAAAATATTAACTATAAAATCATTAAAATTTCCAATCATGATTGGCTTGAGAGGAGGAAGAGATAGGAAAAGCTCCTAAAAAAACCCAAAATCTAAACACATTCTTTATAAGAAGTTTCCTTGCAGACAGAACCAAAACCAGAGAAAGAAGTAGCTACAACATGGGCAGTTCAATCAACCCTACTGCACTGCAGATATTTAGCTATAAGTGTTAGCATGGGGAATGAGGTGTAAGCTTGAAGAGAAAGACCCAAAGCAAACAAAAATCTTGAATTAGTGACACCCTACCTCAGTGATTGGTTGTCCTTGTGATGTCAAGTCCAGCTCCTGAGGTCTTGTCACCTTATCGATATCCAGGGAGTCCATGCTGGAAGCTGCTGAGGTCATGCTGGAACGGGAGGAGTTACTGATGGAGCGCACCTCAGCATCACTCACTGTGCCAGCAGATGCTGTCCTCCTGTGCTGGGCAGTAACCACTGGCTTGGTGTCGTCTGCAACAGACTGCTGGGCTGCTTCATCCATGCTCAAAGAGGCCTTCTCTAACTGTGCAGTGATGTCATCCAGAGACACGTTGGCATGTGATGGTTTAGTCACCTTAGCAGAGGACAATCCTTTCACGCTGCTTTGCTTAGTGGAAGGTCGACTAGCAGGTGGTTTCTGAGTTTTGGGTTCCGTGGCAAGGCGTTTCACTGCAGCATTGTTTGCTGAATGAGAGCCAATGCTGCTGAGCTCCTGCTCTATGGAACAGAGATCAGCCATGAGGGCATCCAGATCCACAGTCTCCCCCTGATTCAGGGCTTCTGCAACAAACAAGAGTAGTCAGTATGTGCAGTTATTTCATTTGCAGTGTCTCACTTTGTGTTATCAAATCTAATAGTTAAGAGAGCAAAGAAAGCAGCATTTTCTTTTCCCATCTGTAGTGTAAAATATCTGTGCACTGCTGAAACGAAACTTATTTGCACTACTATCCTTGACCAGTGCAACTTTCACACTATTTAGGTTAAACTCATTTGTCAGCAAAAGAAGTCTATGGATGTTCAGATTACATGTGAAAAGTTTAAACCGCTTTCCTGTGAATGGAATGCAAAAACGCACTTGTGTAATATCATGCCTCACTTTTCAAAAAACACTTCTCGCTACGCATTTTCTGCTAAAGTAATGCAACAGCTTTAAAAAAACAAAACCAAAACAAAAATACTATATACATACTCAAATCTTTAAATTAAGGTTTCCTTCTGTTTATCCTGAAAGCATTCTGTAGCTATATTCCTGCATTCTGTTCCGTAAAGCAAGATGCTCTTTCTTCCTGATTAACAGATACACATTAAGTCATTCTTTCATGAGACTAGATCCCAGAACAAGTTTTTTATACAAGTACTACGCTAAAGTTCTCAAATACTAAGTGTTGTAAAAGATAATGCTTTAGGAGACTCAAATACTTGAAAAAAAAAGGACACCAAAAAGCAATGCCTTCAGCAAATATGTTCTCCCCTCAGCTATAAGTCTATTTAAATGTTCTTATACTTTACAATATTTTAATTTATAGTTGGAATAGTTTTTTCTTAAACTAGTATTTTTCTTAAACTACATGTGGTAAATAATTCAACAAACCATTCAAATTGTACATGGAGAAACGATATGAGAAGTTGGCAAGATTGGTTTCCTGGCGGAGAGGTGACCTCTTCACTGGTGCCACAGGCTTGTCTGCATCCAAACTCTGAAAAAGATCAAAAAAAGGGCAAATAAAATTTGACAAAGATTTGCTTGTCCAATTCCTTAAGATGAATGAGAATTCATTTTCTCTAAGAGAAATTTTTCAGAAGTTACTGGAATATACAAAAGCACCTGTTTTTCAGGCTTTAGACTGAAAACAAACATCGTCATACTAGAGAGATTTAACTTCAGATATGCAGTGAAGAAAAGTTGTTAAACACATTCTGCTATTTTTCAGAATCAAAAGGATAGAAGCATTTTCCAAATGCTTTTCTGAATGGTGTTAGACACTAGCTCATTTTAAAACAGACAGCTGACTTAGCTGTAACTACCACTCTGCATGAAACTGGACAACATTCAAACTGGGATAAGAGTCTAAAATATGGTCTAAAATATCCACCATTAGCTTATGAGCATAATCATGGCATGAGGGCTTAAAAAGATTCAATGAAAAATTGTATTTTATTACCAGGGATTTAAGTTCACTAAATTCAGAATTTTTTTTCAATAGTCTTTCCTGTGAATAACATTAAGTTATGAAAACCAACCCTAGCCAGTTTATGTAGGGCACATTTTTTTAGGAAAACTAGCATAGGTTAAAAAAGGAAACTCTTTCTAACCAATACACTGAGTTGTTATATTATGATGGCTAATATGGGTATAGTACTGTAATAAATATCAGGATTTTCTAAGTAGCAAGTAGTAGGGCACTGTGATCCAGCTGCTGACCCAAGAAGTACAGGGTCAGGAGCTGCTGGCCCTGGAGTGGAATGTGTTACATAGGGAATCCAGCTCTTGCTGTCACTGAAGCTCAACAGGCCTGCAGAACATCTGAAATTAGGCAAGGCTTGTACTGATAGAGAATTCCTGAAGATATGCTTCAAAAGAATGAAGTTTCTCACCTAAACTTTTTATGTTCATTTTCTACATCTTTACTCAAGCCTTTGTTAAAAAGATCAAATGCACTTTTTCCCTAATGTTTATTCTTCCTGAGCTCCCTTCTCTCCTCAGCTTGGCCTGAACTTAAAAACAAACAAACAAACAAACAAAAATAATAATAATAAAAAACCAAACCAAAAACAACAACAACAACAAAAAGCCCTATAACTCTAGAGACCATCAGGGAAACTGGAGACAGAAGAGGCAAGTTAGGCCCCATTCCTTCAGACTGAATCTACAGACTGCTACAAAACATTTCCTGTGAAGCAAATACATTCTGGTTAAAAGCACCCCAACCATGCTTTGCTGGCTTTATTAAAGTTATTGCAGATCATTGGACACACATGTGATATGCCCTCACCATTCTCCATAACTGCACATTCTGCACACTGCACTGAGCACATTCTCCATAACTGCTAAACCAGCACTTTGGAGAACTAAAAGCTACAACAGCACCAAAAGCTTAATTCTAAATAATCATGAGAAGCGTGGCAAAATTTTTTCATTTAACCTGCATCATATAGAATAACTTAAGCAGCATAAATGTTAAGACACCAGATATTCACAGAGAAAGCCAATTTATAAACCTTTCAAGACTACTGAACTGGTCACAGGCTACTGTCTGCCTTGCTGCAAGTGGCAGAGTCAAGCAGTTGGTATACAACTGAAAAGAAATGTAATATCAACAAAAAATTATTCTGTGAGATGTTTGAAGCCTCCCTCACCTGTGTGAGTTTGTCCAGTTCACCCAGCCAGGCCCCAAACATCTTGTCGAGATCCTGATCTTCCTTATCACTATCTTCTTCTGCACCATGGTCAAGCTCTTCATCTGACAATTGCTCCATCTGGAAAAAAAAAACAAGAAAAAAGTTTGATACTCAAACTTTCTTGTCACTGTCTAAGAAAACTGGTGTCAGCTACCATGTTTCTGAAACTGTTCATAAATCAAAGCAAATGTCCATCCATAAATTCCATAAAAACTCCTGCTTACTAGTAAAGACTTAGTATGGAAGTTGTAATAGATAATTGCAAAGCCATTTTTGCAGCTCACTTTTGTCAGATGATGCAGAAAATCATTAAGAACAAAGTTCACGATATATATTATACTATCAGAAATTCATGCTAGCCTTGCATGTGCCTTCATTGCCAACTATTGTTGGCAAAATCTACTGACATTGCATTAGAAAAATTCAACTCCTGTCCAAGGAATTCAGCTGACCACAGTTAAGCAACACCATTCAACCACAGGAAGTGCAGCCTCACTGCACTGCAAATACATCACTACAGATCTGTAAACAGAAATGCCTAAACAGGTCATAGAGAATGTCAGCAATACATCCCCTGAGACAGTTCAAATCTTGGACACTGACCAGATCACTTCAGTGATACTGCACAATTTTTATTCAACAAAGGAACTTCTCTCTGGAAGCAAAGAGTCACCACAGCATCTCTCAGATCCTCCTTCATTCAACAAATTTGTGACCAAGATAAAGACAATGTTCTCCAAAGTTTACCTGGTATTATCTCAGTGAAAAATAACCTTTTGTTTAAATCTCTTTTCCAAACATATCCTCCAGCCTCTTTTATGGAGCTAAGACACACGTGCCTTTCTATGTACACTCATACTGGCAAAGACAAGATCTAGCTCAGGAAGAGAATTCACATACTTGGGGAGACAAAAATCTAGGTAATAATTTGAAAGGAATCAGGCAGTACAGAAGGTAAATTTCAGAGATGTGCCACAGAATGTCTAGAAACACATGAGAACAGATCCCCAGCAAGAGCTTCACAAAAAATCAATGCCGAGTTGAACAGCTTGATTTAGGCAAGTCATGGGCTACATAGTTACTTGCTGCATAGCTTTCAGAAATCACCAGTTTACATTTTGTAGATTTAAAAATTAACTAAGTGCTTCTCTTCAGGAAAAGACAAATCTTGGTCTGAAAGACAGCAATGCCCAACATTGCACAGTCAAACTGATAAGGGATGTTATGAAAAATGACTAAGGTGATCTCAGAGAAAAAACTGCTCAATCCATTTTTTCTTTTATATGACAGTTTTCATGCAAAAAACACTCCAAGATTTAAAAACAGTCTTTTCTTATTACAATATATTGCTTTTATTTAATTTTAACTTGATGAAATAGGTCAGAGGAGACTTCAGAGGTGATCTGTAGTTCTGAGGTCAGCAGGAGCCAATGTCTCCCATGGATGCACGATACTGCCATGCAGTTGCTGTAGGCAAAGCTGCTTCAGTCTACTACCTGAACTTCTACTTTTGTAGGAGAGCAGAATGCACATGCCTACCTTAAAAGAAGCAATAACATTAAAGCTAACTTTAATGTCATGGCACACTGCACTGCAAAAACACTGAACAGATTAAATTCATCATCTGAATCTCCTTTCTTCCACCACTTGCTTTGAGTTCTGCACGCTAAGAAATGAAAGGAAGCACTTCCTAAAATCTAAGGGTGACAATGACATTAAAACAAAACAAATATGCTTATGTAATACTGCTGTATCCTTCCACCAAGACTGCAGCAGTTTTTATACTCTATAAGCCAGGCGTGCCTTCCCCAGCAAGATTCCTCTCCATGATGCCTCCTGAGGCATCATGAAGTCCTCCCACATACAAAACTGGAGACAGCATGGTAGCAGCAACTCATAATCTGCCTGAACTTCTGCAAAGCAAATCTAAGCTGTGTTCCACTTTTATCCCGCTTCAAAGCTTTGCCTTACTATTTCTTAGGCTCTAATATGGACCAGAAATACTGTGAGCTCAAGACAAAACACATTATACTTAAGGTGACATGGTCAAACTGCTGTTGAAGTGCTCACACAGCATTTCTCAATGTCTAGATACATTTGAAGAAAACAATTTTTCTTTGAAATCTAAAGGAAGTGATTAAAAGGGTGCCTTATGAAATATGACTATGAACTAGCAAATCAAATAAATTGAAACTGTGATATAAATGCCTCAGAGCACAGTCTTTACAGAGACTTCACAATGCTAGCCTTTCCCTCTTTGAGCTGTTTCTAACACTCACTCTAGTTAGATGGACTTGTTTTGCAGTGCACTCATTACACGGCACTGTTCATAACTCGCCCTTTCATTAAGAGAGAAGCTTGCTCTTTTTACTGATATTTCTGAAGATCTAAGACATGGAAAGCATTCTCAATTTCCTATAAAGTGTTACTTTAGCTATTTTAACTTGGCATCAGAGACACTGCTTTGGTTCCAGTTACTCTGAAGACAGAATTAGCAGCCTAAAGAAAACTTTTACAAGTGAAGTACTGTTGTGTCAGCATGTCTGGCACTGAACCCTGGAGTACTTGCCAGCTCCTTGTAGTCCCCACCCAAGCTTCCTAACATCAGCTGCATTTCCTATGAGCCTGTCAACATTAACTTGCAAAAGGCACACAGAAGTTAGTGTCTCACTTCAGAAACAGCTAATATTAAGTCTCAAGTTCTGTAAAAGGAAATCTTAGTACAAGTTCCACAACTGGAAGACATCCCAAAGGACACTAATTAAAGAATTAATTCAATAAATGAGGGCAGAGACAAAATGCTCAGAAAGCAGTATATGAACTTAGTGGCATAAGAACTCAAAACATTAACCACTTAAAAAAGAGTGCACATTCCAATTATAAACTTCAAATTTTCCTTTTTATAGCCATTTTCTTTCTCACTGTTGTTGATCACAGCAAACATGCACTGCACTTTAGCACATTATGATCTAAGTGGGAGTTATCACACCTTTCTAAGGATACAATATCTTTATTTATAACAAGAAATAAAACCAGCATAAGGGGTGAGGGGCTGCATGTGTTTTGTTTAGTTGGGTTGCAGTTTTTTTTCCTAAAGGAGTCATTTAGAATTGAGTTAGATGTAAGAAATAGGGAAAGGATAATGGTTCTGATGTGATGCCATAAAGTAAGCCGCTTACATTCCTAAAACATTTGGAGGGGAACAGATTTTGAATAGCTTTTATTTCTGCCTAGCTCGAACCAGATGATATACCAAAGTAACTTCAGGATTCAAGTTATTTTTCAACACCTCACCTTCCATTCTCTTAGAGCGTATGTCAAAGTAGAACATAAAGAAAATGAGCAGCATCGTTCTGGGATACTTGGATAAAATACAGTATCAACACAGTGTAGTCTTCTAGAGGTGAGGCTTCCTGCACTAAATAGTGGTGTATGGATCATTTCATTATCCACTATGGACTGTGACAGTCTATTCTGTCTGTCTGAAATGCTGTTTAAACAGGCAGACTCATAATCACTGTAAGTCAACGATCTAGTTTCCAAAACAGTTCATTAGATTTTATCTTTAAATGCATGGAGCACAGTATTCTAGTATTAGATTATGAAAAATTATTAAGGCTTTCATTAGAAGTTGCCAGTTGTAACATGTAATCATAACCTACTATTTTAAATTACAGTGTAAAGAAACAAAACTCACCAATACTTTAGGGGAATAAAACAGAAAGATTTACTCTTTCAAGATGATTTTTATATTCTTATTATGCCAGGACAAGCATGAGATATTAAAACACATGAGAAAAGATGGAAAGCCCAAGAGAAATGCTTCAGATATACCATTTCAACATTTTCAAGAAAAGACACCACCACAGAATTCTGAAATTAAGAAACAGTTTTCTTTATATCAACAGCTTTGGGACAGAGTTATCAAAAGTGTATCTTAAGTATCTTTTACTGAGACCCTGGCATGAGGGAAGTGTCTTTCACTGAGACCCTATCCTGCACATTTAAATGTTCAGACAGTAGTTCCTACCTTAAATCAACCAAGTTGATTGAGACAAATGAATTTTTTATTATATGGTTAATATAATAAAGAAAGAGTCTTTCCTTATAAAGAAAAGACTGCACTGAAAAAAAAAGCAGTTGTGAAATAATTAAGTTGCAGGTTTTCTCCATAGCACAATTCACTGATGATGCAAAGACTAAGAGAAAGAAAAACAGAATTCTGAGTTCAACTGGAAACACTAATGTGCATAAAGGGTTAGCAACAAGAATGTGTTTATTCTCTATAATTTCAGAAGCAGTATAGTAAGAATTTTGAACTAGAGATGCTTAAGTATGTTCAAAACCAACAGACAGCATAAAACCCCAAAATGAAAACATACCATCTTTCAGCCAACTGATGTTTCTACCTCCAACCTTTCTTATTATTTAAATACAAGCTTGCACAAGGTTCTGCTTGGTCCTGAAAACAATAGTTTGCCTTCTGAAAACAACTACTGAATTTGTTACAAAGCTATTTTAGGGATGCACTAGACAAGATACAAATGTTTCAAACACCATCTCAAGAAATAACTGTTTTTCTGCATTTTAACATCTAGCCTCAAGAACTACATAGCATGCCCTAGTTTGAGAAACACACTCTCTCTAGACCTCATCTGGACATGCCAGTTTCTTCATTTGTGATAATTCCTGTGCTATTATGCCAATACCCATTTCTGTTAAAAAGTTGTATATGATAGAACACTACACTAATATACCATATGAGCACATAAGCACAGAGTGCACACATAAACATAAGATTCTAGCAGGTTTTCATCTCTAATATTCATTCATCTGACTGCTTAAAGAAACAAGGCTACTTGAACAGAAAAAAAACCCTAAAATGCTTTCACAAAACTGACTGGCAAAGCCCACATCCCTGTTCCATGTTTCTAGACATTTCCATAATTAAAGTCATGGAAACAATGATAGGTACTTTGAGCACATACATTCATTTATATCACATTAATACTCCGTGTCCATGTGACAGGGACCAATCAGACCTGGCACACTTTTCAGTCAGAGATTCTTATGCCATAACTGACACTGACACTCTAAATTTAATACTGCAGCACACTAAGCCAGTGACAGTGCAGATCACTTGCTTTAGTACTTCTGTGTTACTTCTTAATAAGCATAAAGTATTCTGAAAATAATTACTCCTGAAAAAAATATTTGGAGGGGGATTAGAAAGTTATAGGAAGTCCTTTGTGCATTATCCAATGTTCTATAACCCAGTTTATGTTAAAAGTAATCTAAATGAAAACCTGAACAAAAGAACATTTGTTTGCTTTAAGCTTCAAATAGCATACTAATAGCTGAATACCTCACAAGGCTTCTGCAGCACAGACATTCCAATGCCTCTCAAATTCAAAAACTAAGATACAAATCTGTCAGCCAAAAAATTCAAATTCAGAATGTTCCAAATGAAAAAATCTTATGTCAAGTGAAAGTCTGTTTCAATATGCTATTTTTAGCCAACTTCAAGTTTCATTTTTCTTTTTTTAAAACCATGCTTCAGGCAATAGTTTTCCAGACTTGGCACTAAGAAAACAAGGTGAAAACATGCTGAATTTCTGATAAAAGATAAATCTTCAGACACTTCATTAAAAGCAAAGAGACCTTTCACAACCAATACTCTGAAATACTGTGGGTGACCTCTTGAAATCCGTCCAATCTTGGACATCAATATATGTTTTACAAAAAAGCAGTCACATGTCAAGATACTGTAGATATAATTAAGGCATATAAAGCATTCATTATTACTGTGACAACCTTGGATTTAAGTCTACTATCTATTTCATGTCTTTCTTCCCTTACTCTCCAGCTGATGAAGGTGTTTTTCTTCATATCAACACATTATCTGCCACAATTCAACTTATCTGTCCTTTCCAATTCAACCACATTACAATTATTAAGGAAGAAAGGGACTCAGCATTGCTCTGGAAAATCGTTTTTATTCAATTCCACACTTATTTTTTAAAACAAACTAATTAGTAGCAATTTGGAAATAGCACTGGCAAAAGAGAGAAACGTTAACACATAGGGGTTCTTTAAGCTGTTCTTCAAAATAGGTAATTGTACTTCAGCAAAAACTACTATTCTTCAAACAGAGGAAGTCAAGAGCAGAATATGCAACATACAAGATTTATTCAGAGCAACTCGGAGAACAAAGACAATTCCAGAATACACTGAAAGAGTTTTAAAGCAATGTACAGTTTGAGCATATTTCTTTTCAAGTCTTACTTTTTCTCAGGCAGTTGGTCTAGACTGCAGAACTCCCACAAGTCTGAAAACCAGGCATCCTCACTTTATGGTCTTATTTTCAGGTTTAACTGGGAGATGCAAAACAGGACAGCCCACAATATTCCCTCCTTTGCCCACTGATCCGTGCAACATGCAAGAATGTACCTTTGAAACCACAGAAAAGAAATCTGCTGTCTGAAAATGCATGTTTTGAACTGCACAGGCTACAGTTTTAATAAAAGATCAACTAAGGCTGCTGAAAGTAACAGTTATTCAAACATTCACAGTGCGATTTCTATTACTCCTCTTATAATCAGGCACATGCCCGTGCAAGAACTTGCCTTTGCCTCCAGCTGTTTGTATTTCAAGCCCAGTCGAACAACAATCCTTTTCACTAAGCTCATAAAATATTTTTCTTTACATTATTTATAAGTTTGTTATATATATATTTATAGCACACAAGGGAACACATAACTTACATCTTAACAACTGCTAATGAAACAATTGTTTGAAAAAGCAACTGGAAAAAGAAAAAATCTTCATCAGATACCAGATCATAACATCAAAGCAAGTTGTCTCACTGCTTCTGGAATCCCCCAAAACACATCAATGCTGTATACAGCAAACACAGGTTTTCTGAAACTTGGTGCTGCTCATGACAGCACTCCTATCCCTCTCACATTCTAACAGACTGTTCAACAACCGCCCCCAGAAATTCTAACCAGGAAATCAAACATATCACAGTTGCTCCCTGGTCTTCCATAGATTCAATACCTAATCTTTAGGACAAAGCAGACACAGATATGACAACTCAGTATTCTTCACAGACAATATGAAAGAATTGAGCTCTTTTTGGCTAGCAGCATGAAGAAACAGAAAAACAATTTCCCATATTCGCATCCTTTGCAGCTCCCTTTGTATTTAAGTAGAATTTGTACACTCCTGCTCTAAGTTTAGTTGACACTAGCACATACAGTTTCCTGAAATAAACACACTGAAGATACCAGAATGTTTACTTCATCATCTTGATTTGGGAAATCATTCTGATGTGCCACAGCAAAACCACCCACAGAATACCCACCCATCCACCCCTTCTTTGCCTGAAAGCTTTGAGAGGTAAAATGGAAAGCGCATCAAATAGAATAGCCATAGGGTTGGTTTCTGGTTTTAAGCTGCCTTTGCATTATTATTACTTTATATTGACTCTACCTTTCCATAACTGCAACCTGAAATTTTAATTTAGTCCCCAAAATATGCCTCCTTGTATACTGGAATAGATTTATAAGGTCTTCTTTCCTGTAGAAGGGAAGCACCAAATTACAGAAATGCCACTACAAGAATCTGACTGCATTTGAAATTTGCGCTGTTGGGAAGGCACACAGTAAAACCTTTATTCCCTCCAATACATTTCAGTGCCTGGCTCACATCTAGCCAAACAGATGCTGCCTTGAAAAGAAGGGGCTTTATCAATCATTGCATCCTATTTCCTGAACCAAGATTCCAGCCAGAGGACCCAAGTGGACATTAAATTAATTCCCATAAAAAGAGCATCCTAGATTACATCATGTCTCACTGAATAGTCTTTATGAAGACAACCTGAAGATGACTATAAAAAAATATTTCAATCATAAAAACATAACTTGCCTTAGCTAAAGTATTTTTCAAGTAGAGAGAAAAATAACCCTGTAAAATAACACTCATTAGTTGCAGAAGCCAACATCTTAGATTCACCAGCTGAGACTAAAGAATTTTCAGTGTCTAGTCTGTCTTCAGTAGGCAGACAAATACTTAGAAACTACATTAGTGCCAATTTTCCGGAATCTTCATCATGTGGTTATTGTAATGCAAATACTGCTGCAGCATGTCTTTGCATTCAGTTTTATCTTTGGAATGATGCATAAAAAACCAACAATAAATATGAACAAGCAGACTAAGAATAGGTATGAATTTTGTTGTAATATTTGGCCTTATGCACAGATCTCAGGGAATACCCAATATTCCTGTAGCTGTGGCCCAGTAATAACAATCACCAGGCTAATAGCAGCACTTTCAGAATCACCCCGCAGTTGAGAATAAGCATTAGCCAACCAATCACTCAAAAAATTCACATCCTTTTACAGACTGGTCTGTTGTGCCTGTAAAGGGTCTCTTTCCACCAGGAATAAATATTGAAAGAAACGAATTTTTACACATACACTAAGTTGTCTTTTAACGGTAAGAGAGCAAAATAAACCAAGCAACTGTCCACTACCCATAAAATTGAACATCTCAACAGTGCTTACTGTTCTAAATGGTATAAATGAATGATTAAACCAACCAGAAGGGAAATGTAAGAAAATCACTTAAGTCATAGGTCAAATTACAATGCAGGTGAGAGTACTTGCTCATAAGGCTGATCTACTCTATGCTTTAGTACAGTTAAAAACTAATTTTTGTTCAAAGAATCCTCTCAAAGGTTAAAAATAAGCATCATGCCAATGCTTACTTAAGATACCACAGCAGACACTAGAAATCTGTATGATGTGGGTACTATCTAGACTCAGAAGTAGCTGCCAAATCCCTTTCCACAAGGACCTAGTGACAGTCTATGGACCATGGCTCAAAAAAACAGATGAGTAATGCTTTAGCTATGATAAATAAACAACATTCTTCACAGGTTGCTTTTATGACAGAGTATATATTTTTTATGCTAACCTCAGCTGGAACAGGCTGGAAGGCAACTTAGGTTTCCTGAATTAAGAATTAAGACTACATTGTGAAGAGGTGCATTTCATTATAGCCAGAACTACTGTCTCTGGAAAAAAAGGTGAAAAAAAATCAAAACCACAATTGCATATTTTTCAGAAAACCCACAAATGAATGTTTGATGCCTCCAAAGAACATAGTTATTTCATTGCTGGCATTTATGAATCATCACATTTTGTTGTTTACAGCTAGCCATGACAAAACAGCATGACATTAAGAGACCCCACATAGAAAAATATTTAGAGGACGAATAGGGGAATAATCTTTTGGCTGAAACATTTATTTAAGAAGGAGTAAGTATATTCAATTTACAAGACAGCTGATTCACTTTAAACCCACCTCTAACAAACTGAGCAGAACACTGCCATAAACCAAAAATAAACACATCTAAACAGGCTACCCCTGCTCAACTAGTTTTATATTTTAAGCCACTAATAAGACCAGCTTTAAGTACTGCAACTGGCAGTCAACTTTCATCCTCCAACTTCATAGCAAACTGTAAGGAGAGACATAAAACCTCTCCTCTATCCCCATCACTCTTTTGCATCACCAACCTCTGCACAGGACATGTGTTTATTAAAGTGTGAGGTAGATGACAGGAGGAAAAAAAGAGGAAGTACATGTTGAAACATGAGGTAACCATGAGAAATGGAATTACTGTGTAAGGAGAGGTTTTTTCCATGCAAGAGCTGCGTTCTTGTGGGAGGCTTGGAAGGACTGCATTGAGGGAGCAGAGGTGAGAGAGAAGGGCTCAAGAGAGCCTTGTATACCTAGAAGAAAGAGTGATGTGGGGCTCTGGACAGAGATGAGTCCCAGCAGTCAAAACTGGAAGGAAAGGCTGGAAGTCAGCAGGAACAGGGCAGCTTTCTGAGAAAGGACAGGGGAAGGGATCATTTGGCAGTAAATCAGCACTGCTCACTAGGTAGAGATGTGAGGCATATAGGCTGAAAGGGTCCCTGCCATACAACGAGACTTGACAGCAACTATGTGGCATGAAAAGGAGAAACTACAGACAAGTTCTTCATGATATGGATATAGGTGGAAAAATATGCTTGTGAATGACAAAACTGAAGTAGAATCACTGCTTCAAGAGAGTATTTTATCAGCATTTTCCCTTGGGTCTTGCAGGTGATTAAGCAAAATTTCAGATACTCATAAGACTCATATGCAATAGTAAAGAAATAGAAAGCCAACATCCTGCTGCATGAACTTCAATTCATCATTTTCCTTGGTAATATTTTAAGAATCCAAGTTGTATTTTGAGAATTCTACCAGCTGAGAGAAAAAAAAACCAACACCTGAAGCAAGTCCTACACTTGCTCAATTCTTCTTGTTTTTCTCCTCAAAAAGTAAAAGAGAAGCCATTCAAGAATTGAAGTCAGTCCACAAAGCAGTTTTTGAGTGACGTCTGGTTGAGCAAGATGCCAGAGCTGGATGCCACCACCACTTTTCTCTAGTAAAGCCTGCACAAATTCCTGAAGAGGAGAGTCTTGAGCAGATTTAGAAATACAGGCTCATCACTGATAAAAGCTGAACATACAACTTAATTCTTATTTGTCGTTTTATCAGATTGTCACTGAAGAACTCTCTCCAGAGCTTCTGACTGCTCCCCCCAAAGCCACGCCCAGGAAAAGAAAAAAAAATAAACAACACTCTACCCCCCAAAATTAAACCAAATAAAAAACCCAGAGAAAACTGACAATAGTTCTCCTGATGTTTTTTTTCTTTTTAGTACTTTCTTCTCTTGGGATTTTTCTTCTACTGTTAATTCAACATCCTTTCTCTCAAGGGTGGTTTAATGATCTTAAAGCAAGAAGTCCACACAATAGCTCAAACCAGTATCAGTAATTGGAGGTACAGAGCTATGAAATTTGTCACACACTGCCAACAGTAATCTAAACATTGCCTATTAAGCACTGCCCTTAATCTATAGCTTATAAGCCTTCTGAAACTAATTAAAATTGTTTTAAAATTAATTTTGTCTACTTAAGATATTCTCTAAAGATATATGTTCGTACTGAAAGGCTGCATTACTTCAGTTTCTAAATAAATCTTGGCACCAGAAAGAGAGGGAGGGAAGCAGGGAGAAACACTACATCTGGGTACCACTCCCTGGAAAAAAAGTATTTAAAGCAAGAAAGCAGCCTCAACATAAAAAAGCTTTGCTATGTCAAAGGTTAGAGAAGTCTAAAAGCCAGTTAACACCAACTGATGCATTGCAAAAGACTTTATCTAGAATTTAATTGCCTCAAGATTAAGACCAAATGTAAATATTTAACACAGAATCAATGTTTTAAAGTGCACATTCCTGAAAAAGTAAGGAAATTACCTTCCATAACAAAAAGGAAAAAAAATACAGTGTAAGTTATGCCACTGAGGAAGCAAACATGAAATTTTTATACAGTAAACGAATCATGAAGATGGGGCTGACAGCTGGGTTTTGTTAAAGGAGGACTAAACAGAAGTATTTAAACTCATGGGATTAGGCCAGCATTCCTAAGAAATGCAGTTCAGATCTTAAGCTGCAGAGACCTTGTCTAAGCAGCTCAGCAAATGAGTCACATAAACAACTACTGTAAACTCTGCTGCTACCACACTCGGTAGCTTTGTGAATGAAGCTTTTCTTGCATATGAAAACTAAAGACAGAGTGTTTTGCTACTGGAACGGGTGGCAGGGGGGAGAAGGAGGAAATAATCAAGTAGATCAGCAGACTCCATACTGCCACTTAAAATCATAAATTTCAAATTTTCTTCCCAAAAAATTATCTTTCCTTAATCACTTAAACTAATGAGGCACTTAGCATTCGATTATTCGTACCTCCTACCCAAGTCTGATGCTGTGGTAAAGACAGGGCAGATTTAGATGAAAAGAAAAAGAACAGCATAGGCTGCCTAAAATAATCTTGAAGTTTACAAAAAACATTTTTAAAAGTAGCACTTCTTAGATCAGATTGATACAAAGCCATCTTAAAGTAAACACATAAACTTGTTTTATGTGTAACTTCCTTTTTTTTTAAATACAACAAAAATGAATGAGCTTTTTTCAACATCTTCTAAGGAAGGTTCACACTGAAAAATACTATATATTATTGTCATTTCCACGCTGAGAGACACAAATTTAGAGGGACAGGAATGAGATACTTCATGTCAGTTATCAGTCTGGGGACAGACCCCCTCCTCTCACTGCTGAATCATGAACCTCAAGGGTCTGCAGCTTCCAAGCATTTAAGGATGGTACTCTGCAGGACAGCTCATGGCCTCCAGCACAGAGCAGCCTCCCACAGAATGCTCAGCAGCAAAATGCAGGATTATTTCTTTTGATAGCTGCTACTCTGACTGCCATCCTGGCAGCCAGAGAGGCTCTCCTCCACCACGCTGGATTTGGAACATGCTATCTATTGAGAAGCCACAGGTGAAGACAACTTACCTATTTCTCAATACAGACAGGGCAGTAACTTCCAAAATAATTTCCATGGCCCACATTCAAGTTTCCCATGAAAAGCAAAGCTGGGAGCAGGCTCTGTGACATGCAATGGTAGCAGATCATTTGTGCTTGCCCCTCCAAAACCAAATTCACCTGGAAACACACATTGGGTCATGCATACCCAAGAGTTTCAGTCACATAGGAAAGGAGGGGCTGCAGCACATCTTCCTCCTTTTTCCTTCCTGTCCTCCCCTTGGATAAATATACCATCTGTTCAGATGAAGAAGCTGAGCACCATAATGTTACAGCACTCCCAGTAGCAAATCCTTGCATTTGCCCTGTTCTCAGAAACATGCCAATGGCAAAGGGGCAGCCTACCTCCTACCTGCATTGCTCTGCAGGATCAATGCATTCATCAAATACACCCCCAACTATTATCAGCTGAGTAAATCTGTACACACTTTTAGCAAAGCATTTGTGAAATTCGGTCAGTTTCTTATTGTTATCAGCATTTAAGTGTTGCAAAATAGTTAAAAAAAAAAAAAACAAACAAAAAAACGCCCACAACACATTTTGGATGGAGGTTTTCTTTGCATTTAGAAAACCCTGACACAACTGGCTCAGAAGCAGTAAAATTGTGAAGTTATCTTTCTCTCTATTCCAGGGTAAACTTTCTACACTAGTTTTCAAAGGAGTTTTTGGAAAAATGTCTCTACAAACTGT
Organism: Molothrus aeneus; assembly: GCF_037042795.1. Lineage (NCBI taxonomy): Eukaryota > Metazoa > Chordata > Aves > Passeriformes > Icteridae > Molothrus > Molothrus aeneus. The sequence continues at coordinate 14,323,898 of NC_089652.1, read as the reverse complement.
CCTGATATCTTATTCTGTTTTAAGCTCCCACTCCTCCAGTTTAAAACAACAACTTACACATTAAAGCTTGAGCCAGGCTAACACCTCCTTACTGTTGTGAAAAGGAAGGAATCTCTTTCCATCCATTATCATGTTGCTCCAGAAGATCACTGAGTCTGCCCAACCTTCTAAACTATCAGAAAACCCACTCAACACTCCAAACACCAAAACAGGCTTTCTGCTGAGGTCATAAGCAGCAACAGATTGCCCTGTGGCTGGACAAATATTAGAGTCAATACTTTGTTTTGGGTTATACCAGACAGCTGGGAGAAGGGACAGGGAAACAAGTGGGACTTCCCCTTCCTGGAAGCAGCAAGTTCACCTGTAACAAGCTCACCTGTAACCTGCAACTCCACTTGTAGCTCAGAGTGTACTGTAAGATTCAAGCATTTATATTCTTAAGCTCATAAGAAACAGAAAAGCCTACCTTTGCCATTAATAGAGAAATTTTCAAATGCTACCTGCTCTGTAGAGCACATGCAATCACATACGTATGACAATGAAAAACCAGTATAATTTTGCAAAATCTGCATTTATGTTAAATTTGGATCAGTTTTACCAAATGAGTAAAATTACAAGTCTTAATGAATTACTCTCTCTACAGACATGTTTAAAGCTCGTAGTTTTTATTACAAGCACTTAATGTTTCAGTACTTTTCAGATATCAAGTTAATCCCTAGAGAAGACCACATTAAACAGAAGTAGGAAGAAGGAAAAAAAAACCCACAAAGCATTACCATCCATAAATACATTTATAATTCTGAACTCAGAAAACTTCCAGTTTAAACTCTGTAGCACTTTGAGAACCCTGCTACTCTGCTGCACAAGATACAAAAACACAGCATGCACATGCCAGTAGCTTTGAAATTAGTGGCTAAACACAAAAACAGCATCTTACCTTTTGCACTTTTTCATTTAATGCTTACACAGGTCAGACATTTCTGCAAACTGAAAATTTATTCCACAAGCACAGAACCTTGCTTGTATCTGTGGAATTGTCTCAGAACCAACACAAAGGCAACATATCTGCTTGAAAATATGTCTGTATAGATACATGTAATTTAAATATATATGTTATTTATATAATAAAAGTCCTGTCAAAGTAAGCTAATCACTAGAGTAGTCTCTAGGTATTTGTAACATCTGAATGTTTGTGCATGAGCAAAGGCGCAGCTCTGTTAAAAAGCATCACAGAACTGATGACAGGAAGGTACAATTGAATAGCTCTTGCAACATAAATTCCACTAAATAGTACAGTTGGAAGGGGCTTACAGTTTACCCAGGCCTGTCTTTGTAGCACTGTTTTCCCAAGTTAGCAGGAACAAACAAGACGTCCTTCCCTTGGATGCAAACATTCCTTTGCCACATGAAAAGGTATGAAGTGGCATGAAGCTGCACCAGGGGAAGTTCAGATTAAACATCAGGAAAAGGTTCTTCACTGAAAGAGTGGCTGGGCACTGGACCAGGCTCCCCAGGGGCATGGTCACAGCACCAAGCCTGCCAGAGTTCAAGGAGCATCTGGATGATGCTCTTAAGTCATGTCATATGGTTTTGGTTTAGGTAGTCCTGTGAGGAACAGAGTGTTGGATTTGATGATCCTTACTGGGTCCCTTCCAACTTGAGATAAACTGTGATTCTATGAATATCTCCTTTAGATGCAGCTACAACTGTGCAGTTTACTACTAAGTGCATGAAATTAAAGCCACTTCAATTCCTTGCAGTCTGAACCATACACATTAACCAGCTGACAGAGGCTGCTTCTCCTGGCAGCGTAAGAAATATTCTGCAGCCTTCATACAAAATAGATTACATCATGATACCTGAGTTCACATTTATAATAATGTCTGTATGTGGCTTCACTGAGATGAGCATCCACAATCAGCTGGCACCACCAGCACCCAGCTGAGCGCCTCTGAGTGCACTAAGCAGTAAGAAACGGGGTGACCAGCTTCAGGCAGAAACTGCAGAGCACCCTTCCTCCTATACTTCTTCACAGCCCCCCCAGACTACAACATGTGCTTTTGAGCCCCCTACATGCCAGTAAAAATCCATCTGGTTTGGGGGGGGGAGTGGGGAAGCAGGGGGGGAGAGCATGAAAAGTTAATGCTATACTGTGGTATTTTCAAAAATAGCTAAATTCTAATACTTCCATAAGAATACTAGGATCACTCATAATCCCAGGCAAGGAATAGTAGGGGCTCATGAAATTCTGTAAAATGACCAGAAATTAAATGTGCCAAACTAAGCCTGGAGTAACTCACACAAAGTAAAAATTTTTCATTCTTTTCACCACATTGCCAGAGGCAAGACTGCAAAATTCCTTTGGAATGACATTTTGAAAGTATCTTCTGCTACACCTTTACTTGGTGTAAAAAGTACTCACAAGAACCCTGCTACTCTGCTGTACTCTCCCTAATATCTTAATTCTAAGTTTTTTAAGAGAACTCTAATTGCAACTACACAAAAGTTTTGTTTTTCAATGTTTGCAATTATTTTTCTCTTACAGAAAGATGAAAAAACAGCCTTATATTCTGCTTTCTGGAAAAGGGAGAATGACTACTTTCCATTGTCCTTTTCCAGCAGAGACATATCTTTCTAGGACACTCTTAAAGTTTTTCTAATGCATAAGGTATCTTAGAAATTTTTGGTTTCAAGAGGTATACAGAGCTCAGTAATCAAACAAAGCTAGCAGCCAACTACCAGTACTCTTGGCTATGGCTAGAGTTCCTCATGATACTCTGCACAAAAAGAGGTTGCTGTTGAAATCATCTGGCTCTAAATAGCATTGCAAGATACATATATTTATATATATACTGTATTTATTATTATTCTGTTATACAAGTCAGAATCTAACACAAATTTCAGAAAATTTCAAGTAAGCAACAGCTTGTCAAGAAAGAAATATTCCTGCTTTTTTTTGCCATTACATCTTAATATCAGATGTCATTGAGGCTGAATCTTTCCTGAACTCAATGGGAAAATGGGAAGGTTGCAGGAAGTCTAAATAGATGACTTTTTAACTAGACAGACATTTTATTCATTTTTCCCTGATAGAAATGTAATGATATTACCAAGATATGGCTTAAACAACAAAAATTAACAAAACATAATACCTTTTACAGACACTGATACTACAAGACTGTTTAAAAGTCTCAAAATTTTTGTAGATGTGTTATATTATTACTAACACAATTTCATTTTTTTCTATAGAACATAGAAATTCATGTCTTCATATGAAAACAATGATAGATACAATTTCAAGCGTTACAATTGAGTTAGAAAACCAGGGCTAAAAATGAGCTTAATACCGTATTGCATACTGAGTTTGCATCATGCTCCACGAGCCATGCCCCTTCCTAAGGCAAATACAGCCTCAGTTTACATCATTGGTGCAGCCAGGCTCAGTTCCTTTCCAGAATACTTAAGCCTGTGTCCACAAGGCTGATGGCCAGTGCTGTCATTTCCTTCAGTGTAAGCAGCAGGAAACGTGGCTCACAACAAAGGCAGGAATACCGGACACACACAACCGAAACAGAACCTACCGTCCACTCTGAGCCTGTTTTGGAAATCTGACCAAATCTGCAACTTAACCTTAGTGAACACTTCTCAGGATTAAGGGTATTCTGGTCATGAATTCTCACAGCTGAAGAGTTTTCTGCTATATAAAACCAGGACAAACTCTTATCTAGACATACATTCTTTTCGCAGGACTATGGGAGGAGGTTATATCTAGCTCACAGAAAATTAGGTCACCCATTTTATAAGCAAATATAAACTGCATGTTGAAGTCTGTAAGCATTTCATAGATACTCTCACTCAACAGAAATTTGGAAGAGATTTATCACAAATTCTGCATAGAGCTAGAATCATTATAAATACAGGAGGAAGGAAGTTCATATTTACAATCTTAGTCAAACAAGAAAAACATTATATCATCTTAGCAGCTGTGTAAGAATTTGGCAAGCCTCTGAGTAAAATTTTTTTCCAAACATCCCAAAAGAACAATTATTTTTGTTTCCTGGAACATATCTTCTTTGGTATAAAGACCTCTCTAAGGATTGAGCCAGATGAATAAACTACAGAATACAACACTGAAAGTGGAATGTGTACCACAATGAGTATTTTTACTGCTAAAGCAGCTGAGTTGACCACACTGTATAAGGAATGTAATTTGTGACACTAGAAATGCTAATTATTTGGACCACATTCACGTCTTCATAAGGACAAGGGTTGGCAGGAAAGAACTGATCTGGCAATAATTTGCTGTAGTCCAAATGAGCCACAAAGCAGCAAGAGTAGCTATTTAAAATGTAAGTGACAGTGATTAGTTAAAAAGCCATGTAACAATCTCTTAATTCAGTACCACCTCAATATTTAAAATGAAAATAATTTCATAGTTTTGTTTGTCTACTGCTCTATGAAAAAGTTTATGCAGATGCAGAAGTTTGTCACACATCCCATTAGCCACAGTCTCATTTCCTCGATTGCTAACAGTACAGTGCGAAGTGGCTGGAAGATTTTTATAGTTTCATTTCTTGCAGAAAAAATTTTTACGCTTGAATCTGAGATCTCTATCTCACACTGAATCAAATCAAAGCAGCAGCATCATGAAAGGATTTACAACGAAGCTTAAAAAAGAAGAATTATTTCATGGCTTTTATCATTTTTCTATCTTCCTTCAGACCTTTAAATGCCCATTCAGGTCTAAGTCTTGCTGGCACTTTCTTCCTAATACCTTTCCAAAGGATTTATAAAGTTTTGCTGATAGCAGCTACAGCCTAGCATACTCTGAAGGGCCAACTTGTTACAAATCAGAACAGGTTTAAAAGCCAAAAAAGAAAATCAAAAATCATTTTTGTAGAGTTATAAATTTCATTCCACAGGGAGTTTTCTGCATATTCTCCCTTCAACCCAACACATCTATGCAGTAAAAGTAGCTTATAACGACTAAAACATATAGCTGAATTCCTTGTGTATATTTATTTATGAGTAATTTATGCCAGGGTCCAGGTCCAGACTGCAAAGGAATTTTGCATTTGACAGCGCCACACATCTACTTCCACCAGCGGAAGGGGAACAATGGAAAATATTGGTGAGGGCCTTCATCCATCTTCACCCTTCAGAACTGGAGACAGTACTCCATCACAAAAAGGAGGTGTTACTGCTCTTCCAGTCATCATCACCACCTTCTTCCTCCCTTTCCTCCCCAAGAAGCATGCTGAAGTGCATTCATACAGGTCAGAGTATCTCGTCTTGTTCATTTACACCACAGCAAGCAGTTCCCTTACTAACTCTAGAATACAGAAGAGGGATGGGTAGAAAGCATGGTCCAGAAATGAAGCTCTTTTGCCATATTTGTCATGACATTAATCTCCCCTCTCCTTCTATTCAGTAGCAGAAACAGAATTAAAACTAACAAAATCTTTTGGCTCCCAACTGTAAGAACAAACAAGGATCTTTTAAAAAAGCTGGAAAATTAGGGCAAGGTAGAACAGCTCTTCAACTGGTATGACACATCAGTAAAGCTAAAAAACAATTAAATCTAATTTTAAAATGAGTAGTCTAACTTCAGTAAAACATGATCAGTGCTTTCTGACTCTACGTCTGGCATCCAAGAACACTTTCTTCAATGCTTTCCAGGGAGACTTCTAGTAATGTGACAGGAATTGTGCCACATTAGACTTCAGATGTAAATCTTTAATGAGAAAAGATTTTTTTCAGACCACAGCCTGACAGAAGACAAGTTAGCTGTGTCTAGCATAAAAGAGGGAAAATAATTATATTTTACTAAACTTACAGAAAGCCAAAGGTATAGATCATGCTGTTTTGTTGTCTTTTTATTCTTTAACATATGTTTGGGTCTTTAAAGTAAAGTAATAGATGACCATAAGAGACACCAGAAACAGACAAGATATTCGAATTTTCATAGCATGTAGGTGTGTTAGGAAACAAGAGACTAAATAATTTTATTTGTGACTCAGTGGCTAAACAGACTTGACATAAGTCAAAGGAACAGTTTTTTAAACAGGTGACATGCTCACAAGCCATTTTATGAAACATAAAAACATCCACATCATCTGAGTTAGGTATCTAGGCTCAAAAGCGGAGTGCATGTAGCCTCTATATACATTTATGCAGAATGGAAGATCAAGAAGTTAATTGCCAAATTGATTTTGCAGTCTGCAGTGGGACAAAAATCAGACTTAAAATCAGACCAAGGACAACCCAAACATTTAATAAAGTACAAAGAGAAAGGTAGGTTTTTCTTAGGAAAAAACTCTAAGCTTTTTGACATGACTATGCAAAATATTTCAGATGCTGTATCCAAAATAACCTCAGGGTACAGATAACAAAAACAACCAAACAAAAAATAGTTAACAATGTGATGAATAACACAGAAATCATCCAGAAGTTCAGTTCACAGGTCATGCTGTATAAAAATAAGATGGAAGATACTAATAAAACAGTTTAAAAATGACTAATTCCAATCTCTTCATTATGGTACTGGAGATTTCTTGATGCAAAGCTCCCACATAAATATGAATACATCATCACTCCCCTCTCATAATCTAGTACTGAGTGAAGCAGGAAGACCTCTCCTTCCCTGCATAAGAAAAAGGTTAAAACTAAACTACCTGTAGGGCACAGCAGAAAATTCAAGCAACTTGTACATGCAAAGTCAGAAAGTCCAAGTTTCTCTACATAAATCTTCTGATTAACTTAAAGCAAGTAAGGTCTTTTTCTTTGCAAGAGGAAGTGATAGCAGAAAGAAGAAAGACAGTGTTACAAAGTCAAGAAAGGTTAGTGTACTTGGGACTGGACAATGGTACACACACCAAAGACAGCAGATACCATTTAAATAATAATTTTACAAGTCAAAGACTGGAAGGAATACCTCAACAGCTTTGTCTTAAAAAAGCCATGAGACCACAAACAACCACCAAAAAAACCCCCAACCACGAGACTCTCCACCCCTTTGCGAATAAAGGAAAGCAAATGAGTTAAGTCCACTTTCTTAGGAAAAAGAAATACATGTCCAAAAATCAGTGGAAGAAAGTTGGGAATGATTTCTACACAGTGCTGTTGCTGCAATGCTAAACACTGCTAAACACTGGAGCATGGACCAAGAATGCATTCCCAGTACTCACTGCTATCATTTTCTAGCGCAAATGTATTAAAAAGTTCAGAAAGTCAGAAAAGAAAAAACCCTTTTACTTACACCAATATACTTTTTGCACACTTGCTCATAAACAGCACTAGTAAAGAGGCACATATTCCATTGCTACACTTCTCAGATATTTAAGTCCCACTAAAGTCTTTAAGACATAGTTAGATTATAGGATTGGTTTGGGCTTTTTTTTTTACTGAACTATTTATACACAAGGTAGATATCATTGTGCTGGTGAAGCTGAAACAAGTTCTGTTTTCATACAGCTGGATTTGACACCCAACTGAAAATGCTCTTCTGCATTTAACAGAAATCTTGCAAAACACTTTGAAGGATGATACATAGAACAGATAAGGAAGCAATTACCTGGGCAATTTCGCCATAATATTGAAGGAAATCTTAAAAATAATTATATTTTACTAAACTTACAGAAAGCCAAAGGTATGGATCATGGTGTTTTGTTGTCTTTTTATTGTTTAACAGAATTCTAGAATCTTAACCTCTGACACAGCAGTATAGCAGAAGCCTGACATAACTGTGACCAGTGAAAAGTTAGTGCAATAACCACTCTTTGAAAGCCTGCCCATGAACAAACATGCACTTGGCAATTTTAGTCAAGCAAGTAGCCAAAACTCGTTATTTAATGGACAGTAGCTAGAACAATCAGCAGCGAATGACTCACCAATGAGGTGCTACTATGCTATAAGTAGCATTTGCTCTGTCAGAGCTGCCAGTGGACTCTCATGCTTCTTTAGGAAACTGCCTGGCTGTGGTCCCATGGCAATGCCACTGAGAATGCCTACCAGGAATCCATGCCTGACTGCCAGCACTGTTTCAATGGCACTGTCTCTTTCTATTCAGGGCAACCACTTACGAGCTCTGGAAATGAAACAGCTCAACCACAAGCCAGAGCGTGCCCCACAACATCATTCAAGAACCAATACCTGTAAAAACCAAATGGGATGCATCCTAAGACCTTGTTTGTTCCTGGTCTCAACTTGCCATCTGATGTCACAACCTTCTCTCAGAAGGAAACCAGTAAAAGAGCAATACATCTGCGGAATCATTCACAGCCTTTGTGGTAAGTAGTAAGGTCAATTCTAGCAGCACCTCTTTCCAGCTCTATTATTCCTAACAGTTAAAAAACTCTATTTTAAAAAATTCAATCAAGTCACAGAAACCAAGTTCTCAGCCCTTTTTCAATTCCTCTGCATAATCTAAGAACTCATCCCAGTTGAGGAGAATATGCACAAAGCACAGGACTAACACAGCTCATAAATCCTATCCAACCTCCCACCGTGTGCATTTTGAGGTGGGGAATACCAAGAAAAAGATCCTGCCCAGTTCTCAGTGGACAGGATATCTCCTGTGGGACAGTTCTAGCCAACAACGTCTAAGTGCATGCATACAAACATAATCCCAAGTGCAGGAAGCAACTGGGCACAGAAAAAAGTATTTTTCTACCTATCCAGTTTCAAATCAAGAAGTATTTCAGAAGCAAACATTCCAAGATCAATTCCCAAAAAGAGGACAAGAGAGCTACAGAGAATTTTCAAAACTACTCGTTGTTTGCAACTCCACTAAAGAACTGGAAGACTGTATGAAGGGAAAAAAAGATGAATGTAACAAGAGAGCAGAAAAAGTGTGTTTCAAAGATGACAAGGACAGCATTTAATCCATAATATAATGCTTCCTCTGTGGCAGACCTAACTTCCTCTCTTAAAATAATGTCCTGCTCCTCAAGACACTATAAAAGCTCAGCAATACAGAGAGGGCACAAATCAATTTTTTACAGAATGCAAAGTCAAGGATATTATTTCAGTGATTATTTTGATCACCTTTAAAAAGTAATATATCAGTTATTTACAAATATACTTTCTAAATACAATCTCTAACATATATTGGCAGTACAGTGGCAATAAAATATGAAAACTGCATAGTTATCTATCTGCATGCCATTCAATATCAGGCTTCTGCATTTACATCAAATGACAGAAAGATCATCACTATTTGCTACTGTTGAAATACAAGCCTCGAACTAGTTCCACATAGCTACACAAACGATTCTTGATGGACACAGAACCAAACTGCTGCTACTCTCCCCAAGGAAATGTCACCCATTGCATTATGGATGCAAGCAGAACTTCATAAATTATGGCAGAAATATTAAGTAAACTAAGAGTGTCTTTTACTGGACCTTCAATTACCTCACAGAGAAGTGCTCTTCAGTTTAATAGACGATTCCATCACAGTATTACATGTCTCCATAATGAGTCATGTCAGGCAAAATTTTAAGTTTTCTTTTCAAAAAGTGAACTAATTATATAGTATTTTAAATAGTTAACCATCCACATATTCCAAATTCTACTAAAAAACCAAAACAACTTTATATTGTACTTACCACCATTTCAAACATTGGTTACTACTATACTCGAAAAAGTTCGATACTTCACTATGAGTGTCTTGAAATAAACAGATATAATAAAAGGCAATGATTTATGATGCACAGTATCCAGATACTAAATAATTAGTCATACTGCAAAAATAAGAAAAGCCCTACTTTTGTATATATGTTAGTTCCATATTCCTATCAATAATACTGCCTGAATCATGCTAAAATACCAAGAGCTCATTGCAATCCGGCAGAAGTAATTTTAGGAATGAAGCAGCAGCTGCTGAATCTATCAGTAGGCTCTGCCTTCTCAACTCCTACTGGTACTTTGTAATATAGTGAAGGCATGCGCAGTTGTAAACTCAAATATTTAACTCCAGGCTGCAAGGCAAAAAGAATGCAGAAAACATAAGGCCAGCTGCAGTTTTTACACTTTCATAAGAGAACAACTGATCTTTTATCTTGTTTTTCAACTCACTCTACAATAGAAAAAAAAAGGATTTAGGCAGCTTTAACTAGAACAATGTACTACACAAGACACATCCATATCTTGTAGCATTTTCTCATGTTTCATCAAATCATGTGTATAGAAATGTTGTTCTCAAATGCTCACGAGTTGTATTATAGAGCATGCCCGATTAACCTTATCTCAGAAAGTTAATAATGAGCATTACCACACCAAAAAAAAAAAAAATTGGTCTCCTAGTTTCAGGTGATATACATTCTAAACAAAAGGAAGACTATGTACCTTCAGGATTAGAAAAATAATGTAGGTAGAATTCAACGTCAGAAGGGGTTACATTAACATATACAAAATAAAGACACTAGATAAAGGGTTAGGAAGACATTTCTTTAAAGCACATTCTCCTGTTTTGCAAATACAGTTCTATTTTTCTACTGGTTAATGCATCTTTTACACCAAAGTGTAAAAGATGCAAGGCTGGCCCATGGTCACATTATACAGGACAAAATTTACATTGTCATCTTCAAAATTAGAAAGTATACACTTCACAACAATTACTGGAAAACATGACTCATCAGAAGTACTAAATAATGAGGAATAATTTAAAAAGTGAAAGATAATACCATAACTTGCCTTATGTAGTGCACTCAGATCAGTCTTTAGACCATAAAGCAAGCAACAATAGGTTCAATTTAAACTATTTCCGTGACAAGGATAGCAAAACAGCATGTACATTAAATCAAAGTCATTTGCATCAAGTGAATGTTTTTTTCTGTACACTATGTGTATTTTAAATCTAAAGGCCACACAAGGCTAACATACTTTAAAATTATCTGGAAAAATAATAAGCACATAAAATCACTTCCTAAGCTTTCAGGCCTCACAGTCTATCAAAGCTAATGATACCTGTAAATTTATTAACTACCTGATCCTTCAGGAGAATGAAGATTGACACCTCTTTGCAAAAAGAGAGGCACCCAATTCATTAAAGTTCAAAAATGAAACATCACTGACGTTGAAAGTGCATAGTCTGAAAATACTTTGTTTACTCTGTGCTGGACTTTCAACTTCAGAATACAGGCCAGTCATTCCAGAAATATTCCATTCCAGCTGATAAAAGTTAATCTAAGATTCATTATACTGTAGTAATAACTAATCTCAAGGATTTTTTTTTAACTTGTTGGTTTTGAGAACTTTCTGAAGTTTTTATGCACATTCAAGCTGAACAGATATAAACGGTATCAAAATAGAAAGTTTCATTCTAATTACACTAATTACAAGGACAGTGCTTTTGGAGGTTTGCTTTCTCTTTTATTTTCAACTAGAACATCTCTGATTTTCACTACCTGGGATAGGAAGCACAAAAGGTTAAGCTGAATGCTGCACTATCAACTGAATAGCTGTTGACAGAGCATTCTTCATAAAGACAGTATATGTCTCATTTTAACAACTGTGATGTGGCTAGGTGGTTCCTCTTGAAAATTTCACTCATTTCCCTGTTTCTATTTTCTGCTCTGCAAGCTGCCAGAAACGAAAAAACACTCTCACTTTTCTATGGGACCCTTCTCCTTCCATGCAATTGCTGAAAATGAGACTTCTCAATTTTGCTGTGCTTCTTAGAAAGTATCTCAGAGGTCTCTAATCCAGAACTAAACATTTCTTCATAATTCTTTCGTTCTACAATAGGCAATAATTTATTTGTGGGAGTCACATCAACCTAACAGCCATTCAGTTCCAGAGAACAGATCATGCCACTAAGTTACTTATTAATAGACACAACAGAGTAGAGGTGAAAGAAAAAGTGATCTTCTCTTACCCAGCTTCAGTAGAACTGTTCTCCTGACCTGTGACATGCTCAGGGATGGATAAAGTTTCAGCCAGTATTATTGCTTTGGAAGGTTACTAGTGACTGAAAACTACTGACTTCCCTCCTCCACCCCTAAATGAAATGCCTCCATTTAATAGACAGAAGAACTATCTATTAGAAGACACAAATGCTACTGACTAAACTCCAGAGTACCAGGAAGGTGCACTGATACACACAACTTGCAGAATGCTTCACCAGGAACACAGCGTGCAACCACCCATGTTTCTGTCAAAGCCACTCAGCTTTACATGTTCAAGTAAAAGGTCATGCTCTTGAGTCATGCATTAAAGATCTAAGTGACAACTTCCTTTGAGAACAGAGATTTGTATGGCATTTTTACTTAAAGGCTTAGAACAACCTAATGAGATTTTTCACGATGGGGAGATTTTTTTAAATGCACTATAAACCACTAAGTCTTTAGTCACCTCTGAAGGAGAATGATTACTGACACCTTGGAAATCCAAACTTGCCTTGGTGTATTGAAACAAATTCTAACAATGATTAACTCGATTTTAAGTGGCGAAACAAGTTCACAGTGATCCTTCCAGCAAGGAGCAGAGCAAGAAACAAAATTAGTAACGTAAGGACAAGTAGGTGTTTAGCATGTTTGGGGATTTTGTGTGTGTTTTTCTTACATCTAGTCTCCAGTGATCTTTACATATACAAAATCAACTCAAGCATAGTTTAGTGGTGGACTTGGCAGTACTAACTTATTGGCTGGACTTGATCTTAAAGGTCTTTTCCAACCTAAACGATTCTATAAATAAAGACAGCTTGGAATGCTTGGCCTCTGGCATAGAATCAAAAATCCTATGCAAGATGCCTCATCACTACACAGGCATGAGCCAGGCAAGTCAGGATGAAATCAAGAACCATACATGAGTGAGAAACTGCTGAGGAACAGCCAACAGTGCAATACCAAAGACTGAGGCTTAAAGTCCAGACACAATCCACAAGTATTGTACCTCCCACAAATCAACTGGGAGAAATCTTCCTGGGCAGCAAACACTGTCCTTGCTTCTGCAGGAATCTAGAGTAGATACTGCATTTATTACAATGTTCTTGTAGACACAGATTCTCAAAGTTAACACAGTTTAAGAACTTCAGATCTTATCTTTATGTACTCTCTGGCAACAATATGAGAAAACCTGAGGGAACACTGTCATAGTCATAATGAAACGGTTTCACATTTGTTAGAGTACTTCTCTTCTTACCTAATTCAATACTTCTTGTTCTAAATTATAAAAGAGTAACAAGCAATGAGCTCAGACAAAAGTAGAAAAAAATCCCATGGGATTAAAATTAAGACAATTAGTATGCAAGCAGAGTATTTCTGCAAAGCTAATAAGCTTCCCATGCCAATTTCACCTCTGGAAGATCATCATCAGGCTGCAAAAATCAGTCTTGTTCCTAAGACGCTTGAAAGCATGCTGAAAACTTGCTATTTTCAATACTGAGCTAGAACCCATCCCAGTTTTGTAAAGCAGCTCATCTTAATAAGTATAGATAACATTAGTCATCTAGATATGAAAATGAAATTTACAAAATCATGAGGCAAAGTATTTCCTACAACAAATTCTGAAAGCCTTGACAGATGCCTTTTCATATTCGTAAGATGCAAAGAGCAACCTGGAAACGTGTTTTTCCTTATTTTTAAAAAATTACTTTACATCCCAGAAGTAAAATAACCCAGAATTCTGCAAAACAATATATAATCAGGATCTAGGAAGATGTATAGAAGGGTGTAGCTTCTCTTCTTTCAGCAGCTCCCAACACATCACCTCTTCAATTTTATCATTTTGGCACGCTGTGGATTATGCTATTAACTGGATCACAGAATGTACATGGATTTAATATTGCCCGTCTCTGTTTTTTTATGAGTATTTTTAATGCACAATAGGTTAGTGATCTCTAAAGCTACTGAAGGATAATTCTGTCAAGAAAAGTGTAAGGAGGGAAAAAGGTCTCTGGGCTCCACTGCTCTTCTCCTCTTACTAATACCATCTCTTTAAGGGACCTACAAGAAAGGAAAAAAAAGCCCACTGAGTGACACATACAGTTCTTGAGACTGGGCCAGCTGTGTCAGAGATGAAAACAGGGACTATTCCAGGCTTAGTAAATGCATCTGTACAGAGATTAATGACCTGAACAAGTATATATACAGCACATGGGGAACTTTATTTCTTTCAAAGAACCTGCACATTTGTTTGGCTAATGCTAGCTTCTACAGCAACTCCAAGCCTGTAACGACATCACATCTTTTCAATACTGCTGTACCACAAGGATCAATTCAGCAACTTCACAGATAAACATAAGAATACCTCTCCAAATCTACAGGACCTTTGACAGAGAGAAAAATCTGTCAAACATAGTTTCAATATACTTTCCCAGTGATTAAACCAATCAAATCAGCATTTTAGAGAGAATATTTTACCATAACAATCAATGGAACAATTTAAAAGAAATCCAGACATCAAAAAAGCATTAGGCTTTTTTCATCACTGATTGAAACAATACAATTGAGCAAAACCATCTTAGCATAATGTCTAAATTGCAAGAAGAATAAAATTCTACATACACAAAAAAAGCCATATTATGAATTCTATGTTGTAAAGTTAGCATTTTTCACATTATGCAATGATTTATTCAACATTTACTGTTGCACTTAGCAGGCAATTTAATTACATATATTGAAAGGATTTAACTGTAAAGAGGATATCAGAGCAAGAATTCAACCATTTGAGATGGGACTATTTTATCATCAATGCTTGATACATACTCATTATTTGCACTTCTAACACTATTCAATGATACAGCCTTTAAAATACAATTTTACAAGCAGGCAATGGACATTTGCCAATTACAGTTTAAGGAAGGTTCACAATTAAGTCTTTTGGACACTTCCAAAAACATTTTTCCTTTTAGCATGACCAACTGGATTTCAGAAAATGAAGTGTAAGTTTGTGCAGAATAATCCTTGACAAGTTTACAGTACTTCCTCAAATAATCAGCAGAATTTTTCACAAGTCACTTTTTCACAAGTCAACTGCTCAATAGCAGAAGACACTACTAGCTCAACAATAGCTTTAAATGGGGGAGCAATTTTACCAGGCATCTATAACCAAGTTCACACACTAAGACCATGATGACAGAATAAACTACCTTTTCTGTGCTACAGATGGCTGTTCTTAAAGCAGAAAAGTGGGAACATAACAACAGAATTTGCATTGAGATGAAATCAACCCATGTATCGAGCAACAAGCTCTACTTGGAGCTTTGGGAGTAAACTGTTGCTTCCTACTGAAGAGCCAAGAAGGCAATGATTAAAGTAACTACGAGTAACTTACTGCACATGTTAACTGTAAGCACATCACAGTTTCACTCTTTTAAAATTTACTTTAACCAGGACAAAAAGACACCAGGAATACCACAAGTCCTACCAACTCAGTGAACTGCTGCTAAGTCTCTGGGAAAAGGGAAGGACAATGAGACAATCACAGCACTGGCAGCAGCCAAGCACCCTGTGCCAGCAGTAGGCAGTGGACTTCAGCTCTCACTGTCATATGAACAAAGGTTTCTGCCAGTCCCCCAACAACTGCTCCTGAAACTTTCTGAAAGGTGAAGTTTTCAGAGAGGATAAAGGATGCCAATGAGCTTCCCTCCAGCCCTTTTCCATATGTGTGTTTTAGACAGCATGCTTTTCATATCAGATCTACATTTGAGAAAATGATCAGGTTCTATACTTCACCAAGACTTTTCAACATGAAAGTCCAATCCTGACGCAAGTAATAAAACTTAGCAGTCACAAAACTGGAAAGTGATGTCACCTCTTGCTCCTATTTCTTTCTAATCCTGATCTGCTAGAAATCAGCTATTCTGTTGTAATAAAGAGTGGAAAAGAGTGAGGTGTTTGTATATGAACACAACTTGGCATTCTAAACACTTGACAGTACCCTCACACCGTACATGACCATTTCAGCAGATGTCAAATACAATAATTAGAACAACACAATGATAACATTGCAATAAGGGATGATAATTCAGATAATTTTCACAGAAGGTAAGAACAATCTACATGCAGTTTACCATTTATGCTATGCAAGATCAGTGCAATTTTACCAGCAACCTGAGTTCTTGATCACTATAATATTTACTTAAGTAAATAAAACAGTTTTACTACTGTGGATAGTAATTCCCTCACCAGACTCCCTGTAATATTTCCGTATAAGAATTTTCACCTTACACACTGGTGTCTTGAAAAGACCAGAGGCAAGGAAGATTCAACCACCTTTTTAATAACATTTGTTAAAATTATTTTGATGGATTTTTGAGACTAGAAATTCAGTAATGGGGTAAAAATTATGTTCTGTGACTATTTTTGTACCATCCCTTGAATTCCTTCCCCACCTGCAGGCCTCCCTCCCCCACACCCCCTAAAATCCAACTAATTAAGATATAGGATGGCAACAAATTATTTTCCTAATATTTAACATCAGGACAATTTCAAATCCTTATGTACATCATCCTCCTCCGTACAATACAAGTACAGAGGTAGCCTGCAGGCCAAGACATTTCAAGAGCTCTTCACTAACAGATGGATTTTAAACAACAAGTTCAACAAACAATCTATTTAACATCTTACACGAAACACTTCTGCTAAAGCTGGACATAGAAAATAACTAAAAGTCCTACTTGGAACAAAGCAGAGAAGTGATTTTAATTCACTAAAATGTCAGAAAATATCAGTCAATATATCTGGATCAAGTAGCATACAAATATTCTACAGATACTTTTCTTAGTCTTTATACAATTTTTCTATATGAAGGATTAGAAGGAACCTCTATCATTATTGAATTTCAGTTCTTTCTCACAGGGACTCATTTGTTTAATTGGGTAATTATTTCTAATTTCTAGTATTAACATATAAAAACTAATATACCATTTTCAATGGACACTTTCTTAAAGTGATGATAACACTTGGGAGATTAACAAGAGAAATTTAAATCCCTTTCTTATCTGAAGAACAAGTATAAAGGGCAATTATAGTGCAAGTTTCCTTACTGGCATTACCTAACCCAGTAGACATTCCTAAAGGTAGAAAACATTCTGTGCGTGTGCTCACTCAAAGTCTGTGACTGCCAATTATCCAAGGTATTTTTTGAATTCTTAAGAGGACTTACTCAATATGTCAACTTTTGTTTCATAAATTACATTTTTTGAAACAAAATTAACACTCCACATAAAAACAGGTAAAACCTGACTACTCAGCAGTGTGGTGTCATTTCAATGTATTATTAACTCATAGCAATAAAACAGATCTGGATTGCATCTTTTTATAAGGCTTGTTTATCTGACATTGCCTGATTCTGCCGTAAACCAACACATTTTCTTCCAGCAATTGCAGAGAAAGAGTGTGAAACATGGCAAAATGGCTTATTGTTGGGGTCAGAAATAGAAATTGGGCATTTCTGGCTTTGGTAAGTGTTTGTAACAAATTCTAGATTTAATCAGGAGGATCCTCAGTGTGAACAGATATTAATGGAAAGTTGTGAAGTACATTATTTCAGTTCTACCTGAAAATTCCATAATAAAACTATTGTTTAACATAACAGAAAAGGCAGAGTGTGATTATTTTGCAACCTTTGGCTTCATTTGTAGCACAAGTGATTTGAAGTCCTTTTCTATTAAGAAGGTGATGTAAATTACTTAATGGCTGCAATCTTCATTACCATTCTTCCTAGTATTTACCTAACTGGCTTAGTCACTCAGATTTAACTCTGTCCCAGTTTGATAGGTTTTTACTTCCCTCTCCAGCGGCTGAAAAGCATTTGAAGAAGGAAGGCAAGTATGGCCAGTAAAGATGAGACTAATGCAGGATAAAGATCTACAATTTAAAGCACAAAGAATTAACTGTTTCTAGCTAGAAAAGCCAGTTGATTCTATCGGAAACCTTAATGCTGAAGGAATAGACAAAGGACCAAATTCAAATAAAGAAGCAACTGCTAAAGAAGATTCGTGGTTTGGGGGAAACAAGGCAATACTCATATATTCCGATAGCCAGAACTCTGAGAGATCCTTTTGAAAAACAATGCCTCTTAAAACCAGCCCCAGAGAACCATTACCTACGAAGGGCATCGCAGCAGTTCCACACAATACTTCAAACCAACAGGTGTTCTCTGTACCCAGGCTTACTTCACTAAGAAAGGAACAGACTCCAACACACAGAAAGCTGCAAACAGTTTATGTCAATACACTACTCCATTGTAAAAAAACTACTTTAAATTCAAACCTGAAGGCAGTAGTCTCAAGATACTATGCAAGGAAGGCAGATTGAAGATTATATAACACTTGTCAGTGTTCTCTTTCACATTATTTTTTGTACCCTTTCAAGAAATTAATAGCCAGTACACTGCATTGCTTTCCTTAACTGTGGTTTATCTCTTACTAATACTTTTCTCGCTGTCACCACATGCTGAGTCAGAGAATCAGTGGTAGAAGGATGCCTCATTGCACATCATCTGAGCATAAAAATTAAGCCATTTTAAGGAAATATCTATCTGAAAATGAAAACTGTACAAGGGCAATAAATAAATTCCTTGGTGCCACTTACCTTTCTGGTGTACGAAAACAAAAATCTTCTGTAACACGGATTTCTGTACGGTACTTCGAGTATCATCCAGTGATACGAAAAATCACATACCAACTTAGGTGCAGAAAACCAGTTCTGTGTTCCACTATCCACCACACCCACCAAGAATGATATCACTGTACTAAGTATGGATATGTTCAGATCTTTATAGATCTTATGTGGAAAGTATTCCCTAGATTATGACCAAGACTTTTGTTCTTCAAGATGATTTATCAAGTAATTTTACCATTCCTCTGTTATAACAGGATACTTCTCAGCAGAGAAAAGCTGATTAAAGACAATAAAACTGGAAGATTTGTTGTTCTAGACATATTGTTTCAATAAACATCTAGAATTAAGCAATTGATTCTTCTTCTCTAAGGTATTTAACAAGCTAATGTATCCATGTCTGAAGACCACTAGGCGGAACAGACAAAAAGAGACAATTTGCTCAAAACGGAGTGGGTGTGATTCTACAGTCTCACAAAACATCCACCCATCACATGAATGGTAATATAAAGATACTAGCCAAATGGAGCGTACCTGTAATCCACCAGTAAAAAATAAATTGTACTACACAGACTGCTGTTCATCTCCTCCTAAACACCTATAGCCCAGTAAAAATATCAAGAACTAGTAAAAATTACAAAATCCAGTGTTCAAACGCGCAGGCGATTGTTTTCTGCCCTACAAGATAATCCAAAAGAAACAAAATCTTCCAAAATGAACAGGTAAGTCAGTGACTTCTTAAGATAACCAGCATTAGTGCAGGAGAAAAATAAGTATAGCCATATGAATTTTACAAGGTCATGTGACACTCGTGTATATAGACACTCCTCCTTTCCCTTCCACCATCAATGATTTTCCCCATGCAGAAAAAATAATATACCACACTCCCAGTTTCATTAAAACCAACGCAGGCATCAAGCTTGCTTGTGAGGCTCTTTGCAAACCAGTCTGCCTTCTGTAGGTCGTATGGCTAAAAAGCTTAACAGATTTCAGGTTTGGTGTTGGGTTTTTAACCCACCATTCCTTCTTGCAGCAGGAACGAGGATTTGCGCGTTTTGTTCCGCGGGTGGCAGCGCGCGCCTCGGCGATGCCTGCGCTGGAGACCCGACTGCCTGCGGCTGCACAGGGCGGAGACTCACCCAAGCTGACATTGTCTGGATGCCACACACTACATCCCTCGCGCATCCCCGGCTGACTTCCCAGCCTCTCCCGAGGCATGCCTCATTCGGGGAAAACCCGGGGGGCACACACATACCAGAATCCTCCACCAGTCATCAGAGCCTCTCTAGAAAAACACACCCGATGGTGCCGGGGGTATGGAGGGGCGCAGGGCACAGGCGCGGGCCGGTAAACGCGCGCCCCTCCCGCACCCTTCGCTCCGGTGCTCCCGCCCAGTCCCGGTGGTGGCTCGGGGGCCGAGGGGACGCGGCAGGAAACGCCGCCCGTCGGCTCTGCCACCGCCGCCCCTCAGAAAAGAGCGAAACGAAGGCGTCTCCGCCACTTACCTCGCCCCGACTCCGGGGGAGCCCCGGCGGGCAGCGGCGACGCCCCACAGAACAGAGGGGCGAGGCGCCTGGTTCGC